>NW_028233360.1:0-600000 GCF_057557595.1 Rhyacophila brunnea
TAGAAATTATATGCTATAACCAATAAACAAATTGAGAATGATCTATATAATATAATAATGTATATGAATTTAAATGAAATAAAAAAGTTTTTAAAAACCTTTATTCCATTTAAAAAAAGTTTTTATAAAACTAAAATAATTAGTTGTAATAAAAAATAGAGTCTTACTTGTATAAAACTACAGCTATATCTTTTGCGCGAACATTTTTTTTAGCGACTTTGTGCTGTTTAAAAAAATAAGATTTGAGAAATAGAAACTTGAAATATAAATATTTTCAAATTCTTAAATTATAAAACATGGTTTTAAGTAATATCGTATATAAATATATCAGCAAATCGTGCCCGCGCCTACAAATTCCCAAATAAAGCAGAATTAAGGTTTAAAAAATACAACGATTATAATGTGCTCAGCAAAACTTCAACATACCCTAATTGATACAACAAAATTAATATTTTGTATAATTTGGAATAACTTAATGTTAATCTAAATATAATATGTAAAATTGAGGCATATCAAAACAATTAAAATATAAATTAAACACACACTATATTTTTAAAAAAAGTAATATAAAACGATTAATCATATAAAATCCCTTAATAAGCTACAAAACACATTAAAAAAAAATAAGCGGCGACATCCTTAAATTATCAGAGCCATATTTTATATGGTAAAATAAACAAAGAGATTAATAAAAGCCATTCAGAAATAAATTCAACATTAAGCATGAAATAAAAAAAGTGTTATTTATAGAAAATTTGACAGAAAAATAAGCAAGAAAAAATCCACCCTTCTTATATTAAAAAACAACTTGATTACTCCTATAATACGCATAGCGCTTTGATAACGGGAAAAGTATGAAATATATATCAAAATATTCTTCGTAAAAAATATATCCGACTATCCGGATGTCAAAAGAAATTAGATATATGATCACCAAATAATATTGTATAAGATTATATGCCGAATTTCATAATTTTTAGCGGCATAAATATAGGTAATGTACGCATTTTAACAAAAAGAAGATCTAGTATTTTCAAATTTAATTGTTAATTTTTAGCTTGTTTTAGATATTCTACTATAACCTCAAAATTTGTATAAAAATTCTGAAGACGCCACAGTATATTTATTTCATATTTATGAAAATTATAAAATATATTGCTTAGATCATGTAATCTTCGATGGTTATAAAAATTCCAATATATGAATAAATAGCACATATTTAACCTTAAGGAAAAAGTAAAAGATACTTTGACAACTATGAAAGACATTTAACTAATAAAATGTGAAATAATGGCATTACAAATTTTTGGGAGCAAATTTATGCTTAAAATAAACAAATTTTACACAAATGGCCATATACATGTGTTTAATAATAAAAATAATTATTTCGTTGCTGAGAATTTATAAAAGCAAGAACCCATATTATAAAAAAGAAAGATATAAAATATTCAAGAAAGATATTTAAGTGAGAATCAAAAAAGAGTTTTGCAAATGAATAATATAAATTTTCTAGATTCTAGAATTATGCTATAAGCTTGAACTAATAAGATTCATGAACCAATTATATAGATCGAAATGGTCTAGCTATACCTAGCCTATATTATAAAAGAAAAATTCTATTATGATTAATTTATTTAAAAAAAACCATTAGAATATACGATAATGTGTTTTTTTTCTTTTTATGATATAAATATGGGCATAAAATATTACCTTTTAAGATATGTATCGAAAAAAAGCGAAAATATATTATATTTTATATTACTTTTGATTAAACCTTTTTTTGAAAAATACATGAATAGAACTAGTTTTTTCATAAAACGATAAAAACCCCAATAATTAGAATAAGAAATGCGGTTTTTCCTCTATAAAATAAATTAAGTAAACATTCCGCTACAAGTTAAAAAAGTTGAACATAAAATTTCCTTATTGGTGCATATATACATAAATAATTTTGTATTTATGGGTTAAGTTTCTTTTTATCAATTAAGACGTGGTCAGCCCATTGGGAATATTGGACAACTCCTTGATACATCTTTTGACACCTTCCCCTGATCTATCTTCATCTACATAAATAAATAAAAATTATTTTATATAGTGCTCATCTTTGAACTTATGATCAGAATAATCTCCTTGCAACAAAAGATATATCCATACCCAGTGTCAAGCAAAAAAGTGTCGCGAAGAACTAGCGCTAAAAAATAAATCGTTATAAAAGCCATAAATTAATATATATCTTGTGTCTTTTTTAATGATGAAATTATAACAATTAGGAAGTGTATTTGTTAGAGATTTTGTTTTAAATTTTATATGATTAATATGTTTTCATTATAATCACAGGGTTTTGGATTTTAAAGCTTTTCGAAAATCAAGATTAAAAATGATTTTTATATTATATTGCGATTAATTTTGTTTATTTTAATAAAAGCCCCGTATAATTGGTGTGAGTCATTTAATGGAATGATTATGAAAAATGTATTTAGATTTTAAAATGTAATAACATTATCTAATTAAATAATTCAAATATATTCGAATTAATTTTTGGCTATAGCTGAATTTATTGCATATATATTCACATCGGAATTAAATTAAATCGAATATTATATCATTAAATCAAATATCATTAATAAATGTGTTGTAAATTTAGAATGTTACGCTTTTTTTCTTGGACCAATATGTAATATTAATTATTTGGGCCCAGAATATTTTGTAAATATATACATATTTTAATGAAAGGTCCTAAAATTGATCGAATAATTTATCGCAATGACACAATAATAATATATGACAAAAAGTAAAAGAAATATCTACATGTAATTTTTTATTAAACATATTATTTCATTGAACCAGACTATTCTGACCTTTATGAATTTTAGCTCTTATTCCTACTAGTGCATCTACTAATTCTGAAGTCTCATTCTCAAAGCTCCTTGATTGTATTTTTTTCAAAGAATAATCTATTGGTGTCAACTCACAATCAAATATTTCTTTTAATTCAGCCTCCAACATAGGGAACTCTTCCCAATCTTTTAACATAGAAAGTAGTTCTTCATCATCTTTATCACCTACGGATTCTTTAATTTTAAATTTGAGATCAAATATAAAGCTATTTAATTCTTCTAAAATTTTCATGCCCTTGTTTCTAATTTAGTTTATATAATAATGTTTGGAATAGTTTGCGTTGACTTATTTAGAAAAACATATTCTTTACAAATGATATTTTTGACAATAAATTTCTTAATCTGTATTTGATGCTAAATAAAATCATTACATGTCAATCATCTCAATTCATTTTTAAAATCACCAAAACTTGATTTGATATTATGATCTTTGCATTTTTTTTCTAAATTATTGTTAGTCTTTTGCAATTTCTGCTAATGATAATAAATCGATGAGACTTACTATACTTAAAAACCTTTTTTGGATATATTTCTATGATGGATAATGCAAATGCGCAACAAACTTGAGGTCATTTACACGTGAAAATGTATTTCATAACATTGTATGGATTAATGAATTAAAATACTCTGATAAAATTTGACTATGGGATATTTTTGTGCTTTACGTCGCTTGTTGAGTACTTATAATTCAGCATGTAAATGAAAAGTACATTAAGTATTGACTGACACATTTTCTTTGATATTTTTATTTTAAAACTTGCACCAAAAAAACAAACCATGAATATTTTCTTATATAAATGACACTTGAATGCAGATTTATTATTTATAACATTAATAAATCTGTAGATTTATTCCAATAATTTCCATGAATCAATCAAGAAAAATTATAAGACGAGAATTTAATACAAAAATAAAATAGAAGCATGCTGAGTTATTGCACGTTTGTATCACGATTTATTAATTTTATATATGAATTAGAAATGAAAAATATTTATCACACATATATTATAGTTCTAAAATTTCGTAGGACACCCAAATGTGGCATAATGTGAGTTTTATGACGCCTCAAAACGTACAAGAAAAGCAAACATCTATTTAAACCGAGCACTTTAGTAAATTAATAAGCCAATCCATAAATTTGTTTCTAATGTTGGTTAATAATCACTGTCTTACTGCTTAACAAGCAGCATGGTTAAAAATATTTTCAAGGCAAATTTGTATTTCTTAATTGATCATCTGGAAATTCATTTTTTTCGTGTATAATCTTGCTTTTTTTACCCATACGAGTACTTGAAAAAGTATTATTTTATTTATCGATAGCTTGATTTTTTTATTATACAGAATACACGACAAATATTTTATATTCAACATATAAGCTTTACCTTTTTTTTTATAAAATACTTGATAGTTATGTTTTTTTTCGATATCTATTTTTATCATAGTTATACATGATCATAAGTTTTTTTTGGAAAAATATAATCCCTCGATAGTTAAGTCACAAGTTAAAATATATATAGTTTGGAATTTTGTGTTTTTTAAGTATTTATTCAGATATGAAAGTGAACTATCATTTAAATTTATATTAAAATCATCAAATCGACCGTTTTTTTTCGTAAAATTGAACACAGTTATTTTGTATTTAAATATACTTAATATTAAAACATAAATTATTTTGCAAAAAATCCTCGAGCTATTTCAAAGCTTAAACCTTTCAATTTAAACATTATTTGTCACCATTTTAGAGAAAATATATGTTTACCTTACAATCCAGCATACAAAAATAGTAATCGACTAAAGATAGAAATCATATAAATGGTAAAAGTGGCGGCACACAGTGAATATACAATTTACAGCTAAAATATGCCGTCATTATGTTTGATGGAATGATCCGTCGAAGATTAATCAGGTTCGCCTATTAACAACCTTTTTTCTTGTAAAAAGCACAGAAACCACATATATATATTTTTTATATAGGTATAAATCTAATCTATTATATCATGAGAGTTTGTGTATTTCTTTTTTTATCGATTTTTACAAGAGATTCATCTTAAAACATAGATTAAACATTCTGATCTTTATTCAAAAAAATATAGTAATAAATAAAATTTAATATTTATAAAATCTAATTTTCATGTTTTTAATTCCTACCACTAAGTGTGATAAAGAGTTTAAAATCTGTTTAAGGGATATATGTAACCCAATTTCAAAATATAGCAAAAATAAATTACCACCAAAAGGTTTTATTAGAAACATTCGATGCAATACATCTATTCTTAGCAAAAAAAATATGGTTATTTATTATAATTTTGTAAGATATGTCATGAAAAGAAAATATTTTTTTGGAAATATACCAAAAAAGCCGTTATACAATATAACTAGATTTTTTACTATTCCAGTATAAACTAGTATACAAGCTATTTTACACATTTACATGTATATTAGCATAATAACTTATAAAAATTGATATGGTGTATAATTCATTAAATAAAATCTTTCGAAACAGAAACTGAATTGTCTACATTACTGCAGCAAATTCCTTACGCGGAAAGCGATATGCTACTTATAGTTATAATTCAACACATAGAAGGAAACACCGCAAATAGTATTAATTTATATTATTTTCTATGTGTTGCCAGCTTTAAGTGGAAAATTTTGATTTATAAAATCAGACTCATCATAGAAAGTAAAAAATTATAATACGCTGACTAGATGCAGAAATATTATATACAATAGTTTGGTAGAAGTTTACATGGAAAACATACAAAGTTAAAATCCGTTTTTTTATACATGATATAAATGTTTTAAATGTAGTAGTTACACTACGATATAGACACCAAAATAATATATATACTATATATAATGAACACATAAAAGTGTTTTACACTTTTCGAATGGGAAAATATTACACTTTGGTGTCAGTTTTAGTTTTGATTAAGGTGTCATTAAATTAAATATAAAATTTAAGTTTGCTATGTATGATAATATGCCTAACCCGATTGTATAAATAAGTTTTAAGGTTTTTATTTGACCACGCAAATTGCGCCGCCGCGACGTTGAAAATTTCCCATATGGTAATAGTGGTTTTGATTACTTGCACTTATATTCAAGAATCTAGTCAAGTTTTTTTTTCAACGACACAATCGAATTTATTTTCGAAGTGCGAAGCTTTTTTTTACTATGAGGCAGTCTAAAAGAGTTTTATGGATTCCGTGACGGTAGCAGATATTTTGTTCGAAATATCAGGATAATATTATAGCGAAATCGCGCCAGATTTTAGCATTAACAAATTCTAGAACTTTTCATGCATATTTTGTATGACTTTTTATTTTATCTTAAGATGTATTTCTGCCTGTTTTTTAATAAGTGTGAGATAAAAACAATCAAGAAAATAGACAAAAATTCTAATTATTGTGTTTGATCAGCGATTAGAAAATTCTTACTATAGCAATCAAAACTTAAAGGAATACGATAAAATGAATATATATCATGTGCATCGAAAAATACAAAAAATTCAAATAACAATATTATTATCTACGATTCACTATAATAAGTAAGTAAAATATTTTTAAGACTATAGAGATAAGACTAAAGGCAATTATTCTCAGTATAAAGATACACAGGCTTCTGAGAGAAATTGCACATATTATAAACGAATAAAAAAAAGTAAATCATTGATAAAAAAAGAAAAATAATTTTAAGATATTATAATTGCAACAAAATGAGATTAATTGTCAGTTATCAATTTTAACCTTATTTTTTTTTATAAAAAAATCATATTAGAGATTTAAATTAGAAATATAAAATTTTCTGTGTGATTTCGGTATAAATCGGCTAGTTAGCTATAGTTTGAATTTCTAGATAAATTTGGTGGATAAATGTATTCCTTTTTTTATTCTAAGTATTTTTTGTGATAATTTCATTATAAGAGAGAATCAACTTTGACGATAATAGACCAACGAGTAGAAAAATCACATTGATGTATTTTTATAAGCGATCTAAAAAAAATATAATTTTTTTTTTGAAATTAGGGCTAACATGAATTCTCATAAGCATACACACAGCGCCTAGCTTTTATTATATAATCAACAGATGCCAAAGTTATATACATTGAAAATTTATACTTTAATAAGTTATATTCTTATACTTGTCACCATATTCATCTTTTTCTAATATTCTATGGAAATTTTTCTGTTTGTTGTTACAGGGATATATCCACCGTATTCATTAATATCATTTATAAGTAGTTTCTATACCAGTGTAGAAAACACAATACAGCTTATTTCATTTCCTTTTAGCACAATTTATTTTGATTTATTTTTATATTGTTTTAACTCTTGTTTATTTTTATCAAGTATTTCAGCATTTTTTAAGTAGGCGCGTTGTTTAAAAAATTCTAATCTTAATTTAATATATAAATTTACAAAAAAAAATACTTTCTAAAAAAAATTTTCAGCATAACAAATATTCTCTATAATCTTAGTTAATTTACAACTTGCCTCATAATCATTATCAATATGATCATAAGCAATCTATATTTTCTAGTTCTTTCGACACACAAGCCATCTTCATCGGTAAATAGACATAAAATTATTATTTTATATGTCGAAAATGATTATCTATATGTATATTTTTCTATTTATAGAAATTCATCGAATCATATTAAATATAACGATTATATACTTACAACCGCAAAATAGTATGATATTAATCACAAATTTATTGTTTACCATTCCATGAAAATTAACAATATATGTATAAAGTTTTTTAAAATTTATTTTTATGAAGTTAAAATATCATTTTTTTGTGATTATCACTACTTAAACACCACTAGTTCAAGTTTAAAAATAAATTACATAATTTAAACAGCTTCTAGCTATTCTTTTGCGTGAATAGATTGAAATTCCAGATCAAAATGTATTTCAGAATACATGAACTTTTTGATATATACTAGTAAGTAAAATAGTACACTTTAGATAAAATTTTCATTTTTTAATGAAATATTTTGCCCATTCAATTACAATCAAATAACGATATAAAAAAAATCTCAGCACGTTTAAATTCTATAAGATAACAAATTAAAAATGTTTAAACACATAAATGTATACAGAAATATAAAATGCATTAACTCTTTAGATTATAAATATTTTAAATGACCATAAAGAATATATATTGATTTCAATTGAATTATTTCCCAATATGCACAATTTTATTCTAAAAAAAGTGATTCGTGCATAGTTATAAATTAAAAATAGATTTAATCAGATTTCAAATGCCTATTTTTCATAAAATATATTCCTAAAGTTTTTTTTGAGTTTCCTTGCATTTTTATTGGAATATTGTTCATCATTAAAGCTCTATATTCTTTGTAAATCAACAAAATATTTGCATCAAACATCCGATATTACTAATTCTAAAATCCAGGTTTTCGTTGGTACAATTCCCGTTATATTTTCGGCGGCATCGTAAAGAAGAATGTGAATATTAAAAGATATTTTATGTTTTTCTAATTTATTTTGTATTTACGAATAGCATATTGAATTTATTTTATATAATTAAGAGAAAGTACAATAAACACATGGATTTAAAAAATTATACGTTCATTCAAAGCAAAATATTATAGAATATTTTTGCGCAATCATCCTTTATAAATTCAATTTATCTGTTTCATTATAAAATAAAAAATCAACCATACACTTTCTTTAATTTACCTTAACTCTAAGAATTTTATATACAAAAGCCTGTCTGTGATCATTAAATATTTATGGAAAAGAGAGCACATAAAAAAAATAAATTACTATAAAAATATCAAATTCTGACTGAAGAACACCGTATATCCCTTTAAAGGTCAAACTTTAAAATACAAAATAACAACTGGTCACCAATATATATGAATGTCGCCGCATCCATCACTTCTAAATCAAAAGCCCGTATACATTTTCATCCTCAATTTCTGAGGAGAAAATATCCAATTTGTCTTAAATAGATACAGACACAATTTTAAAAAAGATATTCAATTTTTTAAGCATGTATTCAGAAGTTATTCATAGATATCTTTTAGAATAAATAAAACCAAATATTTGATTGACTTTTTTTAATCTACATATAGCTGTAAATATTTATTTATCTCATGTAACATCGGAAAATAAAATTTTGCATAATTCTATCATATACGGTTTTAAAAACACATTTAACTTAATGATTATCAATTATTTACCTACTAAAACGTTCCAAAATCTTTAGATTCGCTTTCCAATTCGATTAAAAATTTACACTGAAAACATCGAATTTAATTTTCAATGTTCAATTATTCATAAAATACAATGGCATTGAAATCAATATAAGCTTTTTTTGTTGTATTTTCTCATATGAAACTTGAAAAAACCCATTCTATTTAATTAAACCCTCTTTAAAATTTTTTTTCGCAAAATTTCAAATGAATTATACAATAGGAACTTGAAATCTTCGCATTAGAGAAAATATTTGACGTCCAGAAAAGTTATACGCTAAAAATATACAAAGCCAATAAAAATAGAAAAAAAAGTAACATGGCATCATTTAGAGTACGATTCAACTTAAATTAAGCCCCTTAAGTGAGTTTTTAAAATTTTTTTAAAGATATATTGGATCATTAAGCGTGAAAAAAAAATTGATAGAAGATCTCATAAAATCATTTTAAATGAAATAGGCATTTGGTTCAATTTATAGGCTCCTTCCGATTTTTATGCAAAAAAATTAAGGATTACTTGACAAATCCAAAACTCTTCACTGCTTGTGAAAGCTAGAACCAATGATTTATCTTGATTATTTTGTTTTATGCTAATGCAGAATCTTATTTTTTATATCGGCTAATTTGATTTTTAGCCTTTTATAGTTGTTCAAGAAAAACTTTAGATTGTTCTAATGAACAGATTTGGCCAATAATTCTTTCCACCATATCATATTTACAATCTTCTTATCTCAAGACTCAATAGCTCAAGTGTCCTCCTCAATCCTATTGATTGTGTGCATTTTTCTGTATCAATGGTCTTTTTAACTCCTAAATATGCCAATGAAAAATTATAATACATATTTAACCTCGATATATTACATAAAAAAATTCAAATTTGAAATTTTAATAATGCAAAAATTGTGCTTAAATTTGGCAATCAACGATTCTTCTTTTTTCGAGGTTCTCTTAAAAAGGTAGATTTATTTAATTCGATTAGAATATCTTAAATAATAATACCATTGCCATCTTATAATATTCTAAATTGTGCGTATATAAAATCAATTTTGATGTGTAATTTTGTAGACCCTTACAAACGTAATGGATTTAAATACTGAGCGGACAGTTGAATCCATACTAACGGACTATTTTATACATTCTTGCACACCCGAAACATACAAATTATATGGAGAAACTACAAAAGCATTTGACCAAGAAATATATGATGAATTGTTGCACAGAAGAGAAATAATAAAATGTATAAAGGATTTAGATTTAACTAAAGCACTTGAATTTACTCGAAACCATCCGATGTTCCGAAGCACATCAATAGAATCAGAATTTTGTTTTTCAAAATATAATAGCACAGGAAAGGATTTTATTCATCATAAATCTTTATTTCTTTTCATCTTATTCATTGAGTCTTCATTATTTTCACAAAAAATGAATAATGGAAATTTAGTAGCAGCCATGGCTATCGCAAGAAAATACACAACACCGAATTGTATATCTTTTTGTAAAAACAAGGAAATACCTCTGGCACTTCTAGAAATATTTGCACTTGTTGGATATAAAGAAGACGACCACCAAGCAGACCACTATGTATCTACACCATTTAAAAAAATAATTATTTCACAGTTGAATTATACCGTATGCGAAATTTTGTATAAGAAGGAGAGTATTTTGTGTGATGATTTGTATGATCATTGTGAAGCAATTGAATATTATACGAAAAAATAAAAAAATCATTTGGTACATAATGAACTTTTAACTTTTGTTTCGCAGAATATCTGCTTTAAAACCTCTATACTATGCATTCTCAAAAAAGAATTCTCTAATAATTTTATTTTGGCATTTATAGCTTCAAACTTTGCATCTTTCAATTAAAATCAGCGTTTAGATTATTATAAACAGGTTTAGTCCTGTAGAACTTACCGAATACCCTAGAATACAATAATCAATGAATTGATTGAATCAAATCAATATTCTAATTATTATCATTGAAGTTTAAAAATTTATGTTGTGATTTATTTTAGGAAATCATACTATAAGTAACTCGAAATCAAAATATGTACGTTTATTGGTTTACATACATTTTTTTTCTAATTCTACCCTGTTAATAAATTTTTAACGCAATTAGATAAAAAGACCTTGAATTATTAAAAAATTTTGACACGGTTTTAAATTATACAATCGAAAATATCCAAATATTACTATACATGGCACTATTTATTTTACTTAAATCAATTCAATACAAAATTCCAGTTATTTATATAATTTCAGATATGCATACATCAGGAAAAATATTGAAGTATGATTCCAGGGTTTTGTAAAATCTTCTAATGCACTTATCAAATTGATTAGTTAAATAAAATCCCAAAGGAACATAAACAGAAAATCAATGCAAATAACCACTAAATTTGAATTTATAGCCACAAATCTTTTTTTATGGGTTTATAATATTACAGTATCATTAAGAATATATGTAATAATGGAAAATTCTGCTGTTTTTAGTTTAGTGACCATTAAATCATAAAGTTTTAATATTATGTGCTCAATATAATATTCGAAAGCAGAAAAAAATTATAAAATTTTCAATGTATTGCGTAAACTTAACGATGTTCTAAACATAAATTCAGATAGAAATATTATCTTACCTAGATTGAATATTAAATCACTTAAAAAAGGATTCAAAAAATAATAAATCACATAATAAAGAAAATATATATTATAAGGTACATTAGTGTTCTTCTATAAAATTCTTGGGGAATAAATTAATTTGTATCTATTATTAACCAACATATATTTTAGTTGTAAAAGCACATATCCTCAGAAAAGCGTGTTTATCTATTTGAATCTTATATTTCGCATGAGGAGGCAAACTATACCTTATGAAACTGGTCAAATTTAACTATTATTAAAACAAAACACAAGAGTTTTTTAAAATTTATGAGGAACTCGTAATTAATTGAATACATATTTTTCTGTATAAATTGATACCAAAAATTTCCTTAAATTGATACTTATTATTATTCACTTTAATTTTGCGGCTGTTTCATATTTTTTTTTAATATTATTTAAAATAAAATTTGAATTATAGTGTAATGATTTTTTGATAATCACGGAAATCAATAAGAAAATAACATATAAACCATTAAAAGCAGTTACTTTATAGCTGAAAAGTAAGTTAAACCTCTATATTATAGAAATGATAAAATAACATGGGCAATAATATCGATAATTTTTTAACCATTTTTTAGAAATCGAATTCTTTAATTTCTATAGATAAATAAATATCTCTGAATTGATGATATATTGCATATAGATTAATCTGAAGTCCATAAAGAAATAAATTGTTATTTCAGGCAAAATATTTATGTGTTTGTGACAAAATAATTCCTTTTTTGTAAACCTTGGTATAATACTTTGCAATAAAAAAATTAATGAGACTAGTTTATTAAAATTTATAAGTGCCAATATATTTAGTCGATAATAAACGTAATTACGTTTTTTTTAAAAATAATCTATTATGTTCGGATCAGAATTAATGAAATTCAGAACCTTGCCCGTTTAGAAATTTTCAGAGATTGCCGAAAAATTACATCTAATGAATTAATTTAGAGGTTTTTGAATAAGATCAAAATAAATCAGATATAAGTGTCGGATTACCCCTTATTTAGTCACATTAGACACATGATATCTAATTGGTATGTCTTAACATATACCAAACACAATTTAAATATAAATAGCGATTATATACATAGATTTGTTTAATATGTGTCTATATTATATATAAAACATAACAGATATTTTTTTACATCACTAAATTTCTAGACAAATGAGTATCATGTAAAATCCCCTTTTTTAAAGTTTTTCTATAAACGTGCAAATTTTGGTAATTTATATTTCACGATATTTTTGAAGCTATTCCAACTATCTTCGTTATTAAATTTCTGTTAAACCGTCAAATATTATATATTATGCTTTCTTATATGGTATGCAACATGTAATTATATGATAAACAACGGAATAAACACAATTTTGATTTAACTCCTATCAATTATCTTTTTAAGATCAAATTCCAAGGAATTTATTTATTCAGTCAAAACAGCTTTTTTTTAACATAAAAAATCACACACAAATATATAAAATACTACTACTAGACAAAGACAACACCTTAATTCACAAAAATTCAGTTATATAAGATAAAACCCTACATATTTTATTTTTTATTTCTCATTAATCATAGTTATAAGGATTTAAATACTGATATTATTAAAGAGGGGTGTTATTTACTAAATTCTTATTAAAATAAGAAAATATAGTAAAAATTTTTATATATTGAAAACAGTAAGCAATATAATTTGCCCAGCAAACGTGGATTACATCATAGAAACATCTTTTTCATACCAATATTGGCTTTGCTTGCTCTTGCGTTCGGAAGTTATTTCAGCGCCACTTTTTATCTATTTTTTTGCTCAAAAGGCTTTCTATTATCAATAAGCAGCCTAAAGGTTTTATCTGTATCCCATACAGCCAAGCTACGTCATGTTCATCTGAGATGTAACAATTAATTTGTGCGGGGTTGGATTCGAGCCAAAATAATTTTAAATGAACATATTAGGTTAGATATATAACAACCGAACCATCGTCACCGGAATAACATATTCATTTAATTATATACAAGAACAAAAATTAGGTAATTGATAAATTCTAGCATTAACATTATATACACCATCTACATATCATAATTTACACCTAAAATTCTTTCCGAAAATACAAATCATATGATCATTGGCTTTTATATAATTTGGGAGTATATTGTCTTTTTGAATTAATAGTAACTATATCTTAAAAGCCAAAGGATCGATCATATAAAGGTATTTTAAAATTTTTATATAAATTTTAAACCCAATTGAATGACCATGAAAGATATATAAAACCTTTATTGCACAAATTATTTAATATAAATACTATTAATACCATTAATACAAATCTTATATGAAATAGAAAAGTAGAAGCTGAGGTTATTATGACAAGACTAATGTATCCTTTGACCATCATATTTTTGTCTTGTCGGCAGATCAAATATATTAATAAATATAAACGAATCATATAAATAATTAGTGCTCTTTATATCCCAGAAGGAACCTTTTGCCTAGGTTCTCTTGAATAAAAACAAATAAAATGATAAAAGTGATTTATGTGATATTTTCGAAATCCATATGAGCTATCATTTGTACCATAGGCAGATATAATTGAAGCATAAGATATAAACATAAAAAAGCATTCTTAATTTTTTATGTATAATCACTGAAGCGATATAAGATTATTTTTATGAATCTTAAATTGATTTAAAGAATATTAAAAATTCTAAATGTGGGTTTTTGGGCATAATTTTATTTTTTATACGCTAAAAATATTTAGAAAATTGCAAAATTTACTTAATGGCAATATTTTTCAGCCACAGATAAAAAATAATTTTCTCACCATGAAACTTTCTGTCTTGATGCAGGAGCAGCATGTATTAAAACTTTAGTACTAAAATATAAGCAATAGCTAAATTGCATTAATACATAAATAGAAGAAATTTTTAATATTCAAAAGCCCCATTATTAGTACAATATAATATTTTAAATCTCGCTTCTTTCTATTTTTATTATTATATAGAACTCGGAGTCGTTATATTTAACAAAATGTCTATTAAACCGTTTTTACATAATTATTGCGCTAAAAATATCGTATTAATTTCCTAAAAATACATACCATTACCACCGAATTTTCACAATAGACGTTTGTGATATATATTGTCTAACACAACTTGGGATTGTTTATTTAAACGCAGCGTTGTATTTTATTTTTTTAACAAACATTTACACGTGTTTTATTTTAATGTCATAATCGATACACTTGATGGGCGAATAAATTGTTTCTAAGCATATATATTGACATATTCATTGCTTTAATCATTGAGCTAATCTAACTATATCTTGGTATTTTTATATAATTATAAGTTGATTTATAAATTTATGGTGTAACATAGAAAAAACCCTAAGTTAATTTTAAATATTAATGAACACGGATAAATAATAAAAAAATTAACGAGTCATTCTATATATTTCTAAACCGAGATGGTGGTAAAATATCGGATCAAGATAGAAATAGATCAATTGTATTTATATATCTGTAAATAACTATAATCGAGCTACAATAATATGTACATAATTATATTTTTTATTTTCCAAAAAAATGATCTAAATATCTATCAGAAAATTAAATTGGTTCATTACAATAAGGAAAATTAGTATGTTTAGCAAAATAAAAAATAAACCTATAAAAATTTAAGAATCAGTATGAAAGTATGTATTCTGATCGTCAATAGATTAATTGATGCATAAAAATAATTAAAAAAATCTAAAATATAGGGAAATATGTGGGTGTCACTGAGACAGATGATAATTTAATATACCCCTTGGACTACATATGTTAAATATTAAGATAATAGTGAATTTTGCATAGTGAAAGATAATTTTTATAATCTTATCAGCTTACTAATGTAAATAAGTTTAAATTGCTAGTTACTATAGATAGATACGTGGCGATCTTTATTTTTTGAGCACAAACTTAAATGTGAATTGTGGTATATATACCTATTTTTGAATGATATTGTCTATTAAAGTTATACTATTCAGAAATAATGGGTAATCAGCCTTTTTATTTGATTTATTTTATAGACATAATCGGATTCAGAACAATTAAAATCTTAAAAGATAATTTTGAAGATATATCATATTTATTGAAATTAAGATTGCGTACAGTTAAAAAAAGAGTGAAATTATATTGTGTGATAATCCAACATAGAATAGAAGACTAAAAAAATGCTAAAGTTGAAAAATAAGTTATTTTAGGAAGACTGAGAATTAGAACACATGAATATTTTGACATATAAAATGATTTGTCTGGTTTATCACCAATATGACAACATTAATGAACTGAGGCGTATCAGCATATTAGTACACATAAAGACAGCAAATATTTGTAATTATAAAGAGAGTCAAAGATGACTATTTAGGCATAATGTAAATATGAAAAAGAATTCATTTCCGAAAATTTAATGTATTTGACAAATGATAGAGCCACTGCAACATATAAATTGGTTTACAAACAGAAAAATAAAAGTAATACAGCGATGAATAAATCATGAAAGACAATATTAGTAAAGTTTCGAGATGCCAGGGCCCAAATAAATTATAAGGTATTTATAATTCCGTTTGAAATGAATCAGTAACTGACACGCAACAAAAATGTGCCTGTGATTGCAAAAGATAAACTTTTTTAAAATAAAAATTATGTAATTGCACAAAAAATTGAATAAAATTATTATAAACTCTGCATAAACGCATTATTCATTAGATTCATTACGAAGGAACGCAAATTTCATGAATAGTATATGAATTCTGGCAAATCTCTGGAGTATAACAAGAGGAAAAATATATATATAACACCTTATTTTAATTCCTAAAACTTGGTGTAAATTGAAAAATTTATTAGGGATGCATAGAAGGTAAATCTATTTTTACGGGAAAATATGAATGATTTAGCAGAAATCTAAGGAAAGAATAATAACACCAGGATTCTCTTAATCCGCTTTCATTCTATTTTAAATAACAGAATAAATGTAGAAAATATGATTTTAAAAGATACTTTATTGTTTTAAATGAAATTTCTGTAATATTCTCGGATATAAAACAAGAAATCGTCAGTTATATGGAACTTTGCAGAAAAAAACGAAAAAATACGTATATCTGCCATAGTGTTCGTTGTTTAATGGTTATACCAGGTATAAGTTTCGGCCAAAGTTTTATCTTTTAGGTATATATAATTTATATTATATGAATAAAAATCAAAATGCGAGCGAAGGAATAATAGTTTTGGGATCAATAGACAAATCATCCGGGGCGAGATTTGTCTATTGAGTATAAAATGAATTAGAAACCCCATAAAAATGTAAATTTTTTTAGTAATTCAGAAGAAAAAACAAAATTCGGACAATTTACTATTTAAAAAAAATAAACTTTTTATGCATAAGTTGTGTGGTTTGTGTATGTAACAAATTTTACCGATAGATTTTAAATCTACAAAATATACCCATGTTATTTCTAGCTATAAGTGTAAAAATTACACCTTTTATAATAATAAACTATTCTATCCATTATAAACAATACGTTGTTGAGTAAATTATAAATCGCCATTGTGAAATTGTTTAAATTTTTGTTCTTCTATTCGAAAATAATGCCACAAACGACTATATGTAAAGCCGCTAGCATAAATCAAAGATTCGCTAGCAGGTTAATAAGTGCGCTTATGGAAATAATATCAGAAAAATACAGTGATAATGGGATGGTCTGGCTGATTTATCCAAGCCGATAAAAAAATGTATAAATACAGGGTTAAGTCTCATCGAGGAAGAAACAAAAAAATTTAATAAGCCTCAGCCATTGTAGGCACGAGCACATCAACAAGCAAAGTATTTGCTGCATACATTAGGAATAGAAATAAAGAAACTCTTAATTATTGTAATTAAGCGTGTGGTCAGAGAGTTTTGAGCAATTAAACAGCTTAGTTGAAAGGCAATTATGCTATAGCATAGAAATAATATAAGCACCATAGGATCACACACAATTATAATTTTCTTGATCGAGATTCGATGGTCTTTGCTCAAAATGTTGAGTCGTGCAACAACAAGCCGAAGTACACCAAAAAAAGAGAAATGTATTAGGAGGATACATACAGACGAATGGATAGAGATCCATACATTTTTTAAACATATTGAATGGGAGGTTTATAAAGCGTGCTTCAAGATTTAGAAAATTAAGAATAAAATTTGAAGCATTTAATTATAGTATTATATTATACATAATCATACTATTTTCAATTATTTTACCAAAATATAATGTATTTTTTTTATTAAATTTTTATTAATCTATATTGATTTAGCTAATTTAATAGTTTGCGGAATTCATGTATTAATGCAACGGAATTTTTTTGCCTATTGATCCTAGTTTCATATCTATTTTACCTTTAATATTAGTTTATGCCATTTTAAATGACTTTTTATTTCCTTTAAAGCTAAAACAAATTCCTTATATGATATTTGTGGTATAGTCATGCTTTTAACATATCTATTTAGGACGGAAGTGCAGGATTACTATTTGAATCTAAACATAAAATAAAAATCGGATACCCTTTTTAGATATTACGAATAAGGGAGGAACCTAAGTTTTTTTATGATTGAAAAATTGGATTGCACTTTTTAGCAAGTTTCAATACCCATTTCTTCGTGAACAGAACAAAAAAAATTGCCGCTTTTTAAAAACCTTTGCTAGAATCTTTAAATTTTTTTAGCGCATAAGAATACGAAATTCAATAAAAAAAACATCTAAACATAGAAAGCTTTCCAATATGTATACATCCCCGGTTAATTTAAAATATTAAAATGCTACTTACAAAGAGCAGAAGCAAACTAGCCAAAAAATTCAGCTAAACTAAAACCAGTAAAAATTTTTAGAGCCACATGCGTCGTTTATTATATCAGAATTATGGTTATTATATATATGCTGCCAATCATCAGAATATTATAATTAAGTTTTTTTTATTATAATTTATTTAACTTTTTTCATAAATTAGACTTTAATATGATTCTGGTATTTCATAAAGGTTTAAATTATTTTATACCGCGTTCTATGTGAAACCAGTTAATTTTAAGGCCTTTAAATACCAAAATTACCCACCCCTTGATTAGGGATTACACATTAATTGAATTTGATTAATTGCTATGCCATTTATGTAAATTATCATGATTTGAAGCCAACTTTTATTGGGCACTATAACATAGAATCTTTAACTTCGTAAGTAAGAGAATACAAGCATAAATTAAATATAGATAAATTTTTAATTCTAAATGCCTAACATCTTAATAATAATTACTCAATCATTGAAATAAATAAATAATAAATATGGTCGTTAGCTAAAAATTCCACTATTCTTTTTAACGGCATTGAAAAATTCTAAATTATCATGACAACTTTTCTATTTTATATATCATTTCTGAAACATAAATTTATTGAAATATAAGGAAAGCAAGCAACATTATTTTCAATATAAAGCCTAAAAATTTATAATTGAACATTATGGCGTAATTTGTTGTTAATGGTTCAGATCTATGCTTAGGTATTCCAGATGGAAATATTTTTAAGCAATAATTAATGCTAAAAAATATAAATAAGGATGAATTATATTATAACCGGTGAGTTTATATATTAGACTCTTTCAAATATATTTGGTAACTAGTATAAAACGCAAATTTCATTTTACATTATTACATTTAAAGATGCATTGAATGTTTTTTCGACAATTGAAAAGTCGATGTTTTCTATTGATATGAAGTTCTACATGCGATAAAAATGTACATTTTCGAATAATGAAAATTATCATCAACAAAAAACGATTTAAATTGTATGCTTAAGTTTTATGTATAAAGGTTATTGCTAATTTATCATGTTTTATCTGGGAACGATGATTTGAGAAATAGTACCATAAACGCATAATTCTGTCAGAATTAGAGTTTAAGAACAACCATAACTTTGCATCTAAGAAATAAAAAATTCAAGCATTTTCTGTTATGTATTGTTTAATCCTTTTTTTTGCAATAATTTTTTATGATCTTATTCCTTATTATGATACATCGCATAATTCTAACGAAAAAACGCCATAAAAATGTAAAAATATTGCATATATTCAATATATTTGATAATTGCAAATAATATAACATCTAAGCCTTTTGAATCATCAAGATTTCGTATTTATACATAAAAAAACAAGCTACAGAGATATCTATTAGGTATAAATGAGCATATCAGCTTTATCAAAAGAAATACTTACCTAAAATTATTTATGTGTATTTTTTAAAGACTAGTCTTTAACCATTTGTTTTGGCAAATAAACACAAATATAAAGAAAATCACTGCAAAACTACAAGAATATATAAGTATAAATATAAATGAAGCTAAACAGGCGGTAATTATAACACAAAAGCAGTCTAAAAATAGATGGTCTATAATAATTGATTAATAAGGCGGATCAATTATTTATAAAAGTGAAAGGATATAAATTCACATATTCAAGTGCTTCTTATGAATAGCACAAATATCAAAATTAAATGTAAATTTGTAAAAAAACCCCCAAATGACTTTTATCGTGATTAAATGATATTTTAAAAAACATAAAGCATTCTAAATATATTTTTGCTATCAATCAAGCAGTAAAAAAATTTGGTAATATTATTAGTAGTATAAAATCTCATACACACAAAAAACATATATGAACAGCTTTTTCCCTCCAAATCTATAAAAAAAGGCTATATTAGTATATATTTTTTTTGTATAATTGTTTAATATATGGCAAATTAATTTTTATCAATAATGTTTAAATAAGTATATTAAGATAATTGAAATAGACCATGTTCTGTGCCAAATATTGCAAAAAACCAGAAAATTATTTAAAATTACGTTTATATTTATAATTACCAGATCACAACTAAAAAGGTTCTTTATATCTACGTATTATTTTTTATAATAATTTGAAGTAAAATGTATTTTTGAGGGGGTTAAAATATTGAAATGATTAAAACTATAAAAAATTCTAAGAACACATAAATAAATACTCTTTCTCATTCACTATTTATTAGTTTCGAATTATTATAATCATAGTTATAAAATTATTTTCAAATAACATAAGAAAATCCATTATAAATTTCGAGTTTGATTGTTTGGTACAGATTAAAAATTTTTATGCTACAATAGCTTTTTAATGTTTACTTTGTAATATAATACGAATTTTCGTTATTATTGCAATTTTTTTTTAAAAATACCTAATCACAAATGCAATTTTTGAATTTTCCAACATAGAGAATTTATGATTTTGCATACATGCTGTTGAGGAGAGTTTGTTTTAATTAGAGTAAAGATAAAAATTGCCGCATTTTTCTCGAACCTTGAACTTATCATATTAGATTTAAAACTATATTTCTGAATCGAAGATATTAATTATTACCCTTTTTCATTGCGTATTAAAATAGATATATCTCAATATAAAATTTATGTTTATAAACAAATTTTAAATAATTTAAATATAAAAAAAAGCAAACTTTAAAAATAAAATCTGCAGATCGATTCGTTTATATATAAAATTAAGACCGGTAAGCGACTAAATATAGCCTAAATCTTCATATAACTGTAAATATTCACCAAAATATTGAACACTGACCTGAATCAATGGTATAGTGTCGTAATAAATTCATGATATATATTAAAATAATAGGCAGAGCTGAGACTTTAGTCTCTTGAATTACCTTAAAAAACACCGCATCTGAAGAAGCGCAAACTGTTTCAATGGTCTTTAAAATATTATAAAAGGGTATTTTTATATTTTTTATTGAATTTTTCTTCTACTTTATATGCTCATATTTCTTCGATCTCGTATAGATTACATAAAACTGTGCGTCGAGAATGTAAAAGTCCATAAAAGACACATAATATTGCCCAAATAAGATATCAAAAAATTTTAGATACATTAGTTTTCTTTTTTGTTATTTAGTGATTAGAATATTTATTTTGGAAAATGCAGAGAAAATTAAGTAAAAAAAAATCATCAAAATAAAAGTGATACATTTACGTGTAATTTTGTAAATCCACCAAATTAAATAGGAATTAACCGCATTAAAACACAAAATTATAATTTGATGAAGCTCAATAGAAGAGAATATTCATTTCAAAAATTAAAATTAGACCATAAAGCGATAACATTAAATTTTTTTGTAATAAAATGTAACTTTCTATTTTATGATACCATATTTATGCTCAAATAATAGAGTTTATTTCGAATTATCTTTTTAAGTGCTTGAATTACAAGATACAACTATTTTTTTTTAATTCTTCTAATTATATGCTTATAGAAAGTGAAAAAGCTGTCGAGATCAAGCTTGCTCAAGAATTTTATGAATTTGTAATATATTTTCTATAATGTAAAAATTAGCACAGACTTTTGAACTATATAAAACATACTAAAAAAATCAGAAATCTTGATAACATGTGATCCATACTTTATCTCATAAAATCTGTTAAAAATATGATAAAATGTAGTTTAATCAGATATATGTTATGGGTGTATATTATAATTTATAATAGAATTCACATATAATATCTAAATATTGAAAGCATATTTTTCTTTTGCTGATTTCCGAATGGATTTAAAGCAAAAACCAATTATACAATTAAAAATGAATCAAAGAAAGCCTATATTTTATTATCATGCGTTATTTAAAATTCTTGAACATAAAAATCATAATTCTTGATGCTGAATTTCTTAAATTATAATAAAAAAAAAGTTAAAAATGAATCTGCAATATTTTAAGAAGAATTGAGTTTTTTACAGTGTACTTCTTCACAGTAAGATAATCAAAATGATTTAAAAAACATACACAAGTTTCATGCAATTAATATATCCTAAAAATACCTTTTATGGCAAATATTAAATTATAATACACCATTTATTTGTGCGAAAAAAAATGCGGATCAATGATTTTTTGATAAAAAAACAATAATTTTAATCTTAAAAAATATTATTGTAAAGAAAATAAGTTGCGTTTGTAGGTACAATATTTTTATTTTTAAAATAATAAGTTATATAACTTCGAAAAAAGTAAAAATAAATCAAATTTGATACACAAGTAAGCCTTGCAATGAATGAAACATAATCAAGATTAATTGATGTTTTGAAAATAGCCATAAAAACACGTAATAAACCAATAATACACTTATGAACATTTATTAATATACTATTTTTATTTATATTTCCATTTATAGATTATTTTTTAAAATATAATTGTATTTTCTACATAGCATCATAGTATTTATGAACTTTTTCGGTGATTTGCTTCTTAAAATTCTGCTCATAGTTTCTTATTCATTCTGTGCTATTTGGAGACCTTTTACAGAAGATTCAGATTCAAAGAATGATGTAGATGAAAACATGCTCGAAAATATAGATGGTATTGATGCGCAATTAGATTCATCGAAAAGTTATATAGACACAATAAGAAACGAGCCTATATATCCTGCAGATGAATTTTTTTCTGCAGTAACAAGAAAGAACAAATTAGATTTTCCAATATTAAGGTCCCGTTTGACACAGAAAGAACACAAACCTATATCAAAGATTGATCCACATCATAGCTACAACATAAAAATAGAGGAAAGACTAGAAAGTATTTCACAATGCAATGTAAATAAACTTCTTTATTCAACATGTGAACATTATGAGCTTGATTCTGGTGAAAATCACAAAATTTGTAATATTGGCAAGAATAAAGAAAGTAATATAAATTTCTGCCCGAATGAAAACACAAATTATTTAGTTACATCTTTTTCTTCACATAAGAATAATAATATCCACGTCATTAAGCCTCTTTCAATCACCACTTCCGAAACTTTTCATGAGAATATAAAAGTTTACGATCATGAAATATGTTCATCAAATAAGAATATCAAAAATGCAGAGATTTTAAAACTTTGTGGCGCAAAAAAATCGAATAGGTGCAAAAAAAGAAATTTGCAGGAGAAAAAAAGCCTCATTTGCACAATATCATCGGAAAAGCCAGTTGAAACCGACACCAAGCCCCTTGATAAATTTGTTAATAGAAAGAAGTGCAATGAACGCAGAGAAAATATCGTATCAAAGAATTCAAATATTAAAAGAAATATAATCAAGCACAAAATTTTACAATCAGATCATGATCAGCGGCAAATCGCCTATAGGAGACGTCAAAAAAATTTAATCGAGGTAAGACAGACCAGAAGAAATTTAAATGCAATAAAAGATGATTATAAGAAGCATTTTTTTGAAATTGCAAAATCTACAGGTAATCCAGAGTATAGCGATCAATGGTATAAATTAATCACGAAAGCATATGGTTTTGAGGAAATAGGAACAAGTGACTTATTCAAATATTATTTCTATGATAATAACATCTATAAATCGTACACTCTACCAATATTACTAAATGATTTTTTTACACAGATTGTAAATCTCAAGGCGCAAGATTCTGATCATGTAAAAAGTATTATAATGATACATCATATTATTCTAAGAAATTTTCTTAAGAACTATAGTGAGGGAAGTAATCTAAAGGCCCTTAAAGAGCACGATATTTATGATACTGAGATAAACCGAGTAATTAAAGAAATATCACCAGAAACTATAAAATCAATGCAAAAACTTAAATTTATAAAAAGAACCGACACCTACTTTTATAGAGGAATGCACATGTATTATGTTAGAGCAATAGGTGCTATTATTATTTATGCAAAAAAAGCACACTTAAAGGTTGATAATGAAATAACCTGGGCGATTTATAAGAATTCCGGAAAAGAATTTCAAAAAATAAAGTTTTTAGTGAGACAACTTGCGTGTAAAGATGTAAGCATGATGCAAATGGGGTATTTAACAAAATCTAATTTATTTAGAAAATGTATATTGATATTCGAATCTATATTGCTAAAAAGATATGATGAGATAGGCGAAAAGGTGTATAATCATATAGTTGCTCCTTTAATTGACTTTCTCCAAATTTTGACACTATATGTTCGTGAATTCGATTTTAAGTTATTTTTAGATGATATAAAATATATTATCAATTTCGCTTTTGAAATCAAGCAAGATAATGCAGAATCCGTATGTTTTTCTTTATACCAAAATTATTTGTCAAAGAAAAAATTTTTTATTATAACTTTATCCGGGGAGATTATAACAAATTATATGGATAAGAGAACAAATTCTCAGCTGTTTTTTAATAATGGTGATATTTGGATTCCAATGCAAGAATTAAATAATTATGAACACTTTTTAATGTATGCTGATTTGGTAAATAGGGTAATGAGAGGGCTATAGTCAAAATTAAACATCAAGAAATAAATAATGAATTAAATATTTTCAAACTGCGAAAAAATGACAGGTACATAATAATATGGAGTTTTAATAGCAAGGAAAACCATTGATTTATATCTTATGCAAATATTCTGAAGATTAGTCTTTATAAATTTTAATAAAATCTATCGTAATAAGTTGAAAACGTATTTCTATGTTGCATAGAAAATATCATCAAATTCCCAAGCATTTATACCCTTCATATATAATAAAAAATTGAAAACAATTTATAATATAAACAATCATTAATATCAAAATATGCTTTTCAAGGAGAATTTGACGAGTGTGACGTTTGCGGTTGTTATTCTCGTATAAATATTGGGAAACGAAATTATAATTAAAAACTCTACAAAGTGAAATTTATATATATTTTTGAATGTGCAAAAATTCAATTTTATAATGATTAAAAGTTGAAACTTCATATAAAAATTTTATGTCCTAAAATTTATCGCTATATGCAATAAAAGCAGTTCTTCCCAATGAATTTATTATATTTAAAAATAAATTGTTTAAAGAACAACGGTTAAAATTTCTTATGTGCAAATTACACTTTATTCGCATATTTGTTCTTGAATAAATCTTTAGACGCGTTTATTAACAGTCATAAAAAATGTAAACAAACTATCCATGTGTATTCAACAACAATCACTTAAAGTATTATGTCAAATTACAAATTTATTTGATAATCTAATATTTTCATAGCATAAAAAGACAAGGTCAGTATTAATAAGATCAAGAGATACACCAAGTCATAAGAAAAATAATAAGAAAATAATTTTACAGGAATTACATATAATGTATAGCAAAAAAAAATAGAAAATGATATGTAAGAGATTATTTTGTGCCTAAACCTAAAACTCGCTTTTTTATTTATGATGATTTCTTTCACAAACTAAAAATTATGGTGTATTGTGGGTAGAATCCCAATAAAGACTGTAACTAAAACATTTTTATGTGAATTTAATAGATATAAAACCATTAGAGGTTCATAAACATCTATATAGTAGACTTGAATATAGTCCATCGTTGAGTCTACGTAAATAATACGATTTAGCTCATAAAAGAGTTATCACGTCCAATTATTGGTTTGAAGAAAAATAAAATATGAACACATAAATATATGCTTCAAAAATATAGAATATCCAATAAGGTAGCAATCATAATGAAATTGTAGAGTTCAAGTTGAAAAATTAATTCATAAATTACGAAAATAATGTTGCATTACGGCGAAGAACATCATAACGTGAAAAAACAGATTTTCCAGTTGTCGTAACGGGTTTATTTACTTGACGCAAAGATACTTTTTTCAGATATACGATGGCGGTAAATATCTATTATAATAATTTATAGTGGTGAAAATGATATACAAAATTGAAAATAAAACAGTTTATGGATGTGTATTTTATCAAATAACGTTTCATCCATTATATGGAATATAATGTAAGTATTGAACACGAATATTTATGACATAAATACTTAAAAGATAGCGTTCACACATAAAATTTCAATTATTACAATATATATTGCAAATAAATTATTTAAAATATAGCAAATTTACCCCAATAATTTAAATGAATTTAAAGCAATAGGTAACAATATGTAATCTTATTCTTGATAACGAGAGATTCAGGCTTGTTTTATCAAATGAAATAAAAAAATAGCAAATAAAATTCGAATTATATAAGTATAAATAAGTTGAATAAAATTTATAGGCGGGGCATATTTTATCTTAATTCAAAGTTTTATCCATGCATTTCACTTGATATGATGTGGGATAGTTTGTAAATATGAAGACAGAAAATGTTGATTTAATATAAAATAAAAAACAACGAAAATAATATTAAATGAACGGAAAATATACTGAATTTTGATCAATTTAGAGTGTAGATTACACGATAATATATAATATTCCATTTACTATAAAAATAGTATTTAGCATATTTGCTCTTTAGTTTTTTTGTTATAAATTTTATTCATAAAATATATTCAAACTTTTTTTTATTTGTAAAAGTATCAAAGTAATTTCAAGCATTCTTTTTTTGACACTTGCATTAAATTTATACAATATTTCAGGGTATATAAAAATAGTATTTTTTTTCTAAAAAATATAAAATTTACTATATTGCATAAATATAATCTCATAGTAACCTTTCAAGTGTAAAATTAGTTTTGCAATTAATATAATCTCTAAACGAAAAAATCTTCTTTAATATAGGCTCCATGGGCTTAAAATAAATAGAATCAGCAAGATAATATTTAACTTAAATATTGTCATAAACAGAAGAAAAGGAATTTACTCTAAAGAAAAATACCCAAGGGGGCGGCCAGTGAACAATAAAAAATAGACCATAAACCATTGACAAGCCATGAGAAATAGGTGGTTGCTGTGTAAGCCGTTGAACTGTGCCTCCAGAATGAAAAAGATCCCACACCGGTCAGCAAGGATATATGTAAGTGTAGAGTGTGGTTGTAGCTTTTATACCTTAGCGATTAACAGTAGACAGAATCTCATTTCCTCCACATAATGACTGCCGCCTATGAGAAAGGGCCCAATCCACGGTGATTACGGGTGACAATGAGTGTTAGAGAGTTCCACAGAGAGACGCATCAGTTAAGCAATGCTTCCTATTAATCTAAAACGAACTTCCTAAAAAGTAATAGAAGTAAAACATAAATTAATAAAGTTCATTCGATTAGAATTTATTTTTTATATTCGTATATAAAGGAAATCTAGTTAAATTAAATGTGATTACTAGCAATGTATAAACGTATGGTTGTTTTAAAATATTTTAAGGCATCAAATGAAGCTAAATTTCCACAAATATCTATTTTTATTTTGCTTTAAGATCTAATGAAATTTGAAAATCACATACATGTCAATTTAAAATCTTTTAAATCGGAATGGGGATTAAAAATTCTTTCCGAACGATAATTTATAAAAAATCCTAAGAAATTTTATTCCTATTAGAGTGCGTATCAAGCATGCATTATGTTTAAAATATAAATATAAAAGAAAAATATGAACGCATAATTTCATTTCAATATTTATGAATTGAAAAGCGGCGGTTAATATTGAAATTTACGCCAAGTATTGTTTCTCTAAAATATCATATTTAAAATATGAATAATTTATAATATGTTTTTTAGAATTCAGAGTGAATATGATAATCTAATATTTATAAATTTTTAATTTATATGAAAATGTAAGAAATACATTTTAAAAGGTATGCTTAATCTTTAAAATGGTTCATAATTAAATTTTGCGGCGTTTTTTCTCCGTATATATATTGCACTAAAAAGATCCATGATAAACAACGAAAACTATTATCTAAATGAAAAGCATTCTGATCAATGAGTTGATGATATTTCGAATAGAAATCATCTTAATCAAATTAAAACAACAGCGAAAAAAATGTTTCTCTAAACTTTAAAGAAATAGCCAGATTTTATCAGAATAAATAATTTAATTATGCAAATTCTTGTATATACCGCAATCAATATATTGTATGTACTTATTAATGTATTCATTTTTTAACGATTTGCAAATAATTTAGCCGGTTTTAATAGAATCCAACCAGAAAAAAATAGGTAGGGAACAAATTTGTATAAAACAGCCGTTTTAGCCACAATCTTTTATATTTAAAAATCAGAATTCTATAAAAACATTTTTTTAGATCCAAAAGTTGCTGATTATAAATTTTATATGCTTTTTATTATATATTTTCGGCACCAGTAATTATTTATTTTTATAGTCTGCTTCAAATTCTCAGGCTATCTGATTAACTTCAAAATATAGAATTGTATGCTATTTCCGAGTTTTAAGCATGCACAACTATCAGTGTTCATTGATTTGGCATCATACATCTTTAAATTCTGTATTTTTTCATTTTTATATCTGAAACATCTTATATTTGTTTCCTTTACACATTTTAACTTCTCATAAATCATTGTATTTTAACCCTTTTTATATAAATGTAAGTTAGTTTTTCGGTGAAACACATGTTTTTGGTTACCATGCCACAAAAAAAGGCATTGAATTCAGATATGCTTTATAAAAATTAAATTTAAATGATTTAGCGCAGCCCAGTTTTTTTAGGTTAATATCATGCATGTATAAACGACGTCGATAAAACAAACATCATTTTTATTAGTATATAAAAAATTTATGTGGTAATACTATTTTATGGCGTGTGATCTTTTTTGTCACCCTGTAAAGAATTAGCAATATTATATTATTTTATCTGAAAAAATAATCGATTCAAATTTTTCAGGATCTTATCAATATTTTTGATTAAATAACTATAAAGAGGCGATATGTGTTTATATACAAGGTTTTGAATGTTTTTTCATCTTTGTTTTTACATCGAGAAAATTTTTCTTAAGCTCACTTTCAGATTCTATGATTTAGTTAAAATATTTCGAAGAGTTTTAATGAGTATGCCTTTCCTCTAGAATATTATAAAATGAATGAAGTAACATTAATGATATCAAGGTGAATTTTAACTTTATTTATTATTTCTCTGTTTGTGTTATATCTGATATACATTGTTTTGAACCATTTACATGAAATAAGTATGTTATGCAACAAACCAAGATTTTATTGTTGATGTATAAAGCAAATCATAGCCTAAGATGCATTTTATTCATATAGTATAATTTCTTAAAAATTGATATGTGTGTTTTTATGTCAACAAGATTTAGAAATATTACAATTATTCAGCTATAATTTCTAATATTCAACACACACACATGAAAAAAATTATAGAATATATAGAATACCTTGTACTTTATTCAAATGATAGAGTTCATTATAATATTAATTGCAAGAAACGAATGTTAATTATCTTAAATATTATTAGCTCAATCAAAATGAAGGGGGGCCGATATATTTTTAATAGAGCTCTTTTTATGATAATTTAACGACGGTAAATACAATAAACCTTTTGGTTTTGTAAATTTATGTGTATTTACGGCAATAAAACATACTATCTATACATAAATTTAAGTTTAAATCGGATTTTAAAACGAAACTGATCTTCTTAATCCATAAATAAAAAAAATATAACAATATTATATGCTTTTAAGTAACCTTTATCTATAATTCCGATTTCAGGATTGAATATCGGATTTTATATAAGAAAATTCAAATGCTAATGACTTGAATTTCCTTTACAATATAAGTACATTATGTATAATTTTTTGACATAAAACCAGGCTCAAACACCAGAATAAATAAAATCTATTTCTCATAATTTTTTTTAAAATTGATCTTTACTTAAATTATAGATCTAAATTGATAGTTTATGAAAAACTTACAAAATATGATAATAGACGATACATCTATTATGTTTAATTAAATTAGCCGCTATTCATCTTGAAAAATATATATTTTCCAGGAACCTAGTATGCTATTAATGTGACTTTTATTGACCTTTCCTTCTCTTTCCTTGAATTTTTTTGATTAAATAATTATTTGGAAATTGCAATTAAATTAATTAAAATTATTTTAAGGATGTTTTTCGAGGATTTAAATAATATTTTGAGTTTCAAATCATATAAGTTCAATTTTTTTCAAAAAATTAAAATATTTATTTCATTCCAGTTATTCTAATTAAAATTATGATTCTGCTTTGGTTTGAGTTTTTGAAGATACAATATAATAATAAATTTAAAAGTAATTTTATGAACGAATTATTATTCTAACAAAGGTCTAAGAATATTAATGTTATAGTTTAATAGTCTTATAACGCACGACAATATGAAGTATAAATATCAAAGATTAAAATTCGAGGTACTATTATTTTAGACTCTATAATATTGTTTAAAAAGTAAATCACATACTCGATCTTTATTCATATTATCACATAGTCACATTAGTTATCTATATTTTGTTGTTTTAATTTTATAATTTCATAAAATAAGGCCAATTAATCATGCTTTATTTATTTATGGGTTAATTTTCTTTTTATCAATTTTATAAATTTAGACGTGGTCAGCCAATTGGGAATATTGCACAACTCCTTGATGCGTCTTTTTACACCTTACCCTTATATATTCATCAACTGCTCTTCTTTCTCAAATAAGATTAGTTCAAGTGTCTTGCGGAGTGAGAGAGCTTGCATGTAGGCTTCTACTTCGTCCGGGATTTTTAACTCCTTTACAGGGGCAATTAATAATAATTTATCTTAAAAAATTTTATTTCTTGGATCTGATATAATGGTTTTTAAAAAATTTACCCTCTAATTTAATTTTTGATGTGTTTTCTGATACCTATCCACTTAAAGCTTAATCTTTTCTTTTTATTAGCTTGTTGTGCATCTGGGAATTTCGAAGATAGTGAAAATCAAAACAATGACGCAATCTTGAAAATATATAGCGATGCGAACAAGGTGGAATTACCTCTGGATCTTTCTTTAAAGTCCCTTAAAAAAGAGTGTATATACAATAAAAATCTGCAAAATACAACGAATTCAATGTACAGCCATTCCATTGAAAAAAGACATCCAATATTAGTTAAAATTCTTAATCAGAAAAATTCTGCACATAGCACGGTCATCTGTGCTTCATCCGATGAAAAAAGAAATCATGGTTTGGATTTTGAAAGTAAAAAAGGAAAGGAATATGTATCTGGAGGCAAACTTAATGCAATTAAAAATGCAGCCAGAAAGCTTAAACCAGATAAATTTCAAATTCTTGGAAGTCACGTTAGATATGAGAAGATTACCAATTTTGTAGATAACGGGATATTAAATAGTAAGGATTTAACAAATCAAACACAACCATATGAAAACAACGTCAGTAACTTAAATGAAAATATAGATGGTGCGATTACTAATTATAATTCAAATATTACAGCTCGAAATTCAAATATAAGTAGATCAACGCCTTTTTATGGTGATCGCGAGGAAAAAAATACCCAGTTATCGGGTTTATGTGAATATAAAAAATATATTATGTTTAATTATAAAAAAAATATATTTTTAAATAATCGTCTCTGTGAAAGTGGTATCAGAAAATCGTGTGGAATAAATAGAAAACTAGTAAATGAATTGAACGCAATAATGGAAAGAAGTGAAATTAATATATTTAAAAGGCTAAATATTCAATCTAAAATATATAGTATCAGATATATCAATAAAAAAAATACAAAAAAGTCGAAAATCAATAAAATTAGAAAATTTTAAATAATAATTTATAAAAACATTTTCTGTGGTCGTGTCGCATCATTATGATAGCTTTCAATTTATCTATAATAGTCAAAATCCAAATAATAAGGACTCTATCGGGATCCCCTCAACGAAGTAATACAATATTTTTATAACTTTGTTTTTTACTTGTCACCAAATACTGGCTCTTATAAGAAAAATATAACAAACATAAGCATCATAAATTATGGTTGAAATCAATTAAAGATTTTCTATTGCATGAAATTTTTTGCCGTCAATAAATTTCATGTGGAAAATTGCCCAGATAAAATAAATCTATAGATTTGTCTGCCCTATGTATTTTTTTCTACAATAAGCTCAGCGCTTACAAGCTGCCTAAAAATGTTTTAATGTGATCATTTGTCAATTGTTTAAAAAACTTAACCATGATGGTTTTTTATACTACAACAGTAAGAGAGATGCATCCAAAGCATTTAAGCTGTTTAAAAAGTCAGTGTACCGTGTTTGAAAAAAACGCATGTTTTTTATGTTTCCGTAATTTTTATTTGTTATGGTTTATAAAAGCAAAAAGATTCTTTTCTGAGTTTTTAAAACCCACAAACCTTCTCAAATTATTCCCGGAAATTTTTACAAGTACCAAATTTACTATATGTGATTTGAATATTGTATTTTTTTGAGTATAACATATTTAAAATGCCTCTTTGAATATTTATTTTTATTGTATATTTTTTTCTTAAAACACAGATTTCTTTATATATTTAATACTAATCAGATATATTACTAAAAAATTATAGTTTTTTTTCAATTACTAAAAGAATATCAAAATACTATGGATTTAATATAAAGTTATTTTTTATTTCTTCCACCCACATCCAAGATTTTCCATTCAAGGCTGTATGCCAATATAGTCGAGGAAAAAATACCATTGATACTCTTTGCTTGCTTTAAAGATTTTACATAAAATTATATACTCACAATCTTTTTTTTTAATAGGCAATTTCAAGATTGGTCTTAGTTAGGTAATGGAAGTATTCAACCTAGAATTCATAATTTAAAGATTCAAGGACAAATCCAAGTCAAGAAAAGGCAACATTAGTGCACTTTTTTTATAAATAATGCAGCCTAGATGCAAGGAACACTGCAAAAACCGTAAGCTGTCAGACAGTAAAAGAAAGCATCCAGCTGTTAAACAAAAAATTAATTAATTTCGTCACTTAAATAACCACATTCAATTTATCAAACGCAAATGCAGGTGATAAAGGCACTTTTTGCACACTGAAACGTTTCACCGTAGCGATGACTTTATTAGCACAGTCAAGCTAAACCGTTAGTTTTATATGGGGAATTTGAAAAAATTAAAGGAAAAAGAAAGCAAATTAGGTATAAGAAAATAAAATAAATAAATTTGAATTTTTTTAATGGACAAAAAAAACTAAAGACTTGTTTATAGCTGATACTTATAAGCGTACAATAGAAAAATTTTCTGCGTTCTTATTCTTAAAAAGCTAGTTAAATACGTCAATAGTCATTAAAGAGCCGCCGTTTCTGATGCCTATAAAATCAGTGTTTAAAATTTTTTCTTTAAAACTATAATTGGATTCATATGAAACTAACCATTCTTTTTGGTTGAATATTTTTATGCTCGCTCATACGATAAGATGGCACCAAGTATATATTTAACTTGCAAAACCAATTTGAAATGTAAATAAATTTCAATTTTTTTATTCAAAGACATACTTAAGAATAATCTGATTATTGGTTATGAAGATGAGAATTTTTTGTAATTATAGTAAGTTGGATTTAACAGATAATGCGAAAAAAATTTGCATTTTGAGGGGTTTTTTTGTTTAAGGAATTAGTATTATCTCTAAGGGGCTATGTAATTTATTAAAAATTAATCCAACAAATCACATCATAATTGTAATTTCTGCTTCTTTATTTGCTTTAAAAAATTATCTTAAATACTAAATAAAATATATTGCCTGTCGATTTAATTCTTTTTTGATATATACATAAGATATTACAGTTGACATGTAGATATTTTGCATAAATTGTCTAAAAAACATCGGCTTTCGTGTCTTGGATATAAATTATGAAATGAAAATAAAATAATGATTCTGAATTATATTTCATGTTAAATATTTAGAATGAATTATGGACTCTATTTATAACTTATAATTTAAATAAAATTATGAAAATGAATAAATAAGCTCACTAATGTATTTTATAAGAGAACAGAGAATAATTTAGATACAGTCTTTAAATTAAGAAAATCATTTCAATCTGTTCGAGCTGCATTCACTAGCCATTTAAAATTCATCGACCATAAAATGATGTATTGTAAAATAAGTTTTCATTAAATCAGTCTAAAAATTATATGTGTGCGTTGTTGAGTATTTTCGAAATTAGTAGTATTTGTTGTGAAATGAGTTTTTCGTGTGTATAAAATACAATGTTCATTATTTTCCCTTAATGCTGATTAAATTTATTTTATTTTTTTCACATAATAGTAAGCTAAACTTTACACCGATAATAAATTCAAAATTTACTCATTTATAATTTTTACGGTCTTTTTTATGCGAGAAATTGAAGAATAAAATATTGAATCGTAGTTCAAGCAGATTTATTCTTGAGCAAAATAATTTAATAAAGAGTGAAGAAATTTATCAAATAGGGTATTCATAATCAATTCATTGTTTCTTCATTAACAATTTCTGTGGAACCTATTATGGTTACCATTAATAAAATTGAATTAATATAGTCTAAGTATCAAAAACCCCATGCCAGATACTATGCACAAAACCTTTTATTATACAACTAGATTATATATAAAATCTAAAAGAAGATACTGAAAAGACATATATAAATTTTTAAAATTTAAAAAAAAAAATTACATCACAAGATATGAACTAAATTAATATGCCTAAACAATCTTTTTGGCGTGCAAGCATTATTTTTTCTGTTGTGAAGTGTATACAGTTTATCAATTATTATTTATTTCATAATTAAGCAAATAGATTTTTTTATAAACGAAATCTTTTTAACCATTGTAAAAAAATTTGGGCCACAAAAATGTGTAGCTAATAATATAATACAATAAAAGATCATTATATGCTTCTTTTTTTAGATCAAATTAGCGAATATACCAAAGAAAAAAAATATTGTAACGATTGCGTTAATTTTTCTAACAAGAAATAGTCCACTTTAATTTTTTCGTCACTATTTAGATAATCAACTGGAAATGCTTTTAAAATGTAAAAATGTTATAATTCAATGATATATATTGGGAAAAATTAATCATACGACTAGAAATTTTTAATTTACAAAATCCCAGTATATTATCGAGAAATACGACTTGTATGTTCAATACTCAGCTAAATTGATATATTATTAAAATGTAGAATATTTGAAATGCAAGACAAATCTACTTGTTTTTTATCTATTTGCGCGTATATTTATTCTTTTGGATGTTCGCTTATGACTTATAAATGCTTGCTTATCTGATGCACCCCCGCGTGTGGTTCTTTTCACTTCCTGTAACCAGTTTTATCTCTGTGAATTAGACCAGTTTTACCAGGCGGTAGTTGGTATAGAGTAGGGATAAAATTCTATCACCTTTCAGTCTTTTTAAAAATGCTATCACCAGTATACACTTGCCCATGTCTTTGTTGAACAAAGCAGGCTTCATTCAATAGTACATAGAACGTTTTCGACATATTAAACAACAACCTCTTAATTAATTCATAGCTTGACATTATTTTTTATTATGGTTATAGTTTTTAGTCACGACAAATCGCCACTTGCGGGTATTTCTTAATTATATTAGTATATATGAATCCTTGGATGTGTTGCGTTTAGAGCTCAGGCCTCTTATTAATGTCTTTTTAAACTGACGTCGCCACCGCATCATTTTAAATCACATGAATATTTAAATTTATTGATTAAAAATCCAAAATGAAATATTTTGTTTAAATATATGACATATGATTTTTTATGGCATTATGCCATGGGGCTGCTTATTTAAATTGTCAATTATGTTTTTTTTTAATTTCATGTTAAATATTATTATTTCTTAAAGTGGGGTGTATGGTTATGTGGTTTACAAGTCGAACCCCGGTGTGAAGGGTCGCGGGTTCCCGTTCCACCCACCCCACTAATTTCCGAAACGAATTTACTCCAAAGAAAAATACCCAAAGGGGCGGTCGTGAGCAATAAAAGATAAACCATAAAGCATTGACAAGCCATGAGAAATAGGTGGTTGCTGTGTAAGCCGTTGAACTGTGCCTCCAGAATGAAAAAGATCCCACACCGTTCAGCAAGGATATAGGTAAGTGTAGAGTGTGGTTGTAGCTTGTAACTCTTAGCGATGAATAGTAGACAGAATCTCATCCCCTCCACATAATGACTGCGGCCTATGAGAAAGGGCACAATCCACGGTGATTACGGGTGACAATGAGTGCTGGGGGAGTTCCACAGAAAGACGCATCAGTTAAGCAATAGTTCCTATTAGCTTAAAGCGAACTTCATAAAATAATAGAATAAAAACATAAATAAATAAAGTAAATTCGATTAGAACTTAAAGTGAATCTAAAAATGAAATACATATTTTTTTAAGAAGATATAATATTACCAATTAAATATATTAATCCATCAGATTCTTATTAAAAATGTAACAAAAATGGTGCCTCTAATTCGACTGGTAAAATTCGCTGAAATTTATCCGACTTTGAAAAAGGTGCACACAAATTCTTTATTGTAATCTGAATATTTAAACTTTTTTAGAATATTAAAATTTTTTAAGATTGAAGAAAGACAAGATACCAGCATCTTCAATTACATAAAGTACGACCATGACAAAATATACATTTATACAAAAAATATGTTGAGCCACTGTAATTTATATTTATTTTATGGTGTCTCAATCAACAAAATATCAGGTACAATTATAATCTTCTGATATAAATGATTCTACAAGAAAATCAAATGATTTTCATAATATTTACTAGAAATATTAAATATAAATTTTTGATTCTGCCTTATAATATATAATTGTATATATAAATATTTGTTTTGCGTGATTTTTTATATTTTTTATTCAATTTAAACTTAGAATAAAAAATACTTTAAAATCAACATCCATGGAAAGAGAGTATCATTACGCATTTGAAAATTTAGCTTTGTAAATCAAAAAAATATATAATTAAGATTCTATAATTTTATTGCCCATCATTTTATATATGTAGTTTATAATCAAAAAAACATATTTTATTTGGAATATGATCACTTTGTAAATTATAGTTTATTACATGCTAAATTCATAAAAACATGACAACAACATTTTACATTTGTTTCAGAATTGATTGGTCAATCTCATCGCATAAAAAATAAATCAACAGATAATATTGTAAAAAAAATATATCGATTTCTAGCATTCCACAATCTATATTTTACAAAATGAATTTATTCGGGCCAGTTTTTGTATTGTGGTTTATGATTTTTTTCGTGCATAAAATGATTTATTTCACGTGTAAAAATCATAATCATGCTCTTGGTTTATCCTTTTCTTTTACATCTTTTTCTATATCTCTATTTCTTCCAGGTCTAATGGTTAAAGAGTTTACATTAATTTTGTAGTTTGATTAAATGCCTCAATTTGATATAAAACCTCGAGATCTTTCAGTTTTATTTTGCGATATTTCATGCTACTTAATCTCATGTTACGACAAATAGTATAATTTAAGCCTATTAAAAATTAATATTCTTTATTATCCTGAATTGAAAGCTGTTTCGTCCTTGATTTTTAGCATTTTGGATACATATTGAAAATTTTAGATCTGTAAAAATATTTCTATATGATGAAATATATTTTAAATCATCCAGCATCTATTTAATGGTGGTGGAAACAAGGGATTTCTTTATAGTATCCCATAAATGACATACACTCTCTGGATTTTTTTTATCAAATATAAATTGAATTACAAAGAAAACAGGCAAATTGTTTAAAAAATAAATGTCTAAGGAAACAATATGTTTTTAAACATATATAGATTTTTCAAATCAACTGTAACGGAGTATCAATTCTGGAATCTTAATTAAAAAGCATAATTTAAAATAATTTCATTCAAGAGAAGATAGTTTTTTCGAATATCATTTTATTTTAAGCGTGTATATATACGTGATTTTTTTATCAGTTTATTCGCATAAAATTAAAAGGAAAAGAGATAGATCCTGTTAGTGCACGTTTAACAATTAAAATAAACAAAGTTACGAAATAATGACGAAATTGTATTTAAAAATTTTATCCGTCTATATAATTTACTTATCTGTTTCGAAAAATTTATAACAAAAAGTATCACCACAAATTTTTATAAAATAGATGAAAGCTTATATTAATCAAGAAAAATAATTTTGATGGTCGAATGAACACGAATATATACCTATTAGAGAATAAAATATGTTTAATCATGGTCATAAGAGGTTTCCTAGACAAGCGATAATATTAGGAATTTTATATTTAAAAAATCATAAAATATAAAAATGTGCATCTGTGATGAAAACTAGTTTGAGAACGATTTATTCTTGCTTTAATAATTTGTTTTATAAATTAAAATAGAAAAGACCTGAAATATAAGAACGAAAATTTGATACCTGAATACGTGTTTGAATATGTTTAGAAAGGTCGTTTTTTTATATATTTATGCATGATTATAGGTAATTTATTTTTAAATGTATATTAGCAATAAAATGATTATTTTTTTATGTTTATAAAAAAAGTTAATTAAATTCTAAGGAAATATATTTATTTGAGGAGAAACTAGCTTTTTAAAGATGACATCTATTTGAATTTTAAGTAAATCTGCAAAGAAATGTATTTTGTTTTTCATCGATATTTTTTAATAACATAGTGCCAATTAAACATTTTAAATATAATTAAAATATTTAAAACACCTATTGAGTCAAAATTACACGTGATTGGGAACACATGTTTTTCTGGATAGCAAGAAATATGAATTTTTGAGCTTGGGGTGTATTTTTTGAATTTATTAATGATAGACTTCTTAATTGGAATGACACAAGCATCTTTGTAGCCATAACTACTTCAGATTGCGATATTATATTTTTCGGAATAAAATTAAAAATATGAATAATTGTACTTTTTGTTAAATATATTAACGTATAAAATAATTGATAACACAAAATTAATAATCGAATTTATATATTTTTACGAAAAATATGCGTTTTAATTATATAACTTGCTAAATTTATTCTCTTCAGTTTTTGAAATTTTTTTTCATATAATATAATGCAGAAAGAGTCAGATGAGATGTGATAAGAGAAGCTCTTTTTTTTGCGCGAAGAAATTTTTTTTTAGATAATATAATAATATTTTGTATTGAATTATTTTTAATGATTCAAAATAGCTAGGAGACAACAATATAATTTAATCTTTAATCGTAATAAACTTAAATGAGAAGAAATAAACAAAGTTATAATAGTTTCAGTCATTGTTTAAATCAGTCTAGAATTTAAAAAAAAATTATTGAAGATATATGGTTTTATTTGAAATATGCAAAATAATTTTGCGATGACAGGATGAATGCTTCGAAGAAAATATTTTCCAAGTAAAATAAAAATAAAAATTTTCATTGATCATATCCAAATTAGACGATATTTGTAGCCAAAAAAAGTATTAATGTATGAATTTCTGTATATAGAAACTCCATTTAATTATTAAAAAATTTATATAGTTTCTATATATGAATTTATTAATTGACTATTTATATGCTGTTGCGAAAGTTCGCAGAAAAACCCATGGTTACTTTTTGTTTGCAGCATATAGTGCTTTATATTGGTATATCATGCGTGAGTTGTGCTTTATGGAAGCCATACTTAGATGATACTAATGATCAGAATGTATTAGATCCAAATAGTCACAATTATCCTTTAAATGCAAATTTACCTTTAGATCTATCAGTTAATCGTAGTAGAGAAGAAGAGGATAAGCATTTACATGCTAAAGATGAATCAAGTGGGAAAATTGAAAATATGGGAGGAAACAAACATTTTCCGATATTGATATCATTGTTAGGTCAGAATAGTTTGAAAGATGTTCCAATTGCAAACGCTATGCTCAAAAATGAAAGAAGAAGCGATGTGATTTCCGATTCCATCTGTTTGGTGGATTTGAAAAACGAATTATCGCGTCATGATAATAAATTGGTACCAAATACAAGATCTTTCAATAATGAATTATACTGGAATATTATAGGTGGAAATTATTCAAATAATAAAAACATAAACCAAGCAGAATTATGTTCTACAGCTCAAAATATTCAAGTATCCATTAAATCAGATAGAAACCCAGCTGATATTACGCAAAACTTCCACATAAATGGCCACTTAGAGCCCATTTCGCATGTTGAAATGCAAATCTCCGATATTTGCAACCAGGGTAGATATTCTTCTATTAGAAAGGTGTATAACTGGGAAGTTTTTGGTTGTGGTAAAAAGAAGAAATCCAGAAACTACGGTACAAATCCACATAATGAAGGAAAGCAGGCAAAAGATTTGCATACATTAGCCGCAGGAATAAATAAAAAAATATTAGACGAACTTAAGGATAGAGTAAATTGTGACGAACTCGTGCAAATAAAAAGAGATAGAGTTCTATCAAAGATTTCAAATATCACGATAAATAAAATAAAGAAAAAAATAAGCTTGCTACCACGCCAAGGATTAGAAGATAAAGACAAAATTAAAAAAGTCAAGAAAGTTCAGAAAACAAGAATTGGCCTATATAAATTAAGCGCGGATTTTAAAAATTATTTTTTAGAAATAGTGATGCAGAAAGGGATTGATGACATGTGCGAAAAATGGTATGTTTCGATTTTCTCTGAATATAGTGTTGAGTCAATCGAGGAATACTCTATGAAAAAAAAACATTATTTCGACTTGCGGGTATATAGAAAATACACGCTATTTGAATTGATTGAATTTTATTCTCAACAAATATTAAATTTACAGACCTTAAATGCCGAAGAACTAATAAATATATTGAAAATTCAACATATTGATATGAGATACTTTCTCAGGTCTGTTTGTAAAAATGTCAATGTTGATATATTAACAGCTTATAAAGAGTTTGAAGTTATTTTAATAGAAAAAAACAAAGAAATAAATTCATTATCACCAGAAATAAATCTTTTAATTGCAAAACTACCATTTACTAGACGAACAAATACAAATTTTTACAGGGGCATATATATTTATTACCATAGGATTTTAAAAGCCATGAGCAATAATATAATTCGGGCAGCAACAGGCGGCTCAAATAGATTAACTTGGAGAGTATACAAAGAAATGAGTAAAGAAACACATCAACAAATTTTTGGGATGAGGCAGCTCTGTTGGAACCTTCTAAATATGATGCTTATGGGATATGTAACCAAAGGACAAATATTGCGAAATTCCACTTTATTAATCGAGGCAGTATTTCTAAAAAGATATGATAGTATTGGTCATGATATATATAATCTAAAAATTGCGCCACTCGTTAATTTTCTCAATATTATATGCCTATATATGCAGAAAAAAGATTTCGATGTTTTTCTAGAAGGAATAAAATACGTTCTTAGATTCGCATTTGAAGTAACGAATGAAAATCATAATCTAATTTGCAACAATTTATATTCCGATTATATACAAAATAAAACGCGTTCTATAATAATTTTACAGAATGAAATTGTTTATGCCAATAAGAACAGTAGCAAACTATGCCACAAAATATTGCAGGGATTACCTTGTGGATATCCTGCCATCGAAATAAAAAATTACTCCGAATTCCTGATTTACGCCGACGTAATCAACGGCGTTATGAGAGGCTTTTAAAAAAGGGTATATAATTAGTTTAAAAAAAAATTAAATAAATTTTATCTATCGAATCACCCTTAATATTTCTTTTTGTTTGTTATACAATCTATATGTCATTTTTACAACAAAACAAAACTATTTTAGCACCACGTATTTTAAATTAAGATTTGTCCCCACTAATACATATAAGACAATATCAATATAATCAGATAAAAATTTTACTTCTATAAAAAACGTGGGTGAACTATATGTCAATTCATGTAAAAACGGTGTTTTCATGGTAAAAAGGTGATCAAAAAACAAACCTCTATACGGAATCGTCAGCAAAAAAAGCCATATAAATTATATAAGCGTCTTAATACCAGATAAATCAGGCATATAACATAAGTTATATAATATATTTGCAGTTATACGTATTAGAATCGTGTTTTTTCATTTTAAAAAAATGCCAAATAATTGCCAACCATGCTTTTTATATGATTATAAAATCTAAAAACATATATGGCAATACATCGTGCATAGTTTTATAAGTTGGCGTTGCTTTTTGCACATTTTATTTTACAAGTACAAATATTACTTTACAACAAAGAAAACAAAAAAAATGTAAATTTTGATTTCGAATAATATATGCTCCCATTTTGATTGTTAATTGGTTTAAGAAACACTTGTATTTGTAATTGCCTTCAAATATTTCTAATTTCTATGCATAATCTATTTTCTTATAATTTCTATGCTTTTTTTTGTCGGCAGTATTTTTATAAAACAGGAATGTTTTGCGGATTGAATTTTTTACATAACTACCGTGCGTTAAAAAACTAGCATATTCAAATTAAGTATTCTTCATTCTTATCTATGTTATCAAAGAGCCAGAATAATAATGTTTATCAACAAAAAGATCAAGATAAGTAAATTCTTAACTTTCACACCGCAAAACCGTTCATATTATACATCAATATAATGCCTTAACTACACAAACATAATCAAAACGACTTTTGGAAGTTTAGTGTGTTTATTTTTATTTAAAGACATTTTCAAGCTTCTCTTTTAATGTATTTTTATAGTAAAACAATAGATAAAATTCTTCGAATGTAATTTTTACTGCTTAAATTTTTTTTCTATTTTCTATCAACTTTATATTTTTTTATGATAGAATCGGAATTTCCAACATTTTGATAACGTTCCTAACCTATTCGAACCATATTTTTATGTTTTAAAATTGTGAATTTGTATCTGAATTGCAGATTTTGTGGATTGAACAGATTATCCTAGTAAAAATTTATATAATTTAGCTGTTTTTGCTTATAAGCATATTAGAACTTGCAGCATGCAATTTAACGTTTTTTAGAACCCTCAAAAAACTACATCAAATTTGTTCGCTCGATTTGGTCGGAAGTGAACTTGTGAGATTTAGCATATCGTGAAAATTTAGTTTGAGATATACAATCAATCCTAGTTTGAAACCAAAGAAAAAAATTAAAACACTGATATTCTATTAATAAAATGTTTTTCAACGTTTTTTGAATTTATTATTTTATGTTAGATTCGTGTAAAAATCATATTAAAATATAATAAGGAATTAATTGAGTTTAATAAATAATAAAGTTTGACGGTTTTTCGCCTCTATTATACGATTTTTTTAGAGGTTTGAATAAACTTGTTATAATGAACAAAATTAACATACATACAAAGAATAAGAAGTCTAAAATGCAATGAGAAATAAAAATGTTACCATAAATATAATGCACATTTAAATTAGCTAATAATAGTTATTTTAGCATTCTTTTGACCTTTCACCGCCATTTAAGTAAGAAATAAATTTATCGTGTATAGATTCATTAAAAATTTATATGAGATAATTCTCAAACAAATTGTGGGGTATTTCTAATGCAATGCACTCAAAAAAAACACACGATGTTAAAAATAAGATGATTTTTACACTTTTATCATGTAATAAAATAAATTTATCAAAGGCAGCTTTAATTATATAAATACGAACCATAAACTTACTTTATATAACCTCTATTACTAGCGGATATCTAATATAATAATACATATATTATTTATAAAGGTTTCTATGACTTGGGATGGGGTGGTCACAAAATATCATAAAAAATGGTTAAGAAGTTAAAATACCATACGAAGTAGAAGCATACATGCAAGCTCTCACACTCCGCAAGACACTTGAACTCATCTCATTTGAGTGAAGAAGAGCAGTTGATGAAGATAGATCAGAGGAAGATGTCAAAAGATGCATCAAGGAGTTGTGCAATATTCTCAACACGCTGAACACGTCTAAATAGATAAAATCGATAAAAAGAAAATTAACCCATAAATAAATAAGAGTTTATTATTGATGAAATATTAACTTCTAGCTAAACAGATTTACTATCAAAGTAAAATATATAAGACCAAGACTTTATATATGATTTTTTATGATACATATAATATTAGAGCTCTTTTCCGTTTGTTTAGGCATTCATAATATATTATGTAGTTTAGGGCAGTGAGGTAGCCTGTTTCAAATACAAGATATTTGGTAGGCATATACTGGGGCATAGTATTGATTACAGGGAAAAAAATGATACAAATTATTGGTTTTGATATCATATAGATCGAACGACGATGTTTTTGTATTTAAACTCCAATTATAACTTGCAATCAAAATAATCATTTCATTATCTTTATATTTAAATGATTTTAATGATTTTGGGGCTTAAAGAGCTCAAAGTCAAAAAAATTATAAAGCACAAATAACAAGAAAAACGCACTTAAAAATTAATAACATGAATTACCTATTCATATGAAAAAAAATATCGTAAATAAAACTAATTAAGGTAACATACAAAATAAATATGCTGTATCTTAATGAACAGTAAAATATTTTTTATCGAGACAAAAAAGCACCATTAAAATATGTTTAACTTATATTGAATTTGTGTTTAACAATAAATTTTTAAGCTTAAAATTATAAGGCTTTAAATTATATTTTGTAATTAAAAAATCTATTTAATTAAAAGTCATAAATTTTAATTTATATGCTAAAAGATCAAATAAACAAAAAAATAGGATTCTTCTGGATTTATATTATAAATCGCTCACAGTTTAGCACCATTTAAATAAGATAATACCAATATATGAATTTAATACTTTTATTTTAGCATGGAATGCAATTTTTTATTATTAATTTGAAACACATAAGCTAAAATATTGTTTGTTATATAAAATTTTTTATTAACTTTAACATAGTTGTTTATATCCCAATATTATTACCTATATTTGGCGTTATTTACGATTTTAGGCAAATTTTACACCTCTGTAGTAAAATAATTAACTTAAGTCTATCAAAATTTTTATAATTGCAATATAAACAGTTTTAAATTAAGATAAGTTATCTAAAAAAGATATATTTATAACAAAAATTGATTTTTTGTAATCCATATGTTTATATAAACTTGAAAAAAACTAAAAACTCGAAATTATCACTTTTGAAGTGTTATTCAAAATAATTACAAATATAATTTAATATTTAAATTGATGAAAATGATACTGATGATAGATCGAAAGTTAAATAGTAAATTGAAAGTTATAATTATGTGTAACAGATAACAAATAATTATCTTAGGCATTATTATGAAGTATAATATATTTAAATTAGACAAGACAGGCATAGACTGATGGATTTTACAGAATTAGCTCTATATATGTATTATTGTGAAAAGACTATATCTGTGTCTTATTCATACTAATTAAAAAATTTAGTGATAAATTACTAATTTAAAGATGTTTAGGGCAAGTTTAAACTTTTAGCAGATGAATTTCTGCTATTAAAGACGCTAACAATCACCAATATAAATTGAATAATAAAAGAAATATATACGCTATCAATATGTTTAGATGAGACGATATACTGTTCGATATAATCACACTTAACCAAACTATAATAGAATTATATGCTTTAATTATTAAAATACCCCGTAAATTGATATTTTATTGCATTAACAGAGCATGAAAAAATCGTATAAAAAAATAAATTGATAATCGGTTTTGTTTATTTATATTTTTTTTCTTCTTATGTCTGTTAATATATAAATACCCAGTTATCAATCATTTGTCTGTGATTTTGCCTGAATTTTTTTATGAATTTTATCTTTGGATTCAAACAGAGACAACCCTTCAACTGCTATAAAAAAGCAATATTTTCTAAATCTGTCATTATAACCGCAGACCAAAATTTAAAAATATATAAAAAAAGCTTCGGTTTGAGTTTAGATGTCTAATTTTTTATTTACGATAATTATATTATTAAGCAGGAATATGATTTTTAAGTAGTTTACAATTAAAAATGAATTTATTAGCCTTAGATAAGATTTAATATTTATATAATAGTAAATAAAGTTATGTGGGTTTTTAAAACTAAATTTGAATCGTCAAATATTTTATGAATTCAAAATCCACAGAATTAATCATCATTAAATTTTCTTCTATAGTTTGGATATATAATTATATTTACTTTAATTTTAATTAAATATGAATGGCATCTATGCGGTATTTATCTCCCTTTACTTATTGCCATCATAATTTATGTTTTAGATAAATTTAGACAATATTAAATTATAATTTGCCCAAAAACTCTGTATTTATAGGCTGAAATCAAGAATATTTCATATCTCTAAATGTAATAGGCTATCCATTATTCTTTCAAATTGAAAAATTTATATAGATTACACAATATTCAAAAAAAAATTTATTTTAAATATACAAATAGTAGATATCCTTAGTATAAAATTTTAGTATTAATCATAAAAATAATTAGATCTTAAGTTTATTAATAGTAAATCATAATTAAAGTAAAATTATCAAAAAAATTACGAAATTGTTCTCGGGTTTATTTCCTCTATAGCTTTAAAAATCCCCAATCAATGGGAAAATTTTATATAAAATTTAGTTTATTTAAAAACAAACTATTCTGCATAAAATATAAAGTTTCAATAATTAGTTTATAAAATAAAAGAAGCAATCAAACAAACAAATTCAATGTATGTATTCATATACAACAAACCAAGATAAAATGGAACTGTCAGAATAATTAATCCTAACCATGAATAATTTATAATAAAGCCTCATAACAACATATAAAATTATGTTAATATGAATAAATATGCAATAAATCAAATTATAGTTTTCTAATTATAATTTAGAATGTATGAAATATATAAACACAACGAATTTTCATTGGAGCTTCCAACTAGAAACAAAAGGTTTAAATGCAAAAAAATACAAATTATATTTAAGTTAATAAGTTTAATTGTTTTTTTTGTACATGTCTGTTTTGTATATAATATTAAATATAAGGAAAAAAAAATTACTAACTAAAATACTTAAACGACTTAAAGACATTCGTAATCTTATTGGTTGCACATGTTTCGAAGTCCTAGATGGCTATTTTTGTATATATTTTTTTGTCTCACGATTTAAATAAATATTAGCATTTAAAGGATGTTATTGCAATATTTCAAGTCAATAAATGAGCGATTGTGTTTTATTACAGAGAAGTAGACCTATCGAAGTTAAATTTATGCCTAAAACATTTATATATTTAAGCCTTCAATTAATTTTCTTCTTATTAAATACGAGGATGATCTTATATGTGAATGTAAATGTCTTCTTCATATTTTATGCCGCAATTTTATGGTGCAATATTGCTTTCCATATTTTATTTCATGTCTCTATAAAATTTTCTAAAAACTTTTAAATGTCATTATGTGTTATATTCACTTAAATGTCATTATGTTTTATATTCACTTAAATGTATTTGGTTCATTTAAGTAATATCAGCCGATATGAATTTTTGAAATAAATTTCTGGTGGATTTTATGCTTTTTAGTATTTTTCTTCTCATAAAACATGTAATTGCACGATACAACATGCTACTATACCAAAAAACATAAATAATAGATATAAAATGCCACTCTTTACACGCTATATTGAAAACAACAATAGTTTTTAAGCAAGTAGTTACAATTAAATCGGGATTTCATACAAGTCAATATTGTCACAAGATAAAGTTATATTAATGAATGATTATTTTCTAATTTTCTTAATTTAATGGCTTTCCGTTTTTTTATAATATCAATAGGGGTTTTCCATTCTCAATGGAAAGACTCTATAAAAGCAAAGTTTTTAAATAAAAAATGTATTCATCATTCCATTTTTAAAGAATATGTAAGCACTCTCTCGATTGAAAAGATTCATCATTGCGTGCGATTTTATAGTTTGTAAAAAAACATGTATTTTGCACTTCACAGAATAGATGAACAGATATAATCACATGAAAGTATGAAATAATATTTTTACTACGCACGATACATCATTCCGAGCATTTATAAGAACATTTTATCACACAAAAATGCTTTTTATATTGGATCGGAAGTTAAATGGAATTTTACTACTATACTTGAAACTTTAAAGCAATTTAAGTGTAACATAATAAGTAAAAAAATATTTAAATGGCTTAAAATAAGTATTTTGTCATTTCTACAACATTCATACTTTGACTTATCTAATACACAGCATAAAATTACGATCAATTTTTCATTTTTCATTTTTAAATTTATTGTTATTTCTTAGATACATTCGATATTTCTATTCTGAAGTTTTTTTTATATTAATTAAAATATCATTATTATATTTTGAACGAAAATTTTATGGATTAAAGGTCCTATAGCTTCTCTTTTTCGCAATAGTTTCCACCTAAAGAAATTAATCGTCACATTATTATATTTTGCAGTTAGCTGATAAAAACAATGCAGCATTTCAAACACATAAAAAACATTAAAAAAACACGGATTATTATAAACTAGAACAGTAGCTAGTAATGTGTGCAAGTTGGTTGAATGAATAAAACAAACACGATTCTATAAATATACATGATGGCATACAAATAATTTTTGAAGTATGAACATTAAAAAATTAGCTATTCGCTTAATAAAATAGAAACATAGTTGATGATAGAAAATTAATCTAAAAACTATTTAAAACCCACTATAATAGTATTAGAACCCTTTTAAATATTAATATAATAAATACTTTTGCAAAACAGATAATTTAAAGTATTTTTTTTTTATATATACATATGCAGTGCATGCAAATGTTTACTATAAAATTATCTAAGAACTAAATACGTAACAAAAATATGAAAATATCATGCAATAATTATTTAAAGTGTAATCCTGTAATCTAAAAAATCTTTAAATGCAATATAGGAGCAGTTATATCATGAATTTATGTGGATAAAGTGAAATAATAAATATCAATAAATTCGTTTGAAAATGTTATTTAAAACATTAAGATAGCTATAAACTTATAAATATATATCTACATGTTTCTAAAACATCTATTTTTGCCAAAATAATGGTTGAGCGATCATATACACCTACAAACCATATATTGTATAGATTTATATATTCTTTATCAGAAAATATTAGTAATAAAAACAATGTTTAAATGTGTCTCTAATTTTTCGTTCTACATGAATGTGAATTTATATCCTATTTCTGCATTTTAAACAAATAAATTAACAAACCATGGCATATTATACACGTATTTTCTAAAAGAAATTAATTATTTGGTTGTATAATTATATTCTTTCATGTATATAGCTTTAAATCCATTCGAAATCACACTTTTTTTAAATTGACAAAATTGGAAAATTGCATTGAATAAAATTCGGTAAAATTTTTATTGGATTTTAATCTTCACACCCAACTCTGTTTTTGAACAACTAAACAAAAACCTTTTTTATATAAAATTTATTTAACAACAATATTCGCATAATTAAGAGTTAGTTTATATCACAAGTTTTGATTTAAAGATCACAGAATATTTTACTTGTTCGTTAAACAGAATAAAATATTTGAATTACCCATGATGTTGAATAAAATTTGGGATCTTTTTGTTATATATATTGTTAATTAAATTTAAAGCACAAAATTTTAGTGCATATTTTTCGATTTTAGTTTAAATTGGTAGTTATACTAGAATTAAGTCTTTTAATAGGTCTTTAGGAGTAAAATATCGACATACTTTTTTTTGATATAATATTATACCCTCACAAATATTTTTATCCTTAGAATCCGCTCATAAGCTTTGTACTAAAAAAATCATGCTGAAATTTTACATAATTAAAACAGAATTCCATTTTCATGCATTGTTCTATTTCTTATAATTCTTAGGTTAGGTATATAGATTAAAGGTTTTTTTTGTATTTTTAAAGGGCATTTCGCTATTGGAAAGACGCTTATATTTTTTTCTAAGCTAATAAACGATCAATGAGTGGGTTCTTTTTTTGGGTTGAGAGTGCAATATTACAGAAAAAACAATTTTATTAGATGTACTTCATTTTAGTTACAGTTATATTTTACATGAACTATTTATATGCCATAGCAGGAAGAAAACATCAGACAATCGGATTGAAATTGAACTTATAACTTAATAGAGGGATTTATCATTCTTATATTGTAATCTAATTCAACTTAAGGACTAATGGATGAATATTCTTGCGATATATACTATTATCATCCATTATTCGAAGCAAATCAGAGGTATCATAAAAAAGTGTTTTGGGCTTAAAAATATTCTCGTGTGCTATATTATTTATAGTGAATTATACATAAGGCATTGGATTATATTAAGAAAGTGGTATTTTCGTATATAACCATTTTAAAAACGTTTCGAAAATTTCTTTGTGAAAGTCGACATTATAGAATCTTTGAATAAATTATTCAATGTTACAGTGATGTTAATTCTGATGTTAAACATCATAAAATAAACAATCCTATATAATGAACCTGTTCAGTGATAAAATATATCGAAATTTTATTAAGTTAAATATTTAGCTAATAAATACAATTATTACCGAATGGGGTATATATATTATATTCTTTAATGTTTTTTTGACAAGTTTTTTATGGGTTGTAGGAACATGAATTTTCACAGGTGCAGGTTTTTTTATGATGTATTTGCGACCATGTAGAAATTGCTATAAAGCTATTTTTCGATGTTTTCATACTTGGTTAGTTTTTACAAATATTTTTTTGCCTAGTCTTCTAAAACGCAGTACTACCATGGCAAAAATTAAATATTATATAAATACTATAAAAATAATATCATATATTTGAAGATGTAATCTATTCGTATATAAATGTTATATGGGCCCCTATGCTACAAATTTCACGCATAGAATGTTATCGTGCTTAAATTTACAATATTTTGATGTTTGTAAAGTTATATTTCATGAAAAAAGATCATCTTTTCCTTTACAAAAGACGCATTAAAAATTGTAAAAAAAGCTCAACAAAGTATAATAGTTATATCTAAGCACTACAGTTTGAGGATAATATAAGAATCCGCACAAAGAAGATATTGTTTATTAATTGTGTTTTATAATAAAGAATAGTATGTTATAAGAGAATGAAAGGCTATAAAAAACAATAGTTATCATGTAAAAATGTCAATTTTGGATATAGTGAATGTAATTTCTAGCTTAATTACGTTGTCGTCACATACATAAGACAATACATATCATGTATTATCGTTGTTTTAAACCATATAAATGTGCACATAAGGTGTATTCATTTTATAAAAATTTTTTATTTTCTGCATATTTATTTTTTAATGCACTCAAACCATAATTTTTTTACCGTACTATTTAAATTAATGAGAGAGGGAATTTCATGCATGAAATAACTTATGTTTGTCTTCAAAAATTAGTTTTTGCTTCTTCTAAATTAGTATAATAATAAATTGTCTTTTACAGCTTACCTGTACTATATGAAAGCTAAAAATGTATAAATTTGCTTTTTGGTTTCTAAAATAATTATATAACAATATAAACAGTATTGTTCAAACTATTCAAGCATAAAATAAAGAAGTTTTTTTCTGTTACTTTGGGGTTTTTTGAGGTCATTTTGATGTAATTAACGCATTAATTATTTTTCTGTGTTTCGTTTTTATAATATTAATAATTATTTCGTGGAAATTCTAATGAGCTTAGATATCAACCATTTTACTCGAGATCACGTGATTTCAAAGAATCTATAAATATTAAAATTTGATTTAGCTCTTAAAGATGAATGATTTTAAGTCTTTGCGACGTAAATCAAGATTGATCATCTATATTTTGTGATTAAAAGTTGGTGTTTTAACTTGAGATACTTAGATCAAAATATTAAAGAAAGTTAGAACTAATATAATCTATGCATTTTTAAGATGTAACTAAAAAATAATATGATTATTTGTGTTTTAATTTTATGTAGAAATAGATTAAAAATTATGTTTCTGGATTTTCATCATAGTAAATAAATTTAACCCAGGAGTAAATTCATACCAAAACATAAAAAATAAATTATATACTTGGATAAAATGCACATATATAAAAAAATATTTTTTAAAACTCTCGAAGCATTAATAATGTTTTAAAATGTCACATTCTGCTAAAAAATTATAATAAATTACTTTGTAGTTATTTTATTGCTCGAAAAAAATATAATATTTTTGATTTAAAGCTTCTGAATCTTTAAAAATAGATGCTTTTATGGTCAGTTTTGTTTTTTTAATTCCCTTAAACATTTTTGAATTTGTTTAACAAAATTGTAACACGAAAATTTTTTTAGGAACCTATACCGTATTCTGGGCTAATTTTTTCTCTGGGAAGTTTGGTTTAAAAATTTTTATTTATATAATTAATAAAAATAATAATATAGCTACAAACGAGAAATTTCATGATTTTTTTTAACGATCATGATCAACTCTTGTATTTTTTAAATTGGGTGATTGTATCTCTCATTTTAATCTTCATGATTTTTTTGATGATCTCAAAATTGATTGATAGCACAGAAAACTTTATATAAGATGTAATTTGTTTTAAAAAAATGTTTTACATAACTTTTTTTGTTTATTTATTTAATCACATGTTTGAAGCCAATTGGGAAAAGATTATTTTTAGAAAATGTGCAACATATCAGGATAATACAAGTGGTAAATTGATTGCATTAAGAGATAAGTATGGAAAAAAACTTAAAACTATGAGTGTAGATGATAGTAATTCAAATGGGATACGTAAAGGAAATATTTATTCTAATACTAGTTCTTCCACTAATCGTTTTTGTGACCAATACGGCGAGATTAGTAATTTAAGATCCACAATAGAATACAAACCGATTTCGCTACACAAAAAAAATACCCCTCGACATATTCACTTTTGCCCAATTGACCATAGAATTAAATTTTATTCGGGCGTAAGATCACATGATTCTTCAATTTATACTAAACATCTTTCCAGTAATAAAGCATGTGAAAATATGACTTTAGATTTAGAAAATTCTTGTGATATGTGTTGCATAAAAAATAGACGGCATCAGTATAAAACAGTCATGCCAAAGCCTGGTCTAAATTCAACGGTAGCTGGTCCCTTTAAAGACATTTCGAATGTCGCAAATATTTTTGTCAATAAAGTTGGGAATAAAAGGGGTATAAAATTACAGTGTGAATCTTCATCCTTGAATAAATCAAAGACACGAGATGTAAGTATCGATGAGGGCGCACAAGAGTATAAAAAAAGAAAACTTGAAAATTCAAATGTATCAAATCCAAAAGACAGAAAATTATCGTATAAACATGGGGCAGCAGCAGATATAAAAACCCATGAACAATACCATTGCAATATAAAACAAAAAATTTCACCATCTATTACAGGCAACGGTGTTCTGGGGATAAAGAAAATTAGATGTTTTTCTGAAATAATTAAAAAAGCGCTTTTGGGTGTTTTTTCAAAAAATACACATCAATGTATAAATGAAACAAATTTTAGGAAAACAATGTTTTCTAATTACATAGATTCTTTAAATAATGAAATGCTGAATAATGAAATTTTTGAAAAGGGAAAATTAGGAAATGCTATTATAAATGAAGTCAGTAGAGTACAAAAGTATCTTATGATAGAAGATTTGATTTTAGATCTTAGTGACGAAAGTAACGCTGAAATAGGGTGTTTTTTTCATCCGACGTATGTTTTGGATCATAAAGAGATGTTTTTATTGTGCCCAGAAATTTATTTCTTGAAACAAATAGATATGCCAACAGCAGATAAAATTATTTTTTCAACGCAACACATATGTCTATATGTCATATACCAGATTATTTCAATTTATTGCGAAATCCATATTGGAATTTTAGCACATGATTCAGAAGAGCTGTTGGTAAATAAGGTGACGAAAATGTATTTGTGTCAGATTAGAACCTCTATTCGTAATTTTATATACAATTATAGGTATATAATGAGCGGTAATAAACGATTTCAACTAGAAAGGTTTTCTGCTGTGATGATAAATCTAGAATCAGAGTTTCTTCATGATGAACCCAATTATTTTATAAAATCACGATATTACGATCTCGTAGTGCCTATTATCAATATTTTACACCTGGTCTTAACTTTTAAACTTAATGCTAATGATGAGGAAATTTTGAATAACGTGGCATATTTCATAAATTTTTTAAAAAATCACTTCTCAAAAAAAAAAGATAATCTTAAATCTAGACTTTATGAATATTATTTAATGCCAATTTACGAAAGTTTTCTGGTTATTATGGAAGAAATATGTTGGTTTAAAAAGAATAACAACGAAATAGACTCACAATTAGACGCCAAAAACGTCCAAATTTATCCAAAACGCACAAAAAAATGCGATAATTTTAATGATTTTCTATTTGAAGCCAAATTACTGCTTCATGCATTAAAATGTAAATAATAAGAAATCCATGTGAAATTTAATAGATTCTCATAATAAAAACTACTGCCGAATTTGATTTTTTTAAATATTCACACCTAATTTCAAAGTTTTTAAAAATAATACAAATTTATAATTTTTAAATTTTAATATTAATATACTAAATATATCACATGGTGTTTTTTTTCGAAAAATTGTTTTTTAAAGAATTTTCTAATTTCCAAATCTATAAAAGAATAAATTTTCCACTTTCCTTGGAGGAATTGAGCTGTCATAAATTTTTTTATTAATATTATTAAAACCATTTTTTTCAAAAAAAAATATGTGTATTTATTTACAGGCATGAATTTATATACAAAACTACATAGTAAATATTCAATAATATCTTTTAATAACAAAAATAAAGATAATTGAAAAAATAAAATATACCTTTGAAAGACTAATACATATTCTGTTTTGTTCCTTATGAATATGATCACAAATAGTGCACTCTGTCAATAGACCGATGGAACCAACCATGGTATTAATTAATCTTTATGCGTCAAATGATTGTTAATAGAGTTTTTCAAAAAAAAAGACTTTTAAAAACGTGAGTTTATGGATATTTAACTTTTAAACAGACCAAGAAAAATGATGAAATACAATCCTTGTTGATCTAACGTTCAAAAATGCCAGGTATATAATTAAGATTATTTACTTAAAAAAATATATTCAGACGCAAAAAAAGATCACATCCTAATGCAAATTTAATTCGGATAATTTTTTCGGGAAAACAAATCAATTTCTGTGAAGAAATGTAAAGAAGAAAAAATTGCTATTTAAGTTATAGGATAAATAATTCTCAAAGATAAAAATAAAAATTTTAATTATTTCAAGAATATTACAAAAAAAAATATGAATACACGCCTTTCTGATATGATAGAATCACCTAAATGCTACAATTAAAATATCCGAATTTAAATGAGTCGATTAAAAAGTCAATAGAAAAATAAAAATCATACAAATGATGCAAAAAAATAAATACAATGTCAAAAGAAGTAGATTCAATCCTATGAGATTATACCCTACCGATATATTCACTGAAAATGCGCAATTGATTAAATAATTCTGATTATTCTATACAAAATATCGGTGTAATATACACATTGATTTAAATTATACATTTGAGATCGTGAGTTAATCTTGGTATTGTGATTTTAGATTTCTCTTCATGCATAGCGCGATTTATTCCCCGTAGGCACAACATATATATGCACTTGGCTATGTCCTCTTCTCTAGCATTTTATTCGAAGTCTCTTCTATTTCAAGACCTAATATTCTGGGGTTTGCTTCAATCTATAGTTTGGATACATGTCTTGCTTTGGTTAGCCATTGGTTCGAACAATCATAAATATGTATAAAAAAGGAGAACAATCTATCAACAAAAGATGTGATTTATAAATATACAAAATTAATTTAATGCAATAGAAAGCTATTTTATCAATCGAGCACGGAAATTAAATATATCTTTATTATCACCGATCTAAAAAAAAATTAATATTTTCGGTGGATATATGCGAAAAAAAACAGAAAAACCCTATACGAGATTATGTGGATTTAGAAGAAAAATATATATCCTGATCTATTTTTAGCCCGTGGATATGATTTTTTTATAAAAAAATACCCGCTTAAAATATTATATATTAAAAACTGCTGATAATATGTTGTAACTTAAGTTCATATGCATAGAATATATAAAAACTACAATTATTATTTTTAAAATAACACATCTGAAATATTAATATATTCCATCTTGATAACAGACAATCTAAATCTTTAAGAAAACAATCAATAGTGTAAAAGAAATAATACAATGTGATGTAATAAAATTATCAGCAGACTAAAAATGACTATATATTCTATATGGAGCCCAAGGTCTCGTAGAAAAATCATAATAAATACGGTAAAATCGGCAAAGTAAAACGCCTAGTCACATCCTCTGTGTATTGAGGTAGAAATTGCCTATTTATTATTGGTCATTTATATTTTATATATACTAATGTGCTCAATTATTACGAAGTGCGAAAATAAATGAAAACAAAAACGAGTAAATTGATAAAAAAAAAAGTAAAATATTAAATAATTAAAAAACCAATCGAGAATTTAAATACATAAAAGAAGCATTTTAGAGTGAAAAATTACATACTGTATACATTATGTGTGCACTAATTTCTATAAATCTGACCATTATGTATAAACTCAGTATGTTTCTCAAAAAATAATCCAAAATACATGCGAGAAAAGACAAATATATCCTTGACATTTATGGATTGAAAATTAAACGAAAAATTAGCAACAAATTACACCAAATATTGTCATATTGATGCGCAAGTCACTTTAAAAATATAAAATGAATTACAGAGAATGCGATATTTTCTATATAAAATTTATAAGAATATTTGTGCTCTAGTATAATTTTTTAATAGCTGGTTTTTTCAAAATATATCTGTATGGAATAGGATCAAATATTGTCAAAAATTTACATCCGTATGCTGATCTTGATGCCACATAAGTGATCACAAATTATAAGATAAGGCTTTACTAGAATGAGTAATTATAACATGTAATTTATAATAGAGAAATTATTATAGCCACAAATATCTAAAAAGATTTATACTTGTAAATAGCAAAATTAAAGGAATAAAATCAAATATTTAATTTTTTCCAATAAGTTATCATTAAAATGTAAAGAGAATAGTAAGTAGGTATGTTATTCATAAAGGTAAAATAATGCTGTTAAAAAAAATCAACGCCTATATATATTAAACAGATACCAATATGATAAAAAAAATTGTAGAAATTTTATATCCAACAAATATCTAAAAGAATGTGAAGAGTGTAAAACAACTCAAAAACATTTATGATAATAAATTTAAAGGCAAAAGCACTAATTCAGTGGATATTTTGTTTTTTTCAAAAAAATTCATGTGATTATAACTTACAGTCATGTTATGGTGTGAGAATCGCTTATCCAATATATAATTTTTTTGTGGTTTATAATAAACACAAACTTCTGGGTAAAATTTAGAGTGATTAGATCGCCTGCAATGCGAATGCTATCAATTTTTGGTCATAATTACCTAAACTAAGACAAAATAGAAGTTTTTATTCATGCTAGACTTAAAAAGAAAAAAAAAATAAGTTCGAAAAATACATTTCAATCCTAATTTTATGTTGAGTTCAGACAAGCTTTCAATTAGAAGCAATATAGACTAAATATGTTTAAATATGAATAATTAAAATCTGATTACACTTATAAAAATTTAAAAGTGTTTATAACATTTCTTAAAATAGTTACAGTTGTTGATAGCTTGATTAAAGCAGAAAAAAATAAATTTTTATTTACTTTGAATTAAATTGTCGCAAATTTAGAAAAGAGACTTATAAGTAACGTTCAACGTCATAATTTGGAGTTTTATAGCCACAAAGCACTAAAGCAATACATTTAGAGCTAGAAACGCCAACCGAGCAAAGCATATACGAAATGATTTAAAAAATTTTTGTTAATGATGTATGAAAAAAGAAAATTATCATACAATATTATGATTTATATGGGATCGAAGGGTGTATAAACGAATATTAAAAAAGCTTCTACATTTTACTTGAATATAAAGAGGAAAGAAAGTACAGGATCAAAAATCAATAAAATAAGATATAATGCATTGTTGCAAATATGGCTTCTATTTAAATATAATAATAATGATAAAATTTTATAAATTAATTTTTTTACTGTCTAAAAATGAAAATATGAATAAGGTTTATAAATAAAAAAAGATTATAAATACAAAAAAGTTATCGAAAAACTTTGATACACATCAGCTGTAAATAAATTGTATTATAATAGATTTTAAGAATCTTAAATCAAGATTTTTATACAGTATGATTAAATAGATAAGAAATTACGAATTAAAACCTATGTATAAAAAACACTACTTTCATAGCCACTTTAATCACAAGTTTTATGGATAAATTCAATATAAAAATGAATAAGAAATACAGACTTCATATTTTTAAGTCAACAATTTGGAAGCAATAAAAATATATAATAAGTCTATAAAACATCGAATAAAAACATCATGATCTTAAATTATAATCGAATATACTTTATTTATTTATGTTTTACTAGTATTACTTTTAGGAAGTTCTCTTTATACTAATAGGAACTATTGCTTAACTGATGAGTCTCTCTGTGGAACTCCTTCAGCCCTCATTGTCACCCGTAATCACCGTGGATTGGGCCCTTTCTCATAGGCGGCAGTCATCATGTGGAGGGAATAAGATTCTGTATACTGCTCATCGCCAAAGGTTACAAGCTACAACCACACTCTACACTTACCTATATCCTTGCTGAACGGAGGAGATCTTTTTCATTCCGGAGGCACAGTTATCGGCTTACACAGCAACCTCCTATTTCTCATGGCTTGTCAATGCTTTATTGTTTATATTTTATTGTTCACTGGCCGCCCCACTTGTGTATTTTTCTTTAGAGTAAATTCGTTTCGGAAATTAGTGGGGTGGGTGGAAGTGGAACCCGCGACCCCTCACACTGGGGTCCGACTTGTAAACTACTCAACCATACCACCCAAAACAACATAAATATATATATTTTTTTAATAGAAAAACTGTTTGTTGCAAGTCTTGAGGTTATTTTAGTATTGAAAATCCAACGTATACCATAGGATATTAAACTATTAAATAAAAAAAATTTGCATATGTATATATCAATAATTTAATATGTATCTCTTTATTACACCATAAAACAGAAATTATGGGCACTTTTATCTATCATTTTCTTTTAACTCAATTATACGGCGAATATTCTGTTCAGCTGATAATGTTTGTTTAGCTAAAAATCAGCAATTTTACTTTGACAAAAATTTTTTTAGGATAATTTATAGTTTAATAAATTATTATCGTTACCATACCTTTCTTGCGTTAAAATCTTTGCAGAATATAAATAATTATTGTCCAATTAAGTAGATATTGCATAATTATATGAAAAGCTATAATGTATTTATGAATATATTATTCCGTAAATCTTAGTTTTATGACAAATACGAATTCTTTAGAAGTATTTATGCGCATATTTTTGGGTGTATAAATATCAAATATATATTATGCATTAAACAAAAAAGATTATATATGTCGTTATATGGTAAATTTTCTGCTTAAATAGTTACTAAATTTGCTGGATATTAAAATATTATATTTTATTTATCATTGTATTTATAATTGTTAAAAAATCATGCGTTTGATAGCTTCACTAGATAACAGGGGATAAGCCTCTATTTTTTTCGCATAATCCGTGCAGCAATCTCTTAAAAAACTTATATTTATTTTAAAGAATGTGAATCAGACTATCTTAATTGACGAATATTTCTATATTAGGTTGCTTAAGATACTATGCAGACCCAGAAAGGAGCATTTTCATCGTTTTTTTTGGAAAATAAACATCGAAAAATTGGGATTATTTTTCATATTTTAAATTTGATAAACTGCGTAAAAAAACAAACTAATTTAACTCTGTCTCTTATGCATATTATAGAGAAATTACGAATTTAAATTTAATAAGTTACAGCTTAATCAATGATTCTCTGTCTAACTCTTATGATAAAAGTTTAACGCGTTAGATTAGATATCAAAAAGCCGCTGTAAAGCAATTCAGCAAGTATCATTTTTCTTGTGCAAAAAATACACCAAGTACACTTATTTACTACTTTTCCGCAAAAAAGAAGTTTCGAGTTAAAAATTCAAGTATATACTTACCATATCAAATTTTTGATGAATATTAACATTTGATTATCAAATAACAAACCATTTTCAAAATAATAGCAAGATACTTCTTAATGCTATCGTCACTAGCATAACGGATGTTTTTTAAATGTTTATTGCCCAATCTTATTAACAATTAATATAAAAATAATTGATAAGAATATTGTATTTCTGTAAACGACTTTAAAAATCTCGTAATATGTAAATTTATTCCTATCTCACATTTTATGAAATATTTTAACAAACTTTTATACATAAATTAAGGCTGTTTATTCCAAACTTTAGTTATCAAAGCATTTAAACTAACATTTTAGATAAATCGCATAGTAAAAGCAAAGAATAGAAATCCTTTTTGCGGATATGGCATCTTTATATTATAAAAATTGTCATATTTAATGAAAAGGTATTTATTTATCGATATATTATATATAATATATACGCGAGGTTACATTTATATAATTTTTAAATCAAGAATCTTCCTAGGATATATCCCTTTCCTTATTATATTAAAACTTAATGGGAGTCCTGCAAATAATTTCATGTAATTGGCAATTTTTTTCAAATTAAATTTGTTTAATTTGAATCCAATTTTAGGTAAAAGATGAAAAAAGCCTAATGGCAAAAAAAAATATGATTTCAATTTTATTATCTTCTTATACTTAGATATTACTATAGAAACATTCAGTTCGCCATGTAAAATAATTCCGGATGATAATTCTTAATCCCATGATTTTTATTCATCGTTGCACTTTTTTTAGTAACAAGTGCATTCGATCCTTTTAAGTTTATGTATACGTTTTTTGTTTAGAACATGTTAATATTAGTTAAGAATTCCATAGAATATTAGCCTTTAATATTTTCAGATCCAAAATCCCAATCTATGGTGCATAGTACCATTATTCTAGTGCAATTTAGAGAAATTATATTTATTTAAAACAGTTAATCATGATTTTAGTTCTCTAATTGTCTAAATCCATCGACTTCTTGCGGCTAGTAATAGCTTTTCCATTGGTTATATTTGTTTTTGACGTTGTTAACAAAAAAATTATATTTGATAATGCTATAGTTTGATGTCTTTTTAAATGCCAGTAAAACCTTAATGCCTTTCTATGTTATCTAAAATCTCAAACATTATTTCTCAAGATTTCTGTACTTCAAAAGTTAAATGTTGCAAACACTAAACGAATGCATTTGGTCACTAACTTTTTAAATTCTTAGAAGTTACGATCTATAATTATGTTTAAAATGACTAAAATGTATTTGAATGTGTTTTAAATCTCACAATTGAGTAATCATCGGGCTTTTCAATGGAGTGGATTTTTTTCTATTAATAAAAAGAATCTTCAATTACCCATAAGCCAAAATATCCTATAGAATATCATTATAATGTAAAAGCCAACAAACTATTTCTTTTTTACCGATGCCAAAACGTTTTGAATGGATTATATTTTAGATTTCCGAGTGTAATAAAAAGTGAAAAATACATAACTAAAATCTTTTTTCGTTGAATTTGTATAGAACTACAATTTTTTGACAACCAAATATTACCAAAAGGAATATTTTAAAAACTATAAATTGCACCAAACAAGCCTTGATTTTTTTTCGACATTGTTTGTTTCTTAATTATTTTATTGTAAATTTGAATTTTATTGTAAAAAAGGGTGGGTTTCAAGAAAAGTTACCATATCTTTATCTAAATATATGTGAATATTTTAAGTGTGTCAGAACTATTTCGAGCTAAAAATAAACTATAAAAGAGACTAATAGAATTCGAAAAGCGAAAAAAACCACAATTTTTTTCTTAAAGACCAACATTTAAACAAACTCATATTTTTTTTCTTAGTATACGTATTTAATTGTGCTTATTCTATGCGATTTCTACTTGTAAATCATGTATGTGCAGATTTTAAAAATTATGAAATCTGTTTTAAGCTCTGTGAATTACGACTTTTAGTTTCATTTTCTTTTCAAAATAATATTTATCTTCTATTATAAGATGTCTGTTAGGTCTGTTCTTTTTTTTTGTTAAATTTTTAATGCGCAATTTATTTACATCCCGATATTTTGATTTATTTTAATGGTAAAATTTATGGGTTTATATTAGTTGAAACGCGATAAGGTTTTTTCATTAGATTTTTAACAAAATCGTATCATCAATCTATTCTGATAAACTCAATGTTTTTATTCGGAATAACTTGGTTCTATTTGGTTTGTTATATACTGTCTTTTTACTTTTACTTTGTGTATTTCTTTGTAACTGACAGAATATATTCTTTTATTGACTTGCGTGTACATGTCTTTAAAATACAAAATTAAAAAAAGATATTTGAATTAAAACACTTTCTGTTATGATATTTTTGTCATTTTTTGAATATATTAAAAGTTATTTTATCATGGTTAATTCAAAAAGAAGAAGAAAAAATTTGAGTTTTTTCCCCAAATTTATGGTTGTTTCTATATATTTCATTCTAAAATTATTTTGTCCCGGTTAATAAAAAAAATATAAAATAAGTTTTTGATCATTTTTTTCAGTATAATATTGCTATTACTGCCTTAATCATGATTTAGAAGTATTACAGGGTAACATTTTAAAAATAGATATAAAAAAAGAATATTTTTAGAATTATAATGCTCATTAATAATATTTATCTGGATATATAATTGATAAAATCCGCGAATTAAAAGCCAATTTAGACAGTGTTATAAAAAACAATATTTAAAAAATCAAAATTTCAATATTATGTTCTTTAATTATAATTAAGAACTTTAGATAAAAAATAGATTTTTTTTAAAAAAAATGCCAGTTAATTTTCTACAGTATAAATCTATATTCTGCTTTAGAATGGGGATTATTAGGAAAATATTCGAAATACAGAAATTATAGTAGAAAGAATTTTACCTCCTAATTCAATTCTTTTGGAAATTCAAATAAGTATTTTAATTTATGCAAATATGGTGTGAAATATAATTTAAGCAACCCTTAATATATGATGAAAAACATATAAATAAATAGATTCATAAAAAATATATGCTCGAACTCTTATTTCATACACAAATGATTCGTGGTTGCTGTGGAATGTCACTTTTATTGAACCAAAACAGACAAATATCATCTTTTTTGATTAAATCAAAACCCATTACAGAAACAAAATTTTACATTTTATTGCTGACATTACTGATAATATCAATTATAAATGAAGTGGTTAAGTCTTTGGTAAATTCTCAACTAATCAAGACTCGTAGAAAAATGAAATTGAATAGCTTGAATAGTTCCATATGTTCCAGAAATACGCATGTTCTTGAACCTTCAATATTTTTCCCGATATTTTCATCAATCTCATATATTTTCTTTTCGACATTATTTACTTTTTTTGTGGGATGGTCTATAATGATGTTGTCCATGACATCAAATTTTTTTATTTTATTGAGTATCGTATTCGGTAAAATTGTAGGAAAGTTATTTTGCTTTTGGAAATTTGGAAACTTCGTGGAAGAAGGTTGTTGTTCTTAATAAATATATTGATTATATTAATTAACTTATTACTTTTTAAAAACCTTAATAAATAGTCTATGTAATTATAATTATTATTTTATTCTTTAAATATGCTGTTTATGATCAGAACACGAAAAATAATTTAAAATATTTAAATATGGCTTGATCAAATAGATTCGAATTTTTTGTATTCTGTTTATACAAATTAAAAACAATATATATAAACTTAAATTATTATATTAAGAGTTTATGGTCAACAAATATTATAAATGTAATCCTTAAAAGCAAATTAAAAACAATATCCATAACCTTGAATTATTATATTAAGAGTTTTTAGTCAATAAATATTAACAATATAATTCTTAAAAACAAATTAAAAAAATTATATATAAATTTCAATTATTATATTAAGAGTTTTTAGTGCATAAATATTGTAAATGTAATTCTTAAAAGCAAATCTAAAAAATTATATATAAATTTCAATTATAATATTAAGTCGCAAGGCACTTGAACTCATCTCATTTGAGAAAAGAAGAGCAGTTGATGAATATAGATCAGAAGAAGGTGTTAAAAGATGTATAAAGAAGTTATGCGATTTTCACAATGGGCTGACTACGTCTAAAATAATAAAATTGATAAAAAGAAACTTAACCCATAAATAAAATATATATTATTTTAATGTTTTTATGCAATAAATATTATAAATGTATTTCAAAAAAGCAAATTAAAAATAATATAAATCTCTCTATTTTTAAACTAGGTTTATAACAAAATACTCCTTTTAATTACAATTTTATGGTAAAGGGTTATATTTTATATGTTAAACACTAAATTTCTGTAAAAAATTAGTATATTTTTTCTGTCTTAAATTACCAAAAAAACCCTTTGTGATACGTAATTTATAGTATAATTATAGAAAATACAGAAAATATTTTTTTTTATAAAATTTTAAATTAAAAAATCATATCCTTTTATTTCAAAAATCGAATCTTTTATAAATGCATATGGAATATTAATTAAATTATTTATAGTAAGAAAAGCTTAGAATTTGAAATCGCTGAGAAATTGTTGAATTATATAATTTTTATAAAAAAATTGTGGTTTTTCATGACAATATTATTTAAAAAACTTCTATTCATTTATGCAGCCGATGACATGATATAATTTTACATTAAAAATACGAATTTTTGCCATTATAAATTATTTATAAAAGTTGGATTACATCATTTAAAAATGATTTTTATAATAAATATGTGATATAGGTTTTTTTGGTTTTTAAATGGTAAAAATTCTTTTTATGGTACTTAACCAACGAATTGTGTTGATTTTATTGACTAAATATTGCTTTTTTTATTGAAAATTTATAATAAAAAGTTGGAATATATTTTGGTAAATCAAAACAAGTCACAAGAAATATGAAAGTTTTTTGCATTATTTTAAAAAAATTATGATCTAGAGACAAATCCTCACCTTTATCGTATCAATATACAAATACCCAGTTGGAAATTATTTAAATTTATTTAAAAATATAGGGCTTGTGGTAAAATTATTTCTTGTGATAGCATGAAAATAAATATCTTATTATAATTTAATACGTAAGAGTTTATTCTTGAATTTTAATTGCGTTAATTAGTGCTTCATACACATTATCTTTATTACTATCAAAAAAAATAAAGACCTTCAATCATTCGTTTTTATTCATCTTTTATATCTTTCTCTTTTTTAAATTCAGTTCTTGAGCTTGTTGTTTACGACTCAATATTTTGAGTTGATATAAAAAATTACGATCGAAAAGTTATGCTTGAAGTAATCTTTGATGTTCAAGGACCTTATTTATAATTATAATATTTTCATTGATCCGCATTTATTATTAAACCATCTCTGACTACTCTCTTCATGACATTCATCAAAGTTGCTTTGGTTCTATTCGAAAAAACGGCAGCAGATCATTTTCTAAATGGTTTTCTTGTGTCTGAGATAGTAAAAGCCCAGGTCTGGTCTATCTATTCCTTTTATCGATGAAAACCATATAGTTAGGCATTGTTTCATCAGCTTTAATAATACACCCAGGCCCACCCGATCATAATATATTATTTTTCTGTAATTTTCAGAACAATCTTATTGACCAGCTAGCGTATCTTTGATTCATACAAAAAAACATACATATATTTCTTCATGGGTGTCTTTTGATATAGAAAAATAGAAAGTTTAACAATTTCTTGATGTAAATTTTAAATTTACCCAACTCATGTACTTGTAGAGGTTTATGGTAAAAGTTTTATTTCACGGTTTAATTCATACTCTTATTGTTATAACTATCACAGCTATCTTTTGTAGGTATTAAAACCATTGGTAAAATTGTTAGCGTGCAAAAAAAACAGTTAATTGGTATTCATGCAACTTTTTCTTATTAAGGTAATAAGAAATTAAACTGGTATTCGTTTTTGCTTCACAATTACTTGAAATGTAAGGCATTTTTTAGTTGTTGTTATTTTTTTTTAATGTCAATAATCAAACCCCGGCGGAGGAGATAAGTGAATTGATCAATAAAATCATTTAATTTTGCGTGCTATATATATGTTTGAAAGTTGTATAAATTATTTTGACCACTACTTTTCCCCAAAAAAATATAAGGCACTATATGGAATATGAGATAGAAAAAACATCTCTTTATACGGAATTGAACTTAACTTTTCTGTGTCAAACAAGAAATTTTTCATAGCCATGCTCTGTAAGGATAATAATTACCCGAAAACATAAATTTCTATTTTATAAGGTCTCGTTTATTTTTATCAAGATGATAAGAAAATCACAAAACGAAGACCTAATCATTGAAATATAAAAAATTAAGTTTTAAAAAATAAAGCGTGTTATAAAGCTATGAGTTATCGAAAGGTTTTTTATAAACTCATACAGTGGAATAATTTCATAATTTATAAACAGGAATGACTGAATGCTCTTTATTCCAATAAAAAAAGAATAAAAATGGATTTAATTATTTGTAGCACATCGAATATATTCCAACTGCCTTTTTTTGAATTTCATTCCATTTTTATCAAAAGGTTTTCTTCTGTTGCAATAAATTCATTATATTGATAAATTAAGCTATTAATTGCTTATTTTCTAAATTTAAATCGTATTTTATGCACACTGAAGTTTTTTACAATAGAAAAATATGAGTTCAATTCTGGATTTTAGATTTAGAAAAATTGTCAATACATGCGAATCATAGAAAATATCACTAAAAATACATATAAAATTTTATAAATGTTGCAAATTATAACTCTATTTGTTTCATCATAAGCACAAAAAAATAAAAACATAATTTTTTTTTTCTTCTTATTCTAATGAAATATTATAAAGGATAATGAAAGGCAAAAAGAATCGAGACTATGTTTAAGCTGGTTTTAATGCCAAAAATATACTTAAAATTCAAAAATATTCACAAATTTATATCTTATCATAGAATGCGTGTTTCTTTTGGAATTCATGTGAACCTTGAAGGATTCTTTTCTAAAACTATCGATATTCTTAAACTTTTTTTACATAAAAATTATATTTTCATTTCTATAGATATCAATCAGATCGATTTGAAATATTTTATAAGAATAAAACCAGCTCTCAAGTTTTGCCTTTAATTGTGGATATAAACAAGATGGTTTAAGATTGGATAAATTATATTATAATACTGCTCTTTAGATCACATAAATAGATTCAAATAGAGAAAAAGTTACATTGAAACACAAACAAGACTGAAAATATACTACTTTAAAACCAAAAGGCTCGTTATTAAATTCTGATTACAGGTATTTCATCGTTTTAAAATATATTTTGATGCGAAGGGCAGCATCTATATAAGTTTAGGATCATAGAAAAGTTATCTAAGCACTTAAAACGGGTTCAAGGGTGTATATGGCAAATGAATTTTTTGTTGTGTCAGATCAATATAAATGGGGTTTAAGCCAGGTAAAATCATTGAATTACAATAATTTAAATTTTTATCATCCGCTAGTTTTTTCTGTTCAAGTATTTAGTTATTTTATGCTTTCTAATATATTAAGAACAATTAAAAATGGAAACAAAATTTTTATTTTATTTTTTATAAGTTTAAAATTTATTGTTTTTTTACATGAAATTAAGATAAATATAATTGAAAAATTTTCACTTTTTTGTGAAATTTATGATCAAATTTAGTTTATGTATTATTAATTGCAGATCACTTAAATTAAAAGTCTTATATATTAAGCTGAATTATGTTCAGCAAAAAAATATCCTAAAAAATGTTAACAGTACTTACTATTACTCCAATCGGGTAATGGCAACTGAGAAACACCCCCATTATGCCAATACAGGCTTTTATTACTTGCACATGCGTTCTAGATTAATTAAAGTTCTTTCAGCTCCGTAATCAAGTGAATGTCTTCTGCGCAAGAACTTTCTTTCTACATGGGAACGCTCAATAATGTTTGCTATAAGAGTTCTAGCTAGGTGGCATTAATTACCCCTTAGTAATTTATCAATAATCTTGCGTAAAAGAACAATAATTTCAATGCCTTTAAATTAATGATTTGTGATTAATTTATACACGTAAATATTGAACATATTTTTTATTTGAAATACATTTTATGATCAAATGGTTATCAAATGTATATATTCACGGTTAAAAGTGATATATTTAATCTGATATACTTCTGCTTAAAAATAGAAGTTATTTTTTATGCTAGTTTTATGCTATATAATGTCATCTAATGTGTTTTATACGTATATATCAAGTTTGAATCATATTAAGTGCCTTTGACTGGCTGTAGGGTCGATTGTTGATAGAAAAATTTAAAAGATCATCACAAAGATAAGAAAAATTATGATGACTTATCTAAGGATTTTTGTGAGATAAAACTAAAAATTATTATTCTGAAAATATTATGGATGCCACGATATAGACAGCATATCACATCTTATATTTTTAAAACCACGAATATTATTGAAAAATGGATGATCAAAAAACAAACGAAAAAAAATAATTGATACTGGTGCAATAAAAAATGATATTTTGGCAACTAAATTATAAACGAAAAATTAATCATTAAAAAAATTTTGGTAAGCCAAGGAATATAGAATGACGAATATAACATTGTGGACAAATTAAACACGTTATATATATTAAGTGCGGTAAATCATGGTGTATTATGAATTTTAATTGCCAAATACCACATCGTAAAACTGTTTGGAGGCAAAATTTTATATTCTGGATGCGAATTACGAATTACGAATTTAAGATTTTAATTATAAAAATAATAAAACTATGGTAAAAATAACAATCTTTTATTTTATTTTTACATATTTACTATGAGGTATGATCTAGTTTTATATACTTTTTCGTGCTTCATATTATATTAAATCGATTCTATTTAATTCATATGAAGAAATTTTAAAAATACCGTGAGAAATACACATATAGAATACTATTCCGTAAAATCAAAGCATTATCATCCGCATCATAATTATTTCTTTGTTCAATTGATATAGCCTTGTGTCAATAATAATATTTAGAGATTATCGCGATGGCATATGCAACTGATGGGCGGAAAGAAAATGTATAAAAATTATTTTAAGCTTTTTTAAGACTTTTTTATTTTGAGTGCCAAAAATATAATGAGGCTGGATACTGCATGTTAGTTTTTAGTTTCTTATTGGTTTGCCTGCGTTTCTTTAATATTTTTCAATTTATTAACTTATATTATAGACATTTGAATTTTCCGATTTTTATCATATATTTTAGGGACGGTGAGTCTCAAATTAAAGTCGAAAATAATAAAAATCACGACTTTTAAATTTTTTGTGGGGTTTCTCACAATATATTATGTTTTCAGATACCTACTGTCCAATAATTTAAAGAGCGGAATAGAGTTAGCCTCACTTATTTTATAAATCAATTTTGAGATTATTGAATTAGACCATATTATCTCTAAATTTGTATGTTTTGGTGATATAAACAAAGTAGAGATTGAAATATAATTGGGGTTTTGTGCCCTTATCGTAAATTGAAAAATAATGCTCTTTTCTTAAGATTTTTTATTAGAAATATGTTTTAAGTTCACATTAATTTAAACTGGAATTATCAATTTATAGAAAGAAGGACAAAAAACACTTTCTTTATAAATAAAATCTGTGCAAGTAAGAATATAACGTTTTCTTTTCTTTTTTAAAAGTAAGCATAGATTTGCATTGGAATTGAATAAAACATTTTAATTTTTTTATTTAATTAAACTAGATAATTTCCTTTAAAATGTAGATATTTGCTGTATAATAATAGGAAATGTTATAAAAAAATAGTTTGAAAATACATTTCAGTGCACCGAGATCGCAATATAAAAAATATAAAAAATTATATAATTTTTTTTCTAACTTATCCGTGTTCTTTTAATAAGAAAATATTATTTAATGATTTAATGCAAGTTTTTTTTGTTTTTTATATGATCAAGACTTACTGCAGATATATAAGCAGGTAAAAAAATATACAAGTTGGAGGTATATATTAAAAAAAAATATGTTTTTGGTTTTTTTATAGGTGCTTTTTTCACAAGAAGTCGCTTTTTTTATTTACATAATATATTAGTGTGATTATTTTATATCAAAACACAAACTTTGTCAATAATTGAACACTTTGTTTTTTTTACGAAAATAAATATTTTAAAAATATTTTTTATGCATTATTGCATTCAAGAAAATCAATCAAATGCTTTAAGTAAAAAAATAGTGAGAATATAACTACTATTTCTTCGTATAATAGCATATAATAGTGAGTTTGTTAAAATAAACATTCTTTATAATAAAAATTTGAGCAAAAATAAGTTACCAAAATGCGATCATCGTGTTCACGTAAATTCTTTAGTATTTTTTTTGAATGTTGATAAATTGCGCTAGTAGAAAATAATATCTAGTTAATACACACTAATCGAACAATATCGAAAAAAAATTATTAGAAATTTGTTTGAACAATGATTATTGTTTCACACAAATGATTGACAAACCGTTGATCGTAAATTGTGTGAACGATTTTGTTCTGCACCTAATAAAATTCTTATTTATTATTCGTATAATTATTTTTACATATTTAAATTTGTTCAAGCAAAAAATAAAAATATCACTTAAGAGAAGATTTCGTGTAACATTTCTTTACAACCCTCCCCTGTGTTCGTTTTGTATGATTTTTTAATTCCAATTTCTTCCAAATCCTATTGTTTGCGGAACGCTTCAGCTGGCATCCGAATTCCTTAATATATAACTTATTGTATTTTGTGGCCATCTTTTTCAAATATATGGTGTATGGTACTATATGCGTTCTATATTTATAAATTATTGGGATTTAATTTACCCCGGTAAATTGTATTTTAGCATATTACTTCTATTGAACATTAGTCAGATTCATAATAGAAAATATTCCCATTTCTATTAATATGATTAAGTGTTTTGTTCTATAATAAACTAAAATATGCTTTCTAAGATGCGAATATCTATATCAGTTTCTATTCTTTTGTCTACTTTTATTTATTCCGGTTTATGCTCTTATATTTATTGAATACACTGTAAATATATATTTTACACAAATATTTTTTAAAATCGACTATGATCAAGAATATGACCTTTTCGAGAAATTCTAGTGCTGAATATATTTTTTTATAAAAGATTTAAATTGTTTCTTTTTTGAATATTGAGTTATAACATGACTTAAATTCAAATAAACTAACCAGTGAAATACTAGAAATGCGTATTGAGATCGATAAAAATTAATATATTTTCTATAGGCTGTTTAATATTTTAGAATTGATAATGGGAACAAATAATTAGTTTATTTTTTTGCTAATAGATTATTTAGAAATATAATGGTCTAAATTACAATAATTTAAACATAAATACAAAAACTATTTTACGCACATTTATTTGTATCAATATTATGTCTTAGATGGCATCCTCGTATATATAGAATACCGACTGATATTTTTTATAAGTCATGTTATACTTATATTTGAGTCCATTAAATTACAAAATATAGGCGTATTTTCAGAGAAATACAACCGCGTATCATTAAACATCTCTTTTTGGATCTCTTATTGCTAATATAAAGCATTGAGATTGACCATATAAGAATATATTAAACAATATAAGAATGTATTAAAGGATTTCTGCTCTATCACAGAAGCAGACTTCACGCTAAAAAAAATCAAATTTAGCGATTTTTAGAGGAGCAGAGGGTTGATTAAATTCCTACTATTTCATTTTGGGGACTTATGTATTAATTATATTATTTATTTATGGGTTAATTTTGATAATGTAATTTTGCATTTTCTCTAGAAGCATAACGTATTGATTTCCGTGAAATCGGTTTTTAGACTTATTTATAGGGCTAAATATATGGTTATAATTTTAGTTTTTGTTCTCGAGCACAACTTGCTTGATTTTCTGTGCACACAGTGTATTTATAGTTTCGGCTATATTCTACCCTTTGAAGTCTTCTTTAATACCCCCTCTTTTTGAGACTTATTAATTAATGGTCTTTCTCAATCCCAAGGTTTGTGTATATGCCTCGATCTGGTTATTTACTTCGATTTCTTTCAGATACCTTTTATGATATTGTGTTACCACGCCCTCCTAAGTTATAAAATATGGAATAATTTTTGTCTTGTAGAATACCAAAATTAATACATAAATGAAATTAAATTACAGGTCAATTCAAATCAGTTTTTTACCGCTTGATTTTATTATGCAAAAATTAAATTTATATAGAGCTGATTTTACAAATACTTCCTTGATCTTATAATTTTAACAATGCTTCTTTAAGCATCTCCACTTTTAGAGATTATTTATTTAAGTGTTTACTTAAGACATTTAAACTTATCAATACATCTACACCTTTTAATGCTTATTTATTTAAGTGTTTTCTTCAAGTTCATTTAAACCTCTTTCAATCTTCTAATGTTTATTTATACATCTATACATTTTAAGACTTATTTATTTAAGTGTTTTCTTCAAGTTCATTTAAACTCTTTCAATCTCCTAATGTTTATTAAACATCTATACATTTTAAGACTTATTTATTTAAGTGTTTTCTTCAAGTTCATTTAAACTCTTTCAATCTACCAATGTTTATTTATACATCTATACGTTTTAAGACTTATTTATTTAAGTGTTTTCTTCAAGTTCATTTAAATTTCTTTCAATCTCCTAATTTTTATTTATACATCTATACATTTTAAGACTTATTTATTTAAGTGTTTTCTTCAAGTTCATTTAAATTTCTTTCAATTACATGATGTTTCTTTAAATAACTACAAATTTTAAGACTTATTTATTTAAGTGTTTTTGTCAACTACATATATAACTCGGTCTATTTTGATATTTACAACTTTACTCTATAATCTTCTCTTATCAAGGCTTAATAATTTAACTGTTTCCTCGATCCTATTGTTTGAACATATGCTTGAGCTTCTGTTGTCTTTAATATTATTAGTTAAACAATCATAAAAGGACTTTCGGGCTCAATATCATTGATTTCAACAATAAAAAAACCGTCAAGATACAAGTATGTGGATTTGGCTACTAAACTATACTATATATTTTAAAAATCTTTTAGTTTGCTGATTTGCTTTAATTTTAAAATAAATATTCTTAAACTAGCCAAATTTTACGAAATGATTGTGACCTAAGTATTGCATAGGACATAGAAATATTTTTAACAAATTTAGTATCTAAATAAGTAAATCATAACAAACATTCAATAAACGATTATTTTTTTTAATTACTAGAATAGAACATGGATTCTAATTTCAATTTCAAATGAGTTCCATGTTATTCTATCACATGATTAATAAGAAAATATAATTTTTGAGTTAAATCTGAGTAAAATGTTAAGTAAAGAGCCAAATAACAAAATAAAACAAAAGCTAATTAACAGAGTTATTTATTTCTTCATATTACGAACTGAGTGAAATGTTTAAGACACATTTGAAAAATGTAAATTTCAATGTCTCAAAATGTATTTCAAAATCAGAGCCGAATTTTTTGCACTTAGACTATGTATTCAGAAAGGGTTTTAATCAATACGATAACAAAAATGGAATACCATAGATAGATTTAAATAAATTGAAAGGCTAGACTTGGCAAAAGATCAACATTCCAAATATGAGTGCAAATATCTCAGACGTTTAAATCATAAAATACAGAAATAGAAATTAATTTATTTGAATTTGGTCGCGTCACTTTGAATACAATTTTAAATAAATGTGTTGATCAATATAAAATCTCGGTTGGTAATGTATAATTACTGATAGGATTTATTTTTCGACTAAATTTATATTGTTTATTTTATATAGACGTGCGTATTTAATATGTCTAGGAAATGATATTTGTAATTAAAAATTTATTCTTAGTTAATTCTACATTTTATAATATTACTTTTTTGCTTTATAATCAATTTGTAATAACTTAGAATGTTTTATAAAAATATGCTAAAATTGATTTTTTTTTATCATAAACGTGTAATATGTGTCACGTTGATGTAATATTTAGTTAAAACTAATGTTCAATGTTAACAAAATTTATATTATGCATGGTTGGTGATGATTATTATAAATTTTAATTTGTGAATATTGTGCGAAGTTATCTATATTAATAAATTAGCACAGCAATAATATGTATTATAATAAATTGAATCTAGATGGCTATGTATAGTTTATATAGGCAATAGTTTTTTGTAATTTAATTTATATTGACGAAAATATGTTTATTTTGGGTTATTTATTTGATATAAAACTCAAACATAGTCTGAAACATTCAATTTAAAGTAAATGATTATGTTTTTTTTATAATTTAAGAAAGTAAAGAAAATATGCTAGATTTTTGTGTATATTTAAAACATCCAATGATTTAAAAATTTAAATTAATTAAAGCTTTTATAATTGTTGATTTTATTCTCATTCTTTAGAATTAATATTTTTATTGGCTTATTCAATGAAATAGAAGTAAAGTCATATCAACGAAAGATATTGCATCTGAATTATCGAATACATACGAATCTATTCTGTTCTAATAAAAACCACTTAACTAAAATATATGTCACTCAGTATAATTTTGTATTTAGTTAAATATTTGTGAATTTTTTTGGTTTATGTGCTGTTAAAATATTTAAATATTGATCGTGGTAAATATAAAGTTTTTTATCCATGACTCTATAATTTTAGAATTTGTATTGATTTTTATAATAAATTGTGGTTTTGAATTCTTTGTTACCTTTTTAAATCAATTTTGAAAAAATAAGAAAATTTTGACATTTTGAATCTAACTGCATGAAGGTGGTTCGTTTATACAGTTATAAAACAAGAATAATATTTATTACGATATAATTCACAATTAATCGATACTCATTTAGCAGTTATTTAATGATGATAACAGTTAAACACCTAAAATTCGAGAGTTACAGTTAAGATATTTAAAAGTGCTGTTTTATGATATTCTTGTTCTAATTTATTCTATGAAAAACATTTAACACAAATAATAAATTTTAATAAATCGAAATTTTATTCCGTAAACCTCAATGTATTTATTTAAATTAAAGTGCTGTTATTAAAATAACGATGCTATTCTTAAAAATAATGATGCTAAACATAAAAATAATGTGCCATTCATTTTTAAATAATATTACCAATCTTAAAAATAATGATACTACTATTAAAATTGATAGCAGTTCATTATAAAATAATGAGGCTACTCATAAAAATAACGATACTACTAATAAAATTAATATGTAGTTCATCATAAAATAATGATGCTACTCATAAAAATAATGTACTATTCATTTTTAAATAACGACTCTATTTTCTTAAAAATAACGATACTATTATTAAAATTAATCTGCAGTTCAAAATAAAATAATGATGCTACTCATAAAAATAATGCGTCATTCAATAGTAATAAAAAACTTTATATTATGATTGAAATTTATTGATACAATAATTTAAATATTATAAGTCAATCTTTTATTAAGTTAATATACAAAAATTTGACGATTCGAAATTTTCAAACTTACTTTTTTCTTCTAAACTTTTAAATCTAATTGTTGATTTATTACGACATAATTTCTTAATTTAACTTGTGAATAAAAAAATCTCAATATTGAAGAACATTAACTTATGATTGAAAATACCAGAATATCATCGATTAATTTAGAAAAACATTTTGTATCCAAAAAAAACGTGACGACATCAATATAATAATGAATCTTTCAAAATCAATGAAAAAAATGATAAAAGTGTTTTGGATCTACAATTTTCACAAATATTTGATTACAATTATTGTTTAAAAGTCAAATCTTTCTTCTTCTTTTTTAATCACAAAAATCCAATTAATTTACCATTTTCTATTTTTTGCAATCACTATCAAAATTGAAAATTTGGAAATATTTTTAGATCTCAATATAAATTCGAGAATCTGAAACTATTTAAGCAAACCCTACAGTTAAATAAAATGCCAATGAAAGGAAAGAAGATTGGCCGATTTATAATTGGGAATCACGTTGGCGAAGGTCGTTATGCTATTGTGCGCGAAGCATTCATACCAGGTGACGACACTAAATATGTCATTAAGATCCAAAACAAAGGACTGATTGCAAATGCTAATCCCGACTTCATTAGATATGAATACCAGACCTACATGAAAATTAAAGATGTCCCCGGAATTCCAAAATTCATTGATTATCTCGAAGATGAAGAAAATGCTTATTTCGTTACCGAATTCATTAATGGATATCACTTACAAAGAGAATTAATCGAAAGAAATACTTTAATGAAAGGAAAGCCCCTGTGTCTTGAAGAAAAGAAAGACATCTTGTTACAAGCTATTGCTATAATAAGATCACTCCATCAATTGGGGGTTTATCACGGAGACCTTAAGTTGGAAAATATTTTGATATGTGACGGTAAAGTGTATATTATTGACTTTGGATGCTCAATAATCTCGGATAACCCAACCCGAATCCTTCGAGATGAAGTTCTTGGCACTCCTGGATTTGCTCCCCCTGAAATATCTCCTTATCCATCAAACATCCAAATCCCACTCGAGTCAATCGATGTTTGGGCACTCTGCAACACCTTTTACTATATGTTTACCAATGAATTCCCCTTTGGAAATGAAAATGTTAATATTACGTATAAAAGAGTTCAGATCTGTAGATATACAAAGAAGGAAGTCAACCCTGCTGTTCTAAAGGTCTGCCAAAAGGTTTTTAATCGATTGCCAGCGAGAAGAGTAAGTTTGGATGGTTTTGAAGAATTGATAAGAAAATTCAAGTTAAAATAAAGTATGTTGTATTTATGATGTATAATATTCATTTGTGATAAAATTTTAATAATATATTTCTCGTTATTATTTATAAAAAAACTGTATTTAAAAAGAGTTATACTTTACATACCTTAAATTGTTTTTGCTTTTATTTAGTATATGCAAAGAGTTGAAAAGATGTTTGCATATAAATATTATAATTATAGGGTTTATTTTATCTATGTATTTTTAGACATCTAAAAGAGAAGACAAGTTTTTTTATAGTATTTATAATTTTGGTGTTTTATCTTGAATTGCTTTGTCTATATATTTAGGGTTCACAATCGAAGTGAGAATTGGTGTATGATTTCGATGTTATACTTATAGGTTTATTTTCTTTAAATATATTTTTAGGCATCTAAAAGAGAAGACAAGTTTTTTATGGTATTTATAGTTTTAGTGTTTTAACTTGAATTGTTTTGTATATTATATATATTCAGGGTTCATAATCAAAGTGAGAAGTGGTGTGTGCTCTTCAATATTATAATTCTCGGGTTTATTTTGTCTATATATTTAGGGTTCAACATCTAAAAGAGAAGACAAGTTTTTTATAGTATTTATAATTTTGGGATTTCAACTTGAATTGTTTTGTCTATATATTCAGGGTTCATAATCGAAGTTAGAATTGTTGTATGATTTCGATGTTATACTTATAGGGTTAATACCGACTAAATATTTATGTTTCAACATCTAAAAGAGAAGACAAGTTTTTTATAGTATTCATAATTTTGGGATTTCAACTTGAATTGTTTTGTCTATATATCTAGGGTTCATAATCGAAGTGAGAATTGGTGTATGCTTTCGATGTTATACTTATAGGATTTATTTTCTTTATATATATGTTTAGACATCTAAAAGATGAAGACAAGTTTTTTATAGTATTTATAATTTTGGTGTTTTAACTTGAATTGTTTTGTCTATATATTCAGGGTTCATAATCGAAGTTAGAACTGGTGTGTGCTCTTCAATATTATAATTCTCGGGTTTATTTTGTCTATATATTTAGCGTTCAAAGTGATATGCGCTTTTAAAGTTATAATTCCAGGGTTTATATTATCTTCATATTTAGGGTTCAAGATAAAAACAATACTTAGTAGATCTATGCTATAATTATCGAATTTACACTAAATTTTTTTACGTTATGTTAAAATTATACCATATGTGGTAACACAAGAAGCATTCTCAACATAAAATCATAAAGGTTGCATGAAAGGGCTCGAAATAACAATCTAAATTAAGGCATATATATAATCTATAGGATTGAGTAAACACCTGAACTTATAGGTCTTGAGAAGAAGTATTGATTCAAGAAAATACAAGAGAAAAGTAAATATATGATGTGCCCATGGTGATCCAATTATTATGCTTGTAGAGAAAATCTAAAATTAAAAGACCAAGTATAACCCAAAATATAGAACTATTCAGTTTCAATAAAATTATATCAAAGTGTAGATATATGTATTTTTATTTATACACATTTATTTTAAATTTATAAGTATGAATATCAATGGTTTTATATCAAAACAAGAATACATTCTTAAAGTGTTATTAATTAGAAGGGTTTTCCTTACAAAAAGATGAAAAATATTTGGGATTTTATATCAAAATACTTTTAGGGTGTGCTTTTGTCATAAGGTTAACCTCGAATTATTCTGGCTATATATAAATTTATTTACTCATCAACAAAATTATAACGAGTGTGTTTTAGATATTATGAAATTTTAGCTTTATAAATAATCACTCTATAAAAAATTCTGAAAAAATGCGCGTTTTCAAAGTGCTATATTCTAGGCAAAATCTGCATTATTTTAATATATAAATAATCAAACAGCACCTAAATATAATTATCTGTCATATATGAAGTTTTAGTATAATATACTAGTTTTATTTTATCAAGAGGTGGTATGGTAGAGTGGTTTACAAGTCTGAACCCTAGGTCAGGGGTCCCGGGTTCTATTTTCACCCACCCCACTAAATCCGAAACAAATTTACTCTAAAGAAAAATACAAAGGGTGCGGCCAGTGAACCATAAAAGATAAACCATAAAGCACTGATAATCCATGAGAAAAGGAGGTTACTGTGTAAGCCGTTGAACTGTGTCTTCAGTATTGAAAAAGACCCCACACCGTTCAGCAAGGGTATAGGTAAGTGTAGAGTGTGATTGTAGCTTGTAGCGATGAAAAGTAGACAGAATCTCATTCCCTCCACATAATGACTGACGCCTATGAGAAAGGGCTGAATCCACGGTGATTACGGGTGACAAGAAGTGCTGGAGGAGTCCCACAGAGATACGCAGCAGTTAAGCAAAAGTTCCTATGCATATAAAGCAAACTTCCTAAAAAGTAATAGAAGTAAAACATAATTAAATAAAGTAAATTCGATTAGAATTTTTAATTATCAATATTTTCATTCCAAAAAGTTGCAATGCAAAGTAATGTGTATACTAAATGTTTACACATTTCGTTTTAAATATAATTTTTTTTTGAGGCATAATAACATCCGAACAGGTTTCTAATTCTAATATTCTATTTCAAATCATATCTTTTTTTATTGTTTCGTTCCAACTGTTAAAAGTTTAGGGCATTTCACTTGATGATAAACCATAAATATATATTGACGAAATATATCTAGATAAGCGTTTTTTAGATAAAAAAATCTACAAAAATTATACCTTGTTCCTGCTCATTTAGTATTTTATTCTTGAGTCTAGTTTTATTTAGAGAAAATTCACTTAATATCCCCAAACAAAAAAAAATATAGCAGTAAAAAAAATTATAAATTAAAAGAACCTTTTTATAAATCAATAAACTCATAATAACTACCTAAATTTTTTTTTAATTATATTTATTACTATTTTAAACCTTTCACAATCGAAAATTCTCAAAACTTACTGATAAAAAACTATTTTATTGGCGCAAAATCTACTTACAAATACATTACTTTCTCATATTAGTTTGTTTTTTAGATTACTTTTTTTGTAAAATCTTTATTCTGTCGGCTTTAAACCCTTAAACTTTATAAATACTACCAATATTTCGACCTTGTTTTTGATAAAAGCTATTTTTTATAGCCCCATGGAAATTTATCACAATTATCTTTCTAATTTTATTCATGTATATCTTTACTTTGAAATATTATTAAAATAATGTGCGATAAATATTTAAATTAGTGTGTTCATTTTTCTAACTCTAAATACATAATATGAAAGTATTAAAAAAAAATAAAACAGACAAGTTGAATTATTTTATTTGGGCTTTTTAATAGTATTTTAATGGCTTTTCTCTAATTTTATATTAATAAATATGTTTATCACGTATATACCCGTGATCGGATGTGTTTTTTCAATACGAATCTCGTTTTCATTGCTTCAAAATAAATAACTATGATAAACCTAAATCCAAACACCATTGAATACTATTATTTACCCAAATAGTGTATTTAATGCGAATCCAAGACATCAAAAAAAGCATCATACAAATTACACATGATGAAATAGAAAAAGATTATGAATAATAGCTTGTTTTATATCATTTTTTAAATAAAAAAACACCAAGGTATTTAGAACCTGGAATACCAGTGTTTGTATTTGACGTGATAGAATATCAAAAAATAAAAATACAAGAATTTGACGTGTTTCATGGCAGAATTCGACTTTTTTGCAGGTTAATTAAATTTATTGAAAATTTAAGTGACAATAGACATAAATATTTGATTAATAAATAATTTTTCCTGCTTATTATGGCATAAAAAAGGTGTGATTCTTAATTTAATAGAATGCTAATTATATAATTGATTTTGATTGAACAGTAATATTAGAATAAACTCATAAATAGCGTGTTCAATTTTGTATATTTTATCGCGTTAAACACACCACAGTTTTTGATAAAATTCTTTTTAATGTGTTTTGCATGTTAAAATCTTGGTTGAATTTAAACTTTAGTCTATCTGGGTCAATATACACTTTCTATTTCATTCTTCATGTTTTATATGGTTATTTATTGTGTTAAGTTAAATTTAAAATCTTTGAAATGATCCAGACACGTCCAATATTCAAATATGCGAAAGAAATATATAGCAATACAGTAAAAATACACAGAATACAATTGATAAAATTTTCTTCCGAAATTATTTGAATTTTGAATTTTTTTAAAAAAGTTTTATATTATAATAGTAAGGGTCTTGGAAATTAAATTTTTAAAAATCCTTTTTATTGATAAGTTTAAATAAAAAAATTATACTTTCGCAATAAATTGAGAATATCTTTCTTTATAATAAAAGAGGCATCTATCTCAAAACTTTTTTATAAAATATATATTTTTTTATAGTTCACGGGGTAATAAACGTTGGGTTTTTATGGTTGCTTTTATATGAATGCAATTAATATCCTAAATTATGCAAAAAAAATATTTAGTGTCCACAAAATATTTAGATATTATTAAAAACCGATTGACAGCAATATAATCTTCTAATATAAGCTCGATACACCTATACTCAAAAACACAATAGGAACGCTAAAGTAATCACTTAAAATTGTATTAAAAATAAAAAATAATTTTTTTATATTTTAAAATGAAAGTATATTTTATTATCATAAGTTTAAAATAAATTTTAAATACACTTTTTTATATATACAAGCTGACTCGATATTATGAACTGGTTTTCATATAAAAAAATCGAGAAAAATAAATATTTCGTAGTAATTTGGTTGCTTAATTTTTTAAGATAGACCTCATAATTTTATATTTGTAATATGTGTATTTGAGATATGAAAAAATTTAATAACTTTATTTTAAAGTTCGCATTGTCCCAATATAATTTTGTAAAATCTCTTGAAAAGGTGGTGCTTGATGCAGCGACATCTATTTCCGGCGCAAAAAGTGTTTTAATTTTTTTTGATATGCAAATAATGTTGCAACCATCTATAAATTGATAATTTAACCACATAGTATTATTGTATATTTTTAGTTTCGAAAGCAATAAGGAGCTCAATAGCAAATTTTCGTGATATTCGCACGAAAATCATAAATTGAAGTATAAAATTTTAATAAACATCAAAAACCCTTAAAATAAAATCAGAAATTAATCATTGTGCACATTCATATAAAATTTACTTATAATGTAAAAGGGAAGGGGTTGAAGAATAGATTGTTTTTTCTACACATTTTTAAAAAATAAAATTCCTTATTTTGTATGAGCTGTATATATTAGATCCTAATTTGGAGGCAATTAAATGAGTCTAATCTAGATATTTTAAAATAGAAAATCTCTGGTATTGATCATTTACATTTTTTGAAGAACATTTTAGAAAGAATTCAGATATAATAATTGTCACAAAATTGATTCAAAGCGTGCAATTTAATTCTTTACTTTCACTTATATAGTTATTTTTTATATATACAATGTAAAATAACACCATTGCAATACACAAGAAACATATGATGCAAAATGCTCGAATTTTATAAAATTAATAAAAGAAAACCAATTTATTTATAAATTCAGGCCCAATTCTGATATTTTGCATATATTACGGGGATCCAAAAAGAGCTGGTATTTTAAATTGCTAAAGGTAGGAAAATGTGATTTTTACTGAACGGGTATTTAGGTATATCTTTATTTTAAAAAATATATTTGGAAATAAAAAATACGTATAAAATCTAAATAAGTTTAAAAACAAATTCATGCTGACGATCCAGTATTAATGGATATAAAATTAATTTATAAAAATATTCACTTTTAATTTTAATATTTAATGTGTATCTAAGAGTAAAAAAAAGATATCAAAATTTTGTATTAGTAATTCAAATACCTCATTAGATATTTATATATAACTTGGACTCCAATTATAATAATACCTACTGATACTGATATATATAAATATATAATGGTAAGCTTGTTTAGCAGGACAAAATGGAAGAAATAATATTTAATGCGCATCCTATTAGTTTTCCTATGGTTTATTTTTAGAAATAATGTATCGATGCGATATTATATTAATTTGGATATTATATGCGTAAAAAGTTTCCAAATATTTTGTCTGTATTATAGATTGTGCTTTCAGATCTGATGACGGAAACCATCCTTTCTTGCGCTGTTTTCTTGACTTTTTTACATAAAAAAAGAATGGTGATCATGAAATAAATTCACTTATATAATATATTAAATTTAAACGACTAGGAATATAATTTTTCTAGACATAGGTGGTAGTAAAAACATTACATGCAAAGCAAATTTTTGACTAGAAACGTTTATATTGCGAAAAGTGTTAGTTGATTTCAAATGCCCAAACGTGCTACAAAATTCTTACAGATTTATAAACACAAGCATCGCATATAGAAATTACACTAATTTATACATGCAACATCTTAACAAAAATTTTTAAAAGGTAAAAAACAATTTATAAAACTAAGCATTTGTTTGCAATGGTATGAAATAATAGTTGTAAATACAATTTTTTTATAAAGGAAAGATATAATTCTATGCAGTCAATTAGATTAGATGCATAATTATATATTGGTTTTATTAGGCTATTTTTTTATTCAAAAGCTCATTATATATAATAATACATGATTATTTTATGTAAATTTACTAATAAAACTGATAAAAAAATATAATAACACAACTTAGCACCATATATGTATTAAATCAATTATAAAGTATAGAAATATAGTTTGAATTAAACCGAAAAAAAGTAGTTTCAAAATAATACATCTATATCACATTTTTAAAATATAATTAAATACAGAAAAATTCATAGGTCACTATTATGTTTTTCCCATGCAAAAATAAATATAAAATAATAATACAATGAATTTATTGTAATATTATAGTTCATTTTCTTCATACAAGCTTTTATTAAATGATTTTCACACTAAGGTGCAGCATATAAATTCTAAAAATTACCATTATTGTTTAGAAAGTTTATTTCAGTGCTTTTTTATGTATTTTATGATTTTTTACAAGTGAAATCTTTATTTCAAAACTGTTTATAATGAATTTTGTTTGATTTATAAAATATTATTGTAAATTACCCTTCTTTGATGTGTCTTTGTTCTTAAAATTTCCATAAAACACGGGTTATACTTTTTTTTGTATATAGATTGGGTTTATGGCTATTTTAGTTCTTATTATCAATTGATATAGATAAAACCTGGTTTTAGTTTAAATTTGTAAATAAATTCTATTTCTATTTTCTGATAGCCTCTATTCAAATTTTGATACTTTAATTAATTATACTCAATATATATTTTTTTATTGGTTGATATTTATAAATGGCATAATTATGGAAGAAAACTAAATCAATTAAAAAATAATTTGCAGTATAAATCATATAAAAACAAAATTACTTAAATAAAATATTGAGACAAAGGGCATGCTTTTATAATAGTTCAGCTCATATAATCATGCATTGATTGTAAATTTATAAGTTTTTAAAGGTTTTAATCGATGCAAACACTTTTTGGTCAGAAATCTATTTTTTACACAATTTTATGGTTTTTTCTTTGAAATTTATATCAGTTCATTCGAACTATATTTCTAAACAGCCATTTCGTAGATGTATATCTTTTATCTAGGTTGAAAAAGGTCTTCATGCATATTTTTTAAATTTCATTTATATTAGCCTCTTAATTTTGCTTTATGAACTATATGATTTCTTAAATTTGATAAACAAGATCAAAAGAGAATTAAATATGTAAATAACTTTCTAATAATCACTGATTGCTATATATTTATATAAAATCATATCAAAATTTTAACTGTATTTTTTATCATGGTTTTTTTGGCTAAATAATAACTATGATAAAGAATGGTTATAAAGAAACCTCGTGGTATAAAAATTCAAATATTTAGCAAAGAAAGAATCTTCAATTTAATCAGGCTAAAATTTATTACAGCCTGGTCTCACTTGCTGGTCTATTTTTTACTTAATTATAAAATTAAAAACCCCAAAATACCGAATCTGAAAATTATTATTTTATAAATCTAGCGAATTCAAAGTATCAATTTTCAATTCGGTTATTTTTTTTTACTTTATAAATTCGTATATTGTTCCAATAAAATACATGTTTTTTTAATCTTTTTGTCTTACTAATCATAAGACTACCGAAATTCTCTGTTTTTTTCTATTATTAAACCAATATGTTTTAGTGCCATTTAAAACGTTGCTATGAACAAAATAATATATGTTAAATTAAAATCACCTTGCTATACTACCTACCCTTTATTTTTTTTAAAGAATTTATTTAAAGATTATTTTATGTGTTTTTTAGGATCAAAAATATATTCTCGATTATTCAAATACAGCAAGCATTGTTTTTAGGTTTTGAGTTCGCGAGATAAAAATTAATGAGCTAGATGTAAATTTTACTATATACATATTTGTAAATTTCACTTTTTTACTTGCATACAATTTTTTATCTTGATTTACCAAATATTTCACGTTTTTCAACCGTGAAAAAAATTTCTGACAGCCCATTTTTTATATTTTTTCAATTTAATTTTATAGATCTTTCAAAAAATTCGATTGTGCGGATACTTCTGATTTTATAATACTGCTAAAATATTGAGTACAATAGTGTGCTATCTTTTCAAGCCAAATGAATTTAAGGTCTGGTTTGATATAAAAATAATTGTGATCTTCTTCTATCTTTGAAACAGATGCTATTTGATTCATAAATAGCACTATATATAATTTTAAAGTATAGATAATGGTAAAATGGTAATAACCATAAATGTCATAAAACTTAGAAAATGCTTTAAAATCCCTACAATCTTACTAGGCTATTATTGATATGTAAAGGTCAAAATAAACGACTCATTTATAAAAGAATATTTTTTAAATTTTTTTACACTGCAATTTATATGCGAATTTACTGTAAAAATAATATATAGCTCTGTTTCCAAATTTTAAATTATTCATTTGGGAGGAAATATTTTTCATTTGAGTCATTAAGGGCTTCAATATATTTTTTTTGGATAAATTAGATGCAATTCGCAGAGTTTTTAGATTTACCATAAAAATGCAGATTCAAATTATTATCTTCGAAGAAACACAATGATTCATAATAAATGTTATTAAGAACCTCGCAGCGGCATATTATTACCCCTCTAGCAAATAGACTGAGCAAGCATATATATCTCTACATGGTCTTCAAAAAAAATGCCTTATAAAAGTCTTTAGAAAAAATAAAGAAATGGCTTTTTTAATAAATCATTTAATTTAGAATGAAAAATGTGATCTTAATAAAATTCAAGGGCCAGTAATTCTTTAAAAGTATATTATTTTATGTGTGTTTCGTATTTTTTGTGGTCTTTGATTTGTTTGAATAACGAGAAAGATTTTTTACTGTAGGTGAGAATATTTAAATGGTATCACTGCAAAACATTATAAAGACCTCTACTAATATAGCAAACAAATAAGCAATTTTATATTCCACAATCGTATTTTTCATGTGCTTAATTGCAATTTTTTTATACAACTATGAATATCCATTGTGAGGCCCAGATGTATGCAATTTGTAGTGACTTAGTGTTTTATTATGCTTGTTAATAAGCCTCATTAGAAAAAAGTAATTTTCAAATAAAATGGCAAATTTTTTTTGTTCTCATGAAGAGGGACATTTATCACATTCATAATTTGTGTGCGGAAATACATTCATATATGCTAAGTTAATTTGCTACATCAACATTAATATTTATTTTGTTGATATTAATGTATTTTTGAAAAAGATTGAAGCGATGCTGATTATTGTTATGAAAACGAACCTATAAGCGCATAATGGATCTATACACGTAAAGCTTTCGATAAATAGTTTTTATAGATTTAAAATATTCAAATTTTTTTTATGAACACAATATACATTCTTATCTTATTAAAAATTTATCTTTGTTTACAAAATCCTCTGTTATTTAAAATTGGTCTATAGAATTACACATTTTTGAAATTTAACTGCTGAATTTCTTATTATTTATGCCCTCAATCAGCCAGAATTATTTTTATGAACAAACAGTTTATATAAAATATTAAATAATAAAAATGAAATTTTCGAACTTACCTGTATGAAAATTAATGTTTTTGTTTGGTTAAGCTAATTTTTTTATAAGTCAGATCAAAACCGCAGTGAAAATCGATTTAGATGTGATTAAAAGTTTTCTGTATTTTCCTATCTAAAAAAAAATGTTTGTTTGATAGGTTTGTGATTCTCTTGCGCTCCAATAAAAAACATAATTTTTGTGTTTATAAATATTATTCAAGCAGTAAAATATATTTTTAATGCCATCATGGTGTAAAAGCATATTAACTAATATAAATTTCATTTTATAAAATTCAAAATTTAATAAAATGGAAATATAAACACAAAAAAAGATCATAAATCATCATATTTTATTTATTTTAGACTTATATTTTATGAAAAAAATACCAGCGTCACAAAGGATAGATTATAATGATCTATTGTATATTTCAGTCATAAAAAAAGTTAATATAAAAAATCCATAGCCTTTGTGGTCGAGACAAATTTATTTTATTCGGAATAAATAATCTTTCACCAGTATTTTCTAAATCATCTCAATGTTATATTCTTCAGTAGAAAGTTGTGGGTAAACCATCTAACCTATAATTATCAATGAAAAGTTGGCATTTTAACGATTCTATATATATTCAAAATTTTCTATATTTATTTATGTACTTTTCTTATCGTAGCCAATAAAATATAATATCACATATAATAAACATTACTTATAGGTTATAGGTGTATTTGTATTTTTTATATATTATGGGAATGATTTAGACTGTATTATGCTTAATAACGCCTTTCAGGTAAAAATAAGGGACGATTGCTCACAAAGATGAGAAATTGCATCAAGCTGTATTAATTTTCGTCCTTGGAATATAATAATTGTCTTCTGGACAAGAGCTTTAAATTTAAAATAAAATAAAGTAGACGCAACACTTTAGTATAAAATATTTGTAACTATATATGAGTTTCTTTTGTATTTCAAAATTATTTCACCCATTTTATTAATTTCTTTATATTTGGTGTTTATTTTAATTCATATTTATGCGCTTCTTTTTGATATTTATTTTATGAGATCATATTTTTGCCGATATAAATCACAAAAGGATCTTATGTTGTGCCAGAATTTAGACACGCGTTTTTTATGCTTACCTCGTCTGATAATATGAAAATTTTATAGTAATAAATATATCAATTGTTTATAATATTTTGATGCAATCATCTTAAGATGATACCTTTTTAAATGTTTCAATTATATTTATTATTAGCATTATATTTTTTTGTTTTTTATAAAATTATAGCACCTAATTCCCTTTAATTTATCGAATGTGCTTTAAAGAAATTGTTTGATTATCTAAAATGGTTTTCCTATTATATTTTTTATCATAGTGACGGGCTCTAAAAACATATTTTAAACTCTTAATTATTCAAAATATTCACGCAAAAATGTTTTCAATTGTCTGTGAACAAATTTGTGCTGAAATATTTATTGATCTTTGCGACAAGGATGTTTTAAAATCAAATATCTTTCATCAATCTTTTTTTATAGATATTAAAAACATGAAATTGGCCAATAAAAGTAAAGTAGTTTTAATTTCGAATTATAGAACCGAATTATACTTAAAGGAATAATGCTTGATTGATTTATATTTTAAAATTTGACGTTTGACACAGCATATATCATAGAAAAGAATAGAAATCTCGGCTTTTCAATATGAATTCAATCTTCTTCATAGAAGTTTGTATTTTTTCATATTTTTAATATGGCTAATAAACTCGAAGATTCATTAATATAAATTTTTACTTAAAAAAACAATTTATTTTCTTTTATACGTCATTTTTCAGTTTCTATAAAAAAAATATATTAAGAAACATATAAAAAGAATAAATTTTGAAAAAACATAATGAAAAAATATCAATGCTTTATTTTAATGATCATAAATATTTTCTGTGTTGGATTAAATGAAGATAATAAAAGATTATTGTATCAGTTGGAATCCTCATTGAATTCTAAATTAATGCGACTTAGAAGTCTACGGGAAGGAATTCAGCAAAAAGAATTACAGATGTACCGTGGTAATGATCTTTATTTTTCTGAAAATGAAAAAAGTAATGTAAAAAGAAGTGTGGATAATGATAAAAGAGAACACGATAACCTAAGAAATGAGATAGAACGAGATAAAATGGCTATTCAGGCTCTTAAAAGATCTTAAGTTTAATTTATTATATTTATCATATTTTCTTAACCATATTTGTAATTTATATATTTTTTTAAATATTTAAAATTCAATAAATAAACTTCTTTATTTAAATCTAAATAGTTTAATTATGTTTTTTTATTCTAAGTTTCATTCATATTAAAAAATATATATCAATTTTTTTTCTAAGAATATGTCTATTAAGCTTAAAAATTTAATTTTCTTCCACATTGTACTGGTAGGAAGAATAAATATTCTTGTTTGTTTTATTATATGTATCAATGATATTTTATTATAAACTATTTTTAGCAAAGCTTGTACTGTTGGAATACACAGGCGTTACAAGCATTTTTTTGCTTCTAAAAATCTGCGACAAAGAAAAATGACATTTTTAAATATTTATATTATTATTAGAAACTTGAAAAAATGATATAATTGTTCTAGATGATATATTTTTTTGCAGCCACTATTTCGTGGTCATAGTTTCATTCAATAAAAAAAGCGTAGAAGTAATTCTGTTTGCATTTTTAAATATATATTTTATCGTTTTAACATATCTGTATTCTATATACAATATTAATCTTGATGATTCTTGTTTAACTCTAACGCATTCAAAAACCAAATCGAAGAAACATTAAATTTAACACAACATATATTAAAATTTTTCTGTATTTATTAGAAGTGCTAAATAGCATAAAACTATTTGAAATGTAAATTTTAATGGTCTTCTTTATTGAAATACTAGTTTTATATATGTAAATAAAACGTTATTATTGCTCATATATAAATATAAATTAAGAACCAAAAAGTTATATCAAAGGAATGATCAGTATCGTTTTGAAAATATCATTTGTTAACTTCTAGACAAGCCTTGATGGTCATGACATATTCAATTCGAAAATATCTCGCAAGAAAATATAAACAAAATTTATACATTTAATATAAATATATAAAAGCATCATATTAAAAGAAGTAACTATTTGAATTTCTACATTTATAAAACTACAAAAATGCGCTCAAATAATCTAGTTGTGCTTAAAATTTGTGTAAATCAATTTCTTTCTAATACAGTGACATTATATTGGCAAATACCTGTACAGGGTGTTTAAAAAAATATTTTTTGCTGCCAGATTGATTTTTCTATGTATACTTATTAAAAAAATACAACTATTGCCTTTTATCTATTCTTACGTAAAAGCGGAATTCAATATGAAAATTTAACAATATTCTCTGTTACTAAAAAATCAAAAAAGAAATTGTTCAAGAGATCTTTATGATATTTATATATTTATATATGCAATATATAAATTATCATTATCTTGTGCTAATTTTTCAATTTTATTACGATTTAAAGTTTTTTTTTGTATTTACAGCTATCTTTTCATATATTATAAACGAATTATTTTAAAAAATTATATAGCTATTGCATCCTTTGATATAAAAAATAGGGGACCATTACTTTATGATTCTTATACGTTTTTTTTGAGGCAAGCAATAAATTCATTATGCACATTAACATTTAATTTATAAATTTAAAAATTTGCAAATGTGATTTAGTGCAAATTTAACCATAATATTTTCTACATTTATTCTAGAACTGAAAGAATTATTTTTTTTCATCTTTTGGATTTAATATTTGTTTAGTTTTAGAATAAATACAAAAAAAATATGTCAAGCAGTTAAACACATGTTTCTTGATTTTAAATGTATAAATGTAATTAATAATCAAGTTTTAGGGCTAAACATTATATTTAATTTTTAAATAAACGGTGTCCGCAAATTTTATAATTTGGAAATTTATATTAGAAACTAAAATAAAGTATTTATCGATTTTTAAAACTTCTTGTGAATTTCTCTTTGATTTACGATTTTTACCAGAAATTTCTGAGAATAAATGCAATAAAATCAGCACATTGAATTTTTGCTTGTATTTTATTTTATTTTATTCCCTTCCCATTCTCTTCAGTCAAAAAATAATAATTAGAAACTGATGAAGCGCCTAAACAGCAAATAATAAATTTCAAGAATATTTCATATAAATAGAATGGATATTTTAGCAGATACCTTATTATAGTTCGATTTTTATTATTCTTTAAGAGGAAGAAAATAAGAAGATACACAATATTTATTTTCATAGATTTATAAGATTATACAATGCTTTATGTTAGTAAAAATTTCGTATCAAATCTAATATTTAACACAGCCCAAAAAAAAAATTAAGAAAAAACAAACATTCGTACAAAATTGCTGAGCATAAAAAAATCACATGGCCGCAATAAAATAGAAAATATAAAAGGAAACTCTCATAATTCAATATATTATGATCTCATATAATAATTAATGAATTAAAATTTTATATAAAGACAGGTTCAATGTGGTGAGTGTCTAAAAATCGAGTATTGCAAAAATATAAGTACGGTTGATAAATACTCATAGTTTTACAAAATGCATAAAAATATTTCAATCACAAGTGTTACGTTTTTCGAAGACATTATTATAAGTTGCAAACATTCTTTAAGATTGTTAATAGATTATATCCACGGCAAATTATGCCACAACTGCATGTTTGTAAATGATCTAACAGATTTTAATACACAGGCTATTATATAATGTAGCGAAAAATAAAAGTTCGTGAACAAAATTATAAAGGGCATAATAACCGATAAGAGGACACAAATACTTCTAAAATTTTATTTTTATTTCCTTAATTGACATAATTAGGCGTTCGCCGCGTAATTTTGCTGTAAGTTATAACTGTATTAATTTACAAAAAATTTATTTAGTATTTATTTTTAGTTTAAATAAAATAATTAAAGGTATATAAGTCAAATGTTTCTAAAGAACTTATAATTTAAAATAGCTAAATAAAAGAATACAATACGTGGGAAGAATTTATATAAATCGAATAAGACAACACAGGCACACATGAATGATCAAAGCAAAATTAAAAGGTTAGTAAGAAAAAAATATGATGCACATTATTTTATAAAAAGTTTGAATTTAATAACTCCAATAAGAGTATAGGAAATTAGAATGAATATATACCAAGTTGTTGATCGAACAATGGCGACACTTAAAATATTTTTTATTGAGAAATTATAAAAATATAGGAAGCATGACATCTTGGCGAAAGAACTTGGTTTAATTTGCAAATGTAAAACAAGAATAATACCATATGTGATGACTTGGGATTGGGTGGTCACAAAATATCATAAAAAATATGTTAAGCAGTTAAAAATCCAGAACAAAGTAGGAGCACACATGCAAGCTCTCACACTCCTCAAGACACTTGAACTCATCTCATTTGAGAGACGAAGAGCAGTTGATGATGATAGATCAAGGGAAGGTGTCAAAAGATGCATCAAGGAGTTGTGCAATACTCCCAACACGCTGACTACGCCATAATAGATAAAAAGAAAATTAACACATAAATTAATATCTTATTGAGAAATTATTGTTAGTTTAGAGCATTAAGTAGTTAAAATGGCCCTAAACGGTTTCAGTTAAAGGTCATAAATATCTTTAATTATTCTTGATCAAAATATATTTGGTCATACAAAAATAATATGGGAAATGATATGATTATCTTAAAAATTTAATTATAAAAATTCATAATAAAAGATGGCTCAATTATTTATATATGTATTTTAAGTGTTATATTCTTTAAAAACACTAAGAAGTAGTCATCTTGGTTTTTTTCAGACAGTTTTATATATAAATATGTGGATGGGAAACAATAAGAGAATTCAAGATACATTGATTCTTGATATATGTTTTAAGAACCTGGTATTGTACATTTAGAAAAACCTAGTAGTTACATTCTAAAACTATTTTATGAATAAATCACTATGTGTCTCATTTAATTACCTTGCAATAAAATAACATTATGTATAGGCATTAATATATGAATTTATGTTACATAAAGTCGAATAAGCAAATTGAAAAAAAATGATTTCACATAAAATAATTCGATGTGAAATTATAAAAACACTATATGCAACACTATAATATTTTCATCATTTAAAAATTTTCTGTTATTTAAATCCGGTAATAAAAAATAGCCACGAAGTTAGTTGCAATATATAAGGAACTCTCCAAAAAAAATAAATTTAAAATGGACATCAAATTTTTATTTTAAAAAGACCTAAATTTTCAAAGGCTTACTTATTCAGATCTTACATTCGTTATGTATTAATAAACTGATGTAAATAATTTTTGAACAAAGACTTTAAAAGGCATATCAGATCAATATTTTTATAAAATAAAAGGTGTTTTTTTCGCTTATCGGAGAATTATAATTTGAAAAAGATCGAATCAAAAAATCGTGTGAAATGCCCCTTGCCCCATTAGGAAATTAATACTACGAAAGGTAATCTTTTTGCATAAAATGTGACAAAATTTTTTTAATAGTTTATATATGTTCAATTAACATTAATTCACAAATTTTTTTATTTTTTCGTTGAAAAATAAGGTTATATATATTTGTAATTCAATTTACGCTAAAAAATCATATAATGATTAAAAAGACCTCTATTTTATTAGATGCGTTTAAAATATAGTTCTTTTTGGGGTTCATGTTCGTAATTCTTTAAAAATATGGTGAAAATTTAAACAATAAAAAAAATAATAACTGCAAGAATAAAAACAAGATTATTTATGATAATATGTGTTTTCCTATAATAATTATATATTAATAAACATTTCTAATGTTTTAAATTTATACTGGCGTATATTTTATGTTTTGAAAATATTCATGCATTTTCAAACTGATTATGCCTATCAGCTTTACATTAATGGCATAATATTATATAATACCATACAGTAAAGTGACCGAAATGTTCAAAAATCGATTGACTGATTTGATAGTTATAGATTTGCTAGTATATGATGTGCTTATTGAAAATAATTACATTGAATCTTTATTTGCCCATTTTAATTTGTATTAATATATAAACAAATAAACAAAAATTTTCTATATATTTTTATAATTTTTTATACGTGTTTATTTTTAAATTGCAGTACAAAAAATCATAAAATTATATATACCTTATCTAAACGATTTTAAGTCGTATTCAATCCAGTTGAAACTGCTTTAAAATTTTTTAAATAAAAATGAAATTATAATCGATTTTTAAGTTTAATTTAACGCATTGTTGTCTTCACTTTTTTATTAATATTTCATTTATAGTTTTCCTTTTTTATAATATATTAATTAAATCTTTTAAATTAAATCTTAAAATACTAATATATCATAGGTATATCTAAAAAAAATTGATATATTTACATATATTTTCATATTTAAAGATAATTTGAATATTAATGAATATCTTATATGTGGGTATTTGAATACAAATGAGTATGGTTTAAATTTCAATGATAATATTATGGAAGTAATTTTTTGCAAGGCAAAACGTTAAAATAATATTATTACGTGCCACGTAGTAAATGTAGAGTAGAAAAAAACAAAATATTTATGATATACTTATTCATATCAAATGTGGGTATATGCAATTTTTTTGGGTGAATTTGTAACACTCACAAGAAATTTTGAAAGCCTGAAATTTAAAGGGGTTTTTAGCATAAAACACATGTTATCGTTTTGCATTGTAATATATAATCTACACACTACATGCAAGACCCATGCAGAAAGGGAAGCATCTAAATTTATTAAAAAACTAGTGTCAATCTTGATCCTATGCAGAATTAAATATCCTTAGATATAACTCCAATAATTAAATTTTGTATTTTTTTCGTATTGTTGGAATTTTCTAATATAATCAATTTAACTTACATTATATTCCTAAATTTATGCATCTTTAGATTGTGTTGAAAAAAAAAACCAGACGCTTACACCCTGTTTTGCGGATGAGTTGTAATCCTGATATAGACAAAATGAACTTGAAAAAGAATTAAGTACGTAAATTTATTTTGTAAATACTTTATATCTTAAAGATAATGTAGAAACAAATTATAGAGAAAGTATTGTAAATTCTATTTTATAAAATAAATTTCAGTATGGCTTCTGTTTTGCATGCCAAGATCATTATGGGGATTTACAAGATTTGAAGGACATCAAATATTTTATTACAAATTTGATCTTAGATGTAGTTTTTATGATAAATTCAGCAAAACCATTGAATTAGAAGATAAAATAATCGATAAATAAAAATCATTAAATAATAGTTTTAAATATGCTTGGTGGATTTTAAAACAATCAAGACAAAATATGATTTATTGTTGGTTGAACGTTATAGTTGATGTTTTTCTATATTTGACACCATTGACTTACAATATAAGTATACAAAAAGATGAACTAATATAAGGGCTTAGATTGATCATATCAATCGGGTCTGCGATACAAATAAGCATACCTATCAAATAATATCGTCATTGATTTTTTACACTTACATTCGCGAGGCGAACCAAGTTTTTTGGCGTTCGTTTCATCTCTATGTAAATAGTCGAAAGTTTTCCATTACTGTGGATCGCCCTGATAGTTACCAGTTTGAAAATTTTTTCTCCATGCGTCTTAAGTATTCGAAACCACAATCAATAAATGTAAAATTTAAAAAGACAAGAATCCAAAATATTCACAAGTTTAAGCAAGAAATACTGAATAAAAAAAACTATATTGTTTTAAAGAAGATTCTTTATTTAAAAAACCAAAATAAATATAAATTCAACGGAAATACTTGAATAGTTTTTCTACTAATTTTAATTAATAAGCACATAGCTCCAAAAAAATAACATCAAAAAGAATTTTAATTTAGTTTTGACACACTTTTTTGGAGAAGATTAATTTAACGATCATTACGATTTATATTTTAAACCACAAAAAAATCATAATTTCATGGATTCTGCGAATATCAATGAACATGGCAAGATTTACAAATTAAACGTTTCATAAATACATAAATTGAAGTTTTTAAAACTGTTGAGAAAAAATTATATTTTAAATTTACCTATTTATAGCTTAAACTTAGTAGAAAAATTAATATACATCGAAATCGATGTAAATATTATAAACGAGCAAACAGACCAATTTTTTTAATAGATAAAATAGCATATTATTATTACCTGGCCAAGTATCTAGTAAACTGGTTAAAATTTAAAAGATTGAAATAACGCCAAATATATATTAAATATCATTCTATAAGCTTTTTTTTCTTTTAATATCTTTATGTTCCTACCTGATTTATATGTTTATTATTATACAAAACCACATTTCCTAAATCAATTTGAGCTTTATAAAATCAATATATTCTTCGTGAAAATATGTATTAAAAAAAAATTATAATTTTATTTTCAATATTTTTTTTTGAATGCTGCAAAACCATTTGGTATAATTTTTACACCCCAAAATGATGTGCAATAACGCAGTTAGTTTAGATACGCTTTAATAATTGGCCTGAGCTCAATAGAAAATCATCCCGGACTCATAAGAATTTTCTCAAAACATGGAAATACTCGAAGGGCGGTCTGTAGAAACATGATTTAAAAAAGACAAAAGTCGAACTTAAATTAAGAGGTTACTGTATATGCCCTTAAAACGGGCTCGATTATTGAACAAATCTTACTATGTTCAGCAAGATATGGATAAGCTTAGAGTAGTGGTCATAGAATTATTAACTAGCGACGGAAAGTAGATGTAAGTGCATCCTCCCCTCCATATCGACTTCTGCCAGATAAAAAAGGACTAATCTACAATATCAAACTAATACTAAGAAATTTGAGGGACCACACCCGGAGATGCATCCGATAAGCAAATTTTATTTAATAGTCATAGGCGATCTTGCTAGTAAAAGATATATACGAATAAATCAATAAAAAAATAAGTAAATTCGTCTTGAATTTTTTATATAAAGATAAAAATAAATTGCGAAAAAAACATATAATTGATTGAATATTGTTTTTATTAGTCAAATTGCTTTAGGCAACTGAAATTATTAGATCGCTCCTGAATTATAATATATACAGTTAGTTCGTGTATGTAAGTTATAATATGTTTTTCGCGCGTTGAGTAGGAATGATGATCAAATACAAACCAAAAGTTTATATTTTAGATTCTATCCAGACAGTGTATTAAATGTATAAAGGTTCTGAAGGCTGTAATGTATATACAATTTTAAATCTCAACCAATATGAAAAGAAAATTTATGGATAAAATCTATAACTTAGTGAAAGAAAAAAGCAGATAAAAATTATAAAGCTTCTAATCTAGGCCCTAAACAACACAAAGAAAATTTTAAATGTGATATTTTGATGATAAAAGTAAAATAGATGCCAGTTGCCTTTCATAGACTAATTTTTCAAAATATGCATTAAAATGTCATGACATAGCATAAAGATTCACTTTAGAAATACCTTTTTTTATACGCCACAAAACATTGTTTTTGATGAACATGCGTGGGGAAATGTTTATGCTGTTACTGTTAAGAGTTTCACTAGAATAAATTAGACATATAAAATCCAATTTTTAGATTTAAAATCAATAAATATCTAGTTTTAATCTCTGTTGACATCATCACAAGCACAAGAAAACTAAACTCTATTATATAATTTCTAATTAGTTATTTACTACTCGTTTGTATTTTTCTGGTAAATTATTAGTAGATTTCATTCTTTAAAAAAATTAAATACATTTTCCTATGCACTAGCTTAAATCTGATGATTTATTAAAAAAATAACATTTTTGGCTTGAAAGTTGTTAGTTGAGCTCAATAAAATATTATTAGAGAAAATATGGCAAAAAAATAAAATTTCATTAAATTATTGAAACGCGTAAAATAATTTCACGGAAATTATTTTTTATTTGGATGGTCTAAGTCTCGTTTCATGCAACACTAAGAATTCTATAAATTCAGTTTCATATTTTTTAATAGCCTCATCGCGATTATTTTCAATTACAATTTGGTCTGTAGAATTCGAAGAGTTCAAGTTATTCTCTGCATTTACAATTAATTCAGTGGAATCATAAGTGTCAGACGAACAAGATTGACACCTTCTACGCAGTAAAAGTACATATTCTTTACCGTTTGCAATTATGTATATTTCACCACTTCTTTTAAACTGAATCTCCATATAATTTACTATGGTTTTGTTTTCTGTATTATCTATTCGAAGGTTGACATGAAATTTTTCATTTTTTAGATACAAGATACAATATTCCACCTCGTTAAACACAACAGTTTGATCTCGCGTATTTTCATTTATTACACAGTAATTATTTCCGCTTTTTTTAAAATTATGTAGATTCGAGTCTTTACAATTTCTGATGAAATATTCAGATTTAACGTTCAGAAAATAATTTTTCGTTGATAGAAATGCAGAAATCCTATCATCAGGACTTGAATTTCCTGGTTTCGAAAGTTTTTCTTTCTCTGAAGTATGAAATGTAGATAGAGATTCACCGTAGAAAAAATTTATATAAATAAAATTGTTTATAGATACTATTTCTCTGCCATTAAGATATAATTTTGCCAAAAAAGGCGTAGAATCGGCTATAAAATCCGAGCATAAAATAAAGATGTGCCTGATATTTTCATAAAGATGATATAAACTTGCTTTTTTAAATAATATTGAAGCTTTTAAATGATTTTTGTGGACATTTTCGAAAAGAATAAATAACTCGTTGCGTTCATTCTCATACAAAGGGGTGTAGTGTAATCCGCATATCTTAATAACACCTATTGGGTGTATAATTTCATTATTAATTTGGAAAACTCGACTATTGCATGTTTTCATGGTAGAAGAACTCGGATTCATGCTCGCTGCCAATACTTCTCCAGGTTTACCTCTTCGTGTGTTGTCCGTTGAGTCCGAAATAATATTTGCCAAAAATATATAATAACTAAACCGGAAGGATAATTTCATATTTAGGGTATAAAAATAAACATTAATTATGATTAACGTAATTATATGCTTAATGTTTTTTAATTTCATAGATCGGCAGATCTAATTTTTAAATCTTATAGATAGTGTAGGATCTTCAATTTTTGAATGAACTCAAATTTACTAAATAAAAAAGCTTGTTGATTAAAAGGACTTTTTCTTGTGTGTATTTTACCATAAAAACGCGTTAATTATCTTATCAAGGAAATTATGAATATAAAATCTATAATTATTTAGTTAAATATTAAATAAAAAAATCATAAATTTATATTTTTAACATAATACTTTAAAGATATTTTAAAACAATCTGCCCGTATTCATAATCTAGCAAAAAAGTATATGATTTTAATCAGAAATCGCATATGTGATGATCTATTCGAGAAAATAAATGCTACAAAATATGACTACACTAAAAATACAATTGATATTACGATTGTATATTGAATTAAGGTGATGTTATTAATATTAAAAGCAGCCTATTAGCAACTTCTGGTTCAAATCTATTTTTTTTTATTAAGCATTTATCGGGAAATATTAAGTTATGACGAATTTTTTATGCGTCTTCTTATTGGTTACTCGTAAAAAAATTCAAAAAAGTTACAAATTTAAATATTGCATAGATTTATTTAATATCGCAGCATTCATAAAACTCCAAATAATACAAAAGAGTGAAGGATGATTAGCATGAAGAAATTTAGATAAATATAAAAACTTCTCTACCGAAGCAGTATTTACTTTGCTATATATTTAAATAGAATGAAGGGAAAGAATTTCACTGCGTTTTGAACGTATCTCTATACATTTATAATTGGTAAAAGGGATATTGTTGGCATTAATAACTAATTCTATAAAAAAATCAAATTAAAATTTTATAATTACAAATATTACATCAGGCCATATAATATATTGTAGCAACTGTAATAGTTTGGATTTATTCGCGTTCTAACGATAATGGTCAAAGATCTAATGTTAAGAAGTTAAATATTAAGACTATTTATTTAAGCTGAACTATAAATCAATATCTTCCTTTATTTTGAGTCTATTGAATTTAAAAACAATCAAGTCAAACATAATTATAAATGCAAAAGAAAATCTGGATACATGTTTTGCCCTATAACAAAATCGAAATATTAAAAGAATCAAAAAATTTGTCTTAAGATATAATCACCACTTTATCACAGAAAAATCGATTTTTATCGTTGATATTTCTTCTTAATCGCATATTTTCACAAAAACATGAAATTTGAAGGTATTAAGATTGAAATTTTGTAAATCATAAGGTGAATTACTGCAAATTATGGATAAACACTCCAAAATTCGTTAATTAAAAACCGGTGTAGTTTATTGTACACTTGGTATCTAAATACTGGGGTGCTGCTTTGTAATTTAGTTTCTTACAAAACTTAAAATTTTTTTTATGTGTTAATTAAATTTTTAGCTTTAAATAGTCTTATAGGCAAAACTAAGTATTGCTCTATATAACAGGTTTGTCTAATATCCTTTTCCATCACATCATCTTTACAATCTTCTTCAATGCCTCAATGCCACCTCTTGTCTCAATATTTATTAGTTTGATTGTCTTCCACAATCCTCTTGATTGTGTGCTTGCTTCTGGTTTTGTTGGAATTCCTAACCGCTTAATTTACGACCAATGGTATTTTGCTATCATCCCATCCGAAGTTATGACTTATGCAAATATTCGAGTTCTATATTTGTAAATAAAGAAGGGCACTTCTACCAATATATCGTATTTCTTGGTTTCACATTTCGAACATTCATTGGATTATCAATACTCGTTATTCCTATTTCTATTGTCGTGATCAAGTTTTTCTTCTTATCGTACACGGAGGTGCCTAGTCAATCATGTGATAATTCTATACATATTTTTGTTTGAGTCCACTTTTATCTTCGTTAGTTCGTTTTCAATTACTTCTTTAACCATGTGTTTCCTTATTTTTTTCGATCTACTAAAGTTGTATTTCATGAAAGCATAAAGTGTATGCATCTTACAACTATCTTATGTCTTAGAGTGTAGTAATGGTCAAGTATTCTTTTACGTCGGATTGCTAGATGATCTACTGCTTTATATGCCTTTCCACAGCTTTTATATTTTGACTTTTCTCCAAAGGACATATTCTATCCAGCATGAAACATAATCTCAATTCTTCTTTAATCTTAACATTTAAAAAGTATAGCAACCTTGAAGATCTAGCCATGTCATACATTTTGTTGTTTTTATACAGAAATATTTTGGATTTTGTTGTTTATCTTAAATTTAAACATCAAACAATCTTTATGCTTCAACATGATGGATACTTTTGATAAATTTTCTAAGTTATAATTAACCATTAATTACATGTTTATAATTTAAAGTGTGTTTTATCCCGTTGTATTTTATATTTTTTGCTCTTCTTAGTTATATTATTTTTAGGTTGAAAGTGTCTTATTAAGATGAAAAGGTATTTTCTCCAATAAAAATTCAACACTCAATAGTCCTCTCCCAATTTCTTCTCCTTTTAAATAAAACATTTCTTTATTTGTGTGCTTTAATTTATAGATTCCTCCATAGAACTTTCCCTATCAGATAATATATTTTAGCAAAGTCTTTTGGTTTTATTTAAGAGTGCCTTACAGTAGTTTTTATTGGACTATAGATTCTCGTATATGAATTGAATAGTTCTTTTTCAGTTAAGGTTGGCTTTATTTTATTCATGATTCTTTTTATAATTTCATAACGTTTTTTTACCAGTTTTTCATCTTTTATTGCTGATTTTATATCTCTAATATCGTGAGGCATTATAATCCATTCTATTAGATTCGTATATTCATTATACCAACGTCATTTGTTGCTGAATTTGTTTTATTTATATCTATTCTTTTCCGATTATAGAAATTAACTGTTTCTTCTGCCATCTTTTTTAAGTTTTATGGATCTTTTATCACAAGCTTTAGATCATAATTGAGCAAAAAATGACTTATTCTGTAAGAAGTTTCATCAAATGGCATATTTAGTGAAAGAAATTTTTTGTTAAGTACTCTACTTAATGGATTTATTGAAAAAAAGCAAATATAAGTTTTAATAGACCGTTACCTTGCAGAACCTATCTCATGCTACGTTTTATAAAATTTTGTCTTTTGTTATACCTTACTTAAATTTTTCATTTATTCGTTATCACTCCTATAGACCTGTGTATCAATTCTGGAAGATTAAGTTTTGCTGATTTCACCATTGAATAGTTGTGATTTCTTAAATTATAAGCTTTCGAAATATAAATCTATCTAGTTTCAGTCTTTTTTTGTATTTATGAATTGTTACTTTATTATAGCATTAATCTTCAGATAATCGTATAAGCCGTTTGTTTTCCGTTGAATTTCCGATAGTAGCTTACGCTTTTCTACGTCCCTCTGTAGAATTTTAGCCATCATTAATTTCTTTATTTTATAGAGGTTATTCGCGCCAGGAACGTGTCAAAATTTACTGCCATTTATAACATTATCCTTTATAATGTATTTTTTCTTCATAAAACTAGCGTTCTCAAGTTCTTTTCTGAACCATATCTCAGTGATATATACGCACATTTGATGATGCGAACATGACATTTTCTTTATAAAAAAATTTCTATCCAAATAAAAATAGTATAATATGCGGCATAATAGAAAAAATACGATGCATCTTTGCAGTAAAGGAATTTTTTATTATTTTTTCGCCATTAAATCAAGAAATTACATAAACTAGTACAAATAAAGTGCATGAAAATTTTTTAAAAAAATTCACGTTTGAAAAATCTATTCAACAAAATTTACAATCTGAATAGCAAAAAATATTTCTATTTAAATATATTTGTTTTACGATTTTTTATAAATATAATAAATATTTTGTTTCAATCTACAAATTTAACAATTAAATCTTGGATTAAAAAATAAAAAACCCCACATGATATAGTGAATTTTTATATTTTCTATCATTCAGATGCTTTATATTGTGTATTATTTAAAAATAAACTTTATAGCTACAAGAATATCTGCCGTTTACGCATAAAATAAACATAAAAAAGGGGCTTTAAATTCCATCATTTTACTGCAAAACACATCATGCAAATATTTTTTGCATTAAAAATCCATTTGTCTAGATCTAAAATAAAACTTACATATAAATATAAAAATATGGGTTTTTATATGAGGCTGAACTATTAGATCAAGTATTTTCTAAAAAAAAATTTAACTTTTTTATTAAAAATGAATCCTATGGACTGTATTTTTTTTACTGTCAAATCCAAAAAAATTTATATATTTGTAGAAAAATTCTATTTGGATATTTGAGCCAGCCCCGAACTTACATTATATGAAAAAAAAGATTCAAATCAGAAGAATAAAAATAAAACTTCTGTTCCAGAAGCCTAACTGCTTTAAAACACTATATTAATATATGCATTTTAGTATCTTTCTACCATGAACTTATAAGATTTGTCTTTTTTAGATTACAGAACAATTTCAGCTAGTCGATACGCTTCAATTCTGTTTATTTCATCAACAATTTTTTTTAATTTAAAGTATATGTATAGTAATAAAAATTAATTATCTATGAATTCCTGCATTTGCGTATATGTCACAAAGACTTATAAATGAATCTATTCATTATATAATTTTACGATTTTGTTTTTTACTCCTCTAGAAAACCCATAGAACCATATAGTTATTATATTTTCATTTAAAATATTATTTATTATCTAACATCTCAAGTAACATTATTATTGAGCCAGTTTATGTGATTTCGGATAATGTTTTCATGAATAATATATAATAGTACGGAGAATTAGGCGTTTTATCGTTGGTATAAATATCACAAAATGGTATAAGTGTATATTTAACGCACAAATATTCATAGTTTTTTTATTGATTATAAGATTACAGTTTATGAAGATATCTATAGACTACCCAACTCGATTTATGTTGCTTTAGAGTAGTTTTTTTAGCTTATAATATCATGATAAATAAAATTTCTTGTAATATACACAAAATTTATCCGTAAAATTACCATATTTTATAAAATAGGCGCAAAAAATAAGAACTTTTTATCGACAAACACTTCATAATAAGATAAATTACAACGTCGAACATGCTATTTTTATCAGATATCTATAATAATTTTATAGATGAATTTGGATTTTTTCTGTTGTAGTCTTATTTATTTTTATCTTAAAAATAAATAAACCAATGATCTTATAATATTTTCAGATAATTATTTTAAATCCATCTGTTCCTTTATCTTTCACAATAAATTAACTCCAAAAAGATAATTTTTTTTTGTGATTTAAAACAAAATAAAAACAGTGAATAGCTACAGGATCATATATTATGTTTTTACTTTAGCTACTGTATTTTTTATCTTTTTATGTATTTACTAAATAATTTTGTCAGATACATAAAGAATATATATGATGAATATAGATAATATATTTTTTAAATATTTCTATTATATTTTTATTATATTGGTCATAATAGGTTACTATCTTTACTTTTTTAACTTCAATTTAAAAATTTTTTATGTCTATAATATTATCAAGGTATACTTTTAATACAAAGATTTGGTTTTTTATAATGCAAAATTTATATAAAAAATTGAAATATTATCTATTAAATATTTATAAATGTGATTTTCGCAAAAAGATATTTTACTAGTGATCATCTTAACCATTCAGATTTCTGAAATGCAAGAAGTTATTTCAAAAAATAAAATCAACAAATTTAAATAAAAATTAGATCAAAATATCATACTTACCATCATTTAAAAATTTTTAGATCTAAAAATTAAAAATGTGTTAAAAGCGATTTTTCTCAAAAAAAACATATATGGGCAACAAAGGATATTTTTATCTTTTATTTTACAAGCATCGGACATTTCTTCAAAATCAGATAAAATTTGTTGTATGATGTTATTTTATTACAAGTAAAGCCCTCTTATGACTATTATATTTATCTATATTTATCTCAACTTCTTTTTATACAATAAAATAATTGATTCGTTCATTAATACAATATTACCGTCCATTATTTATTGAATTAAATATGAATTCGATTAAAGATAAGATGTAAATTATTGGTATAAATGATGTTTTTCCCATTTTACTCAAGCCGATTTTTGTAATTTTTTTATAAGAACATGAGTTTGGATGTGTTACTACAATAGATTCGGTTTTTAATACAGATCAATTGTTTTGAGCGCATGATTCTAGTATTGTGCTATATGGTTATCAAATGTAAAACGATCCCTTATTTTACATTTGTAACCTTTGTATAATTTAAAAACGACTCTTTATGATTCAGAAATAATATTATACACTTTAATTTCAAATTTAAAATACTATATATAAAAAACCTTATTTAATGTATTTTTTGGTATATCTCGATACTATTTTGGCTGATAAATTGATTCCGAGTGTCTTTAGTTTACCTTTTTATGCTTAAAAAGGCAGATATTATGATTTAATACCCTAGTCTTTCTGTTTAAGTCATTACATATGTCACTTATGTCAAAATATAGTCAAATGCATGCATCAACCAACCTAATAGTGTTTCGAAAATTTACATAAATTCTTGTTACAACAATTTTAGAAGTGTAAATCTTAGGCGTAAAACATCTATATAGTCGAACTCATTTTCTATTTCTTCAAACAAAATAATTAAAAAAAATAGTTATAATATAGATAAAACAAATATTTGAATATTTATTCTGCGAGATAGATGTTTATAATTAATAAATAAATCTCTTAGGTTTTATTTCTTGCACGAATTATATTGCTGTTGAGTAATATAATAACTCGAGTGTTTTTAATGTAAAATTTAACTAAAAAATATTTCCTGGCGAAGTATAAATAGGAATTTACTGGGGTATTACATGAAGAACTTAATATAAATATGTAAAAAATTATTTATAACACCCATATATGCCAAGGCAGAAATGGCCCTGACAAAAAGCAGCCTGTTATGTATTTTTCTATCAATATGTAGCTATAAATAAGAGTTGAAAAAAATATGAATTTCGTTGCTGTATTTTCTTTAGTTAATAATATACATCTAAAAACATCTTTTGTATAGAAAAGAGTGTTTGCAATGTATGCTGAGTTCTGCAAAATTGGTTTTATTCTTCAAAGTGTTGTAGCAGGATTTCCCGTGTATTCTTATTTAAATAAATTTATGTATTCAAGTCTATTTACCGAAATTTGAAAATTGTGCTGGAAACATGTTATGATATAAAAGGTTTAAAAATGGGTTGTTGGGGTTTATTGAACCTAAAGATGTAGAAATTGATAAATATAAGGTAAAATTGCAAAAATACTTACATGTGAAATAAATAATATACCATGTAGTATAATTAATAAGAAATGAAACCTCATTTATATCTAAATTCAAGTAGTTCGAATGAACGAACAAACAATTTAATTTCAAAAAAAATTACGAGATTGGTATGCATTAAAGCATAAATACAACATCACTTGTATCAGGGTTAAAGTCCCAAAAACCTTTTTCGCATCCGAAAGGCTTCGTTTACATAGTAAAATCACATGAAAACAGAAACATCTCCCATCTAGGGATAGAATAGATCAACAATAAAAGAACGAAACTTTGCGCGTTAAGTAGACATAAAAGTTAATATTTTTTTTACAAATGTGAAAAAAATTTTCATGGATAAAAGTTTAACGGTAGCGGTAATGATATTGAATATCATAAATCTTTATAGTTTCAGCATCGATTGTCATCACAAAGAATGTATTGAGTCATTCAATAATAAAACAAAGGATAATTATATTAGAAGGAAAGCAAATACTGGACTAATAAGTAGATTTTAGGTGATTTTTGTTCGAAAATAATATCATATGATCCTCTTATTGATGGTATTTGTGATTTAAAAAATTATATTGTATATTTTACGCTTTTTTTCATCAAATGATTGACGAACTACATTTTTATGATGGAGTTTTGGGCTTTATTCTTTTAATATAAGGGCTAGGATCATTTTTTATGAAATTGATTTTTCCACCATCATTAAATGCACAAAATTTTAGTTTTTTTTTGATTAAATCATACCAAAAAATTACAATCTTTATATATTATTATATTATTATAGTTTTACTGTATCATATATGCAACGGTAGCCAATAATTACGCATTATTTTACGTATATCCCCCCTCCCAAAAAAAACCACCAAAATGAGCATTGATCACATTTTTATGCAAATTAAAATGCAATTGAGTTATTTTTTTGGAACAAATAATTATTTGTAGCGTTTATGAAATTTTCTTTTTTAACAATATAGGAAATAAAAAACTTAAATAGAATTAATTTTTATTTTAGCATTATGAGTTTACGAGGCTTCTAAAAACTTCATCTATATCACCTTTTCAGATAAATATAACCATATTACGCATATTTGCATATTTTGTTTTATTTATAACGGTTATACCATTTTGAAGTGAATTATTCATTCTTTTTACTGTATTTTAGTGACATTTATAATATTTTAATGTAAAAACATCATAGTGCTCATTTTCTAAGGCTTCACATACCTTTGAAAAAAACTTCCTCCCATTTATATGAAATTAACCCTTTATTACGTTTTTTTCGAAAAATAGTACTTTTAATCTTGAATTATGTTAAAATAAGTTTACGGTGAAAATCACATTTTTTCTGTAAATTATAAACTAAAGATGAATCATACGCCTTCTACTATATGTCTTGTTTTGTATTATCTTTTCTATAATTTAATTTCATCTATTTTCACGATAAATATTATGCCTTATTTGCTTTTTGTGATGATAGAATGATCCATATTATTAATTTTTGTTGTTCATTTACAAACAGTGGCTGATGATAAAGCGAGAAATTTTAATTATTCATTTGATAGGCGTTTTCAAAATATATAAGTAAAACATCATAGTTTCTTTATTTGGTTGCACAGAAGTATTTAAAAAGGAATTTATTTTAAAAACCCAAAAACTTCGCTTTGCATATCCTTTTTGCATCTGTAAACCTTTCTTGAAATATTTATTGTATATAAAAATCTAATTTTATACATTTAGTATAATAATCATATTTTTTTAAGATTTTTTAGTAATTTAAATCTACTCATGCATTTAAAAACATTTATTTATTCTAAAAAATTAATTACTATGGGATCGGTTTCTTAAAATGTATAAGCTTAAATTTTTCAGGAAAAATAGTTATCTCCTTCCTCATATTAGATGTAACAATTTGAGGTTTTTCTTTTGTATCTAATGTTTTTAGCAATTGTTAGAAAGTTTTCTCCGCACTTTTTTTTAGGGTCTATATCCCATTTTTTATGCCGATAAAAAAATTTCTGTAAATTATTTAAACATAATCTTTTTTGTTATATATGCATAGCTGTGCCATAAACCCTCTTTCCAAGATCCGTTATCATATAGGTCAAAATTAAATTAAAAAAAAATCAATATATGAGTACTATACCCCATGTATAAAAAACTGTAATAATAAAATTAATAAAAAACATATTTTTTTTTAATATTACGTTCTAAGAATTGATTAAACCTTAATTAACTGACGTTGTTTTGTTTAGCGTCGATTTATTAAAAAGAATAAATTTTTTTTTGTAAATAAATAGCAATAAGTGAAATCAAAAAATAATTTTATGGGGTATTATGATAAAATATTTGCGAAATAAGGTTTTAAATTGATTTATTCAATCTAATATGGAAATAAATATTTTATAATGGAAGTGGGTTTTAATAGTAAGAAGTCTGGGGTAAATAAAAGCATTCTACTTATTTTTACGTGAATTCATTCCTAATTTTTTTTAAAATTTGTCATATCTATTCATATGGGTTCAAAAAAAGAAGAAAACCATAAAAACGGTTCATTTATTTTTAAAGATAAAATCTCTTGATTGAAACATGTTAATAAAGCGTCTAGGGTTTATATTACCGCCTTCTTGCGATTGATATTTTATTCTTGATTATAATGTGCTTTGTCTCTATGAATAGCAGGCTTTCTGATCTCTTATAAATACTGCCCAAAAAGGTGATAAAATACATGTATTCATGTGTTATTTAAATTTTTTATTGGTTATATAAATTTTTTTTGCAGAACTTACATTTAAAAAAGTTGCAAAAAACGATTTTGTGAAAAAAATATATATAATTTAATATTTTCTATTCAAGCATCAAGATATGTTTTCTATAAATCTTCATTGTTTCTATGTTAGAAAATTAAATATTCAGATGCCTATTTTTGTCTATCTGTTCCATTTTTACGTAAGATGCAAGGTTTATACCAAAAATTTTACTTTCAAATGAATATGTATGTTTGTCTGTAACAAGGTATTTTAATCATAAAGCGTGATCAAGGGACTTATATCTTTATTCAAATAATTCAAAAAGCCATTGTATATACAATCTAACCATCATTATATCGTACACTAAACAGTTCAACATAATTACAAATTATTTCTTTGATTGTTTGAGTTCGGTATCTTTTTTTTAGCAGAAACAGTAAAAAAACATTGCTCTGTGGTTCTTTCTACACCAAAATACAACAAACTCCCTTTACTATTTTTCCACTGTTACATTTGAGTAAATCCATTTTTGTTCATAATTTTATATGCTATACCAAGTCTTGAAATTTTCGCTATTTACTCATTAATAAGCCTCCGAATATTATCCTGCATTGTTTAGTCTGTTTGCAAATATTGATGATTACCATCACAAGACTTTTTCAATGCTTATACCATGAATTCACAAATATAAAACCAATTCAATTCTAAAAATCATATATAATGAACTACGATTATATAAAATGAAATCATCAAATAGTATTTCTTCTGCGACATCTATAAAATTTATAACAAGTGTTCCTTTTTTATCTAAAGGCAACGCCATTCTTACAAAATTTCGGTTATTTGATAGTTCTATTTATAATGACTTCTTTTTAAAGGTATCTTATTGTCTTTTTCTTGATGCATGACAAATAATATAGTTTTTTTGTATATTAAACGAATATTTTAATATTTAAATTTTGAAGGGTGAAGGGTGAATTGAATACATTTCCGGGTAAAATAGTTAATTAAATACAAAAAATATTGTAAAGTTGTCCTGTAATGTGATATATATTTTATTCTATTCGTGCAATCGATCAAACTTTAGCCGAGGCCTGTAAACAAGAAACAAATTGGCTTGTATTATTTTTATAAAACCACTAAAACATACATGTGTCAAAAAAATTAAATTTGAAAATACAGCATTATTGTATATATTAGCCATGGGAAATTCTTTAATTTACAACACAATTCAATATTTTAATATATTAAATATTTATATGTGGTCAATTGTGCATCGTCATTTCTATGCTTATCGATCTCAAAATTATAAAAAAATTATGGTTACGTTTTTAAACTATTGAATAAGCTTGTTGATTCTTAAGCTAAGTTTTATAAAACTAATAGATCATTTGTGAACACGGACATTATTTCTTAGATTGTTAAATATAAAGCGCAGTAGATTAGTATCTGATCAAGATGAAACTGGAAAGTTTTATTTTTTAATTTTATCAAGATTTATTTTCTGTTTCTTTTATTGTAATCAAAAAAGAAAGATAATTCTTTTTTACGCTGTTAAGTGTTTACAGAGCGTAGAACGATTTTTAGAGCATTTATCACAATATAGCAAAAAATATCAAGAAAACACATATTTATGAAATAAAAACTATTAAATTTAGCACGAAAGAAGTATCAAATCATATTTTAGTTATAAAAAATAAAGCTGTTTTATTTAAGAAAGATACCGAAGATTGTTAAAAGATTTGGAAATAAGAGCAACAATACATAAATAAAAATGTAAAATTTATTTGTTCTATATAAACATGAGCTGAAAACCAATTATAATTCGGAAAATCATGCGTCAAATCACTTGCGCCGAAACTATATGAAAGTTAAGTGTATAGAATAAAAAATTATAAACAGCATAAAATATATTGAAAATTACAGCAACGCACTAGATTGAATATTCTAATCTCAAAAATATAGCTTACCAGGGGACAAGAAACAAAAATATGATCAATATAGTGCTTTATTTGAGATAGAATTTTTTTTTTCGATAAAGTCATGTTACAAACACTTTATTAAGCCGTATAAAATAGTAAACTAACACTAATACTGAGTTATTACTACAAATGACGAAAAAAGAAGTGATGGGGTGCAACAATTTATACTTTTAAGAAAAATCCACCTTTAAAGGATCAACGCCAATCATGTGCGCTATAGTTAACGAAATAAAGGGAAAAAATACATCCAAAATAAAGATGTTTTGCAAAATAAATAGACGTTAAATCATCGAAATATGACCAAAAAAATTTTAGAAGTTGAAAAGGCAAATTCGGTAGCATCAAATGAAATTTTAATAACGAATATTCACAAGTTGAGAATGTTGAAGTTTTTAAGCATAGAAAATATGATTTACTGGCAAATATAATGATCCTATTTTACCAATTCGAAATAAAAATAGCACTATGCGTTATAACATATATGCCTTAGTCATAAAATACTATAACTCTTATGTTTAGAGGTTAAGGATACCAATTTTAGTATAGGCTAAACAATCAAATGAATTTTAAATACAGAAATAAAGGCAATTAAAATTAATATGATCAAAAAAAAAATTATATGATAAGACTTAAAGTGGCCTTCAGCAAATTTTTTTAAGAAAAACTCTCAAGTTTTTCTGATATAAATTTTAATTTATATAATAAAATTATGCCAATAAATAAATTCTTCAATTTTAAATATTTTTTTAAAACTCATATACATAAGTGTTGGCAATTCATAAAAGCTAAAAATTATCAACATGATAGAACTAAAGAAAAATTAATGGTTCAAGACATTAAAATGTTATAAAAGCTCTTATGTAATATCTCATGCTAACTATAGGAAAAATAATGTTATAATGCTTCTTACACAACAATAGGTTTTATTTGCAATTAAATTATATTATTATAACATGCATAAAAATGAATTTTTGATATTAGAATTTAATTTTTACCGCTTTTGGATAATTAATTGTTTATAATTTTATGTTATGTTCAAAAATATTTTAATATGCAATTTTAGATCTAAGAACTATATTTATAATTATTATTTTGTGTAAAGCGTGCTTTTTTATTGATAAATTTTATCTATAAATAAATTTGGTTATATAAAAGCACAGGTATCGTGCAAGGGATCTGAACTACATTATTTATATCATCAGCGGACCCTGTTTAGATTCCCTAGTGTCTATTGAAGGTTTTTATACTTTACTTTTTTTATTTTAAATAGCACCATATGACATACTATAGGTTTTAAATAAATTTACTGACTATTTACATAAATAGAGTAGAAATTCTTTTCATTCACTATATTCCCATATATTTGTTTAGATGAAATTATATGTGAGGGGGTTTAAAACTCCTGACGAAGTATAAGCATACATGCAAGCTCTCACCCTCCGCAAGACACTTGTACTCATCTCATTCGAGAGAAGAAGAGCATTTGATGACAATGGATTAGGGGAAGGTGTAAAAGATGCATCGTGGATTTGTGCAATATTCCAACACGCTGACTATGTCTAAATAGATGAAATCGATAAAAAGAAAATTAACCCATAAATAAATAATATATTGTTCTTTATGTTGGGTTTCCTAAAAAAAGCAGTATTTATAAATTAAAAATGTACAAATTCACGAGAATATTCCAAGTGATTCTGCATATTTAAGATTTGATATATTATATTTACAATAGATTACCATGTAAATGTTCTGCAACAAACAAGATTAAAATGATAGTCATTATGCGCAAATGATTTTTTTTTATATGTGATAATCGGCATCTTCAAATAACAGTGTTTCGCTCTAATATGTATTAAAAATTATTTTTTTTTATTTATTTTTTCAAAAATCTATATTTTGAGCTATTATGGTCTAGAGGTATTTTCATCTTTCTTTTTTATTATCCAAATTAAATCGCATGATTTTCAAATTCAATAAGTAATAGCATATGCATATAATTAATCTTAAAATACCTTTTAATAATAAAAATCATTAATTCTATAATATAAATATTTGGATCACAATTAATACTGATTTTTAAAATAAAAACTGATCTTGAATCAATGAATACAATATTTCGTTAAATTTGCTAATTGCAAAGTCTAATCTTTTCAAATATGTTTTTTATTTCAAAAAATGATCAAAAATGTGAGATTTTATAGCAAAAATTAAACTGATTTATAAAGAAAAAGTATAAAAACAGATAAAAAAACCAGGGAATAATAACATCAAATATATTTAAATAAATTACATAAAATATAAATAATAAATTAACCGTTTGAAGAATTCATTCGCGACAGACGAGACATTTAAATATCAAAGGCCCCAATTTAGTTGGTAGAATTACAATATAAGAGATTCGAATATCAAAAGGCCGGGTAGATTACCAAATCCACGCATCGCATACTATGAATTATTAAAAGGATAAAATTCAAAAAAAAATTCATTTTTATAAACAATTATAAGTGTAAGTTATTATTGTTTATTTACGGGCTAAATCTATTATTGTAAGTACAGTTTTTGTTATTTGGCACAGCTTGCTTGATTCTCTATACGCACAGCATATTTATACTTTCGGCTATCTTCACCTCTTCAAAGTCATATTTAATGCCCACCTTCTTTCGAGACTTATTAATTCACTTGTTTTTCTCAATCCCAAGGTTTGTATATGTGCCTCGACCTGGCTCGTGATATCTAGTTTCTTCTGGATCCTTTTATGATATCTTGTAACCACACCGTCCCATGCTATAACACATGGGATAATTTTTGTACTGATAAGCGGAAGCCATATTTTTATTTTATTTTATTATATCAGCACTTTATTTAATTTTACTGTAAAATAGAATTAGAATCAAATGATGTATTTCAAATTTTTACGTATAAAGGGTAAGATTCATTAATTATCTTTCCAGTTTTATACACATGATTTTTTAAACAGTATATCTATATTTTGGAGCATTTGATCACGTAAAAATATATGTCAATATGAATCCAAAATACATTGTAGGTGTTTTTATTGCAAATTTCTTGTTAGTTGTTGCTTGAGTAAATTCGTACATTGGTTGCTATTTTCATGTTACTTACGATTATATATAAAATTTACAGTATTATTTCTTTTAAGATTCAATTAAAATCACTTGTATTAAAAAAACTGCGAATGTTTTCTAAATTTATTATTTTTTTAACTGGTGAAGATCAAAAAAGGATTGTGAACATCAGGATAATTTACATTAGATCAAGGATAGTATTTATCGTATAATGATTTTACCGATATTTTGCTTGATTTTTTATTTATAAAATTTTTAAATTACATAACCAAGATATTAGTGATTTTATCGATATTCATCATAGATATTTGTTTATAAAAATCTACTAATTATGGAACTAAGAGTTTTATGCTATAGAGGTAAAAATATTGAGAGAATATGAAAAATTCAAAGCGAAAGATTGCTTAGTGTATTTTTATATTATTTAAAACAACAAAAAATACGTATCTTGGTAAGATTTATCGTTTTGAATATCATTGGTGTAAATTTTTGTGCATTTATTTCTAGTTAGCTTGGTAAGTATTTTAGCATTGAATTGTAAACTTTGATATTCTTTTATTGAAAAATAATCACAAAAAATTAACTCAATTTGGAGTTTTATTGAAACAGCAATTAAAGTAATTTTTTATTCAGATTGAAATATTGTATTTTTTATGGATTGTTTTTATCAATTTAATCTACCCCTCATAAAACAGGACAATCACATAGTTATAATTTATATGAATATAAGGCGTTTTAACTATTCTTTAAGTTTATTATAAATAATTTGAAACTATTTAATGCGCTAAATTGCATGTAAAAATATGTTTTTATATTTAAAATATATCCCTAAACATTAATTATGGATGGTTTGTTGGATTTTATTTATCTTAGATTAAAATATAACTATAAATTTTATAAACATCTTAATTCACAAAAAAAAATGATAAACCACTTTTACGTGCTAAATAGACACCTTTTTTGAAAATATTCAAATTATTTTACTAGTTTGTAAATATCCAATTAAAAACATTAAAATTTTTGTATCCATGCTGTTTAAGATCCAATATAACCAAAAAAATTTATAATATATATTTTTTCTTTACAAGATTTTGATTGTTGTTGCAGAATTCAATAGAATTTTACTTTGATATATTATGGTTCAAATGATTGAGAAACGTCTGTACCAAGCGTCAATATAACGCGATTGAACTCTCTAAGTAATTAATAGAACTCGAATATTATATTATTCCCAAGAATGAAGTCTTATTATAAATTAAGCCACAAATAAGCTATGTAATATTAAAAATCAATATAAAATTTAAAATGAAAAATAGGAATAAAAATTCTATATAAAGCACACCTTCGATTACGCTAATAGTTTTTTTCTACAAAAAAATTGTAAAATAATTCGTTATTAAACAATAAATTTATATATTATTCTCGAATTCGAGATAATTTTTTTAAAGACTTTAGTTTAAAGATTTTGTTCTTTCAATAGTTTGAAAAATCCTGTCTACACGATTATCGAATTACAGATTTAATAGGAGACCCAAGCCAAAAATAACACACACTAAAAATTCAAGTTTGAAACTAATTTAAGATCTTGAATTTTTAATTATGTGATAAGAGGGTGTATCTGAGTGCAAATATATCAATTTTTCCTCTTTTTATGTCTTTTGATCCATTTAAAAATTATTCAAATAATATTACTAAAAATAAAAACAAAGTAAATTATTTTAAACACCTTTTCAATCATTATTTATTTATAATCTGATCCGTATCCTTCTATTTTAGTGAATCTAAATTGGAAAAACCTAAAATATCATTAAGTGCTAGTTAAAATGGAATTTATTTCTATGTAAGAGTTAGTGAAAAGATATTAAATATATTCTAAATCGTCTTATGAAGCCACTGTATAAATAGCTTAACACATGGGGCCTGAATATAATAATATGGCCACAAAATATAAGTTATCTATAAGATAAAGCTTTATGGGCATGTTTTTTAAGATTCTACCCACATTAAGTGAATATTTTTAATTATAAAAGGATAGAAAAGAATTACAAAACTTCACCAAAGAAAATAAAAACATAGTTTTTGCATTTAAATAATAATGATGTCGGGAAATTAAACTTTGACCCAAAAAATATATGTATAAAGAAAAAAAGCCAAAAAATTGCATCCATATTTTTGAATAAATTAGATAAAATAGAATGAAAAAAATAATACAATTATAGACTGCATGATATTAATTAATGACCTATAAACATTGATCACATACTGATTCATACATAAATATTTCATTTTGCATTTGCAGTTGGTGGGCATTAAATTAATTATATTAAAACAGTGTGGGACTTATAAATTCATGATACGATAATAAATTGTCGGTTCTAGCATACATATTATTTAGAAATAGTAAAAATATAGACAATAAGTTCAGGCAAATCAAAATTCGGTAAAATAAAATATGATCACGAAATTATATATAGATCTGTTTTTTTGAATCACCTACTTTACAACCATATTTTGTCATTGAATCTTGAAAGTTATTTATAGAAGAATATAGATACATAATTATCAAATTTGTGATAAATAAATTTATTTAAGAAAAAAAGATTTTTTTATTGTTTCTCTGTTAACAATGCTTTTTGAATTAATATATAATGTTTCTAGCTATATAGATTAAAATATTAAATGTAGAAATGTATCTTCATATTATCATATGATCTTGAATATTTAATATGGGGCCTATTATTTATACAATAAAATTGAAAATACTGATTAGAATAAAATCATATCATATAGAATTAATAGGATATTTAATGGCGTGTATATGAAATATTGGAATTTTTATTGACTTAGTGAGTGCAGTTACCCCCATATAGCAGATACTATAAATCTTCTTTATAGATTATATTCATTATCCAGCTTTCAAAAAAAATTTGATTTAATATATCTACTAAAGCATTTTTTTCATTGAATTAAACATAAAAATAAGTTTTATCAAAGATTTTTATTTGTTGGTTATTTGGATTTTTAGCTTTTTATAGTTGTTCAAGCAAAACTTTAGACTGCTCTATAGACAGGACTCGAATAATACTTCTTTTAATCTCACAATCTGTTCAATCTTTACTGATACATCTTCATCACTCAAAACTTATTAGATCAAGTGTCTCCCTCAACCTCCTTCTTTATGCGTAGGCTTCCGCTTCAATTGGCATTGGTAACTTCTTAATATATGATTTATGGAAAAACATTCTTAAAAATAAATAATAAATGGAAAATAAAATGGCAATTATTAAAAAATATAAATTATACATTCATTTTGTATTCATGCAAAAAAAAATTCTTCAATAAGTCTTTTTTTATTACAAATAAATTTATGTATTTAATATTATATTTTACGCTTAAATCAAAATACAAAATCTTAAAACGGATCATAGATGAGACATACATTGCGTCACCTAATTCGCAAGACACTTGTATCCATATAATTTGAGAGAAGAAAAATTGTTGAAGATGACAGAATAGGTAAAAAAACATTAAAAGAGATTTCCGATCTTCACGATAAAAGTATGCACTGTGCTAAAATAAATTTAAGAATTACAAAATTCAACCCAGAGGTGCAAATAATTAATGAATGCAAAAAATTCATATAGGTCATGATAAAAATGAAGATTTTTTTTATAAATAAAATCAATAAGATGAATTTTTTATGTATATCCATTTTTAAAATATTAAATATCGTAAAAAATGTTTATATAAGACTTAGTTAACGCATTGTTATCATAAACTATAAAGAATAAATTTTACAAAAATATTATAATATATGAATAAAAATAGTTTTATTGAATTGCTTATATTATCAGTTAATTTAAAACAATTAAAAAAAGTATATGGTGATACAGCAATAGTTACATTGACACGGATTTAATAAAAAGAAGATATAAACAAAAGGTTACGCGGTTAATAATTCTAAATTACAAGCACATCTTGCGAATATAAATTAAATGCTGTTTATTTTTTAATTTATTTATCCAGTTGATATGAACAATTCAAAAATGTATTTGGTAGTAATTTTCTTGCTAATTTCTGCAGCAAAAAAGGTTTTAAAAAAATATTAGAAGGGGGCATTTTTTTATCAGAAAATATATATAGGTTTCTGCTGTATATTATTAAATTAAACAATATCATTATTTACGAATATAATCTTTAAGTAAATATAATGATATTTATATAATATGAAAACTTTCATCCCACAAAACTGATATTAGTTATATGAATTTTTTAAACAAATTAAATTTTTATGTGTAAAAATATTACTATTTTATAATAAATAATGATTCTCTATAAAAAAATATAAAATCAAAATAAAAAATAAATTTATGGTCCAATAAACGCCTTTTTTATTATACCTATAAGGAAAAATGATAAAATATAAATATTTGTTAAATACATAATCATGTAATTGAATTCAAAGATCACATATAGCATTAGAAATGTGCTCTTTTATATTTTTAGAAAAATATACATATATCGAAATTTCATTATATTACTAAAAAGTATTACATGTGTAGATAGAGCTTATTAGTGAAGAGTCATGGTATTTTTATTTTTAGTCGCTTACTTATTATTCCAAGATTTATATATTATAATAATTTACTTTTTTGATTTTTCTGTATTGATTATTTTTAATAGTCCGAAATTTAACAAAAGAATATGTTTATAATTTACTTTTAATTCGGAATCGATTCGCTCAAATATATTTCATTGGGTGCTTTTGACTTCGATTTAGTCAAACTTTGAATTTACATCTTGATAATACAAACATTTTTATTTATGATTATTTTCGGATGCTCTAAAAAAAATTAGACTCTGATTTAATTTTTTCAAATGTCTTTTTTTTTCAAACATACTTATATATATTTTAATTGTTTTATCGATTTAATTAATAAATTTATAATAAGGCTAAAATATTGTTGTAATTTTAGTTTTTGTCCTCAAGCACAGCTTGCTTGATCTATCTGCCCAAATATTGATACTTCTGGCTTTTTTATATTTGAAGTCTTCTTCAATATCTCTTCCAATCTATACTTTTTAGTTCAAAGATTTTAAACAATCACAAGGTTTGTATATATGCCTCAATCTGGTTAGTTACTTCGAGTTTCTTCGGATACTTTTTATGATATTGTGTTACAACACCCACCCAAGTTTAAAAACGAGATAATTTTGTGTTCCAGTTGTATATTGCTTACAGCTCGGATGCTAGCAGATCAGACTATTTTTTCGTTTTCAATACTAATCATATCAATTTCTATGAGAGTGATACAATTCTTCTTTTTATCAATTATAAAACATATCAGTTCTTTTTTTAGATGAATTTATATTAATTTTTATTCTTGTATCTACTTTGATAACCGTGAATAAATCTTACATTATGTCCTTTACAAAGTTTCTACGGATTTTTATGGTTTTTTTGAAATTATATTTCTTTCTCAGCATAAAGTGAAGACATCGTACTATTTCGTTATGTATTTACTATGGTCATGGCTAAGCATTTTTTTACATCTGCTTGCCAAGTATCGGAAATTTGTAAAGAGTGGTTACATTGTGGGTGTACTCTTCTTATACCCAAGAAAACATTTCTATCCTAAATGAAACAGATTTATCACCTTCTAAAGGTCTTTTAGTTCCGTACTGTGACCACTTTGATGAGCCTAGACTTTCTAGCGTTTAAATATTATGCGTTTTGATGATTTTTTGTTGTGTATATTAATTTTTATTTTACACAATAAACTCTCTTTTTGCTTTAATATAAGCTCTGAAAGATCTAGGTTTGGCATTCCGTATTTTGTCTTCCTTAACTCGTTTATAAAGACCACATGCATCCATTTTCCTTTTCAAATTTAAGAAAAATAGCACACCTAGATAGTTGCACTATTTCTTGATCTAGTTATTATAGTAGCTGAAAGTGTATTCTTTCCAATTTTAATTCCATTTTTTCTGGACTACTTCTTAGTCTATTTCATTAAGGTAGAGGCGTTTTTTATTCGATGGTTGCATATGCATTCCTTTTTCAATCATTATTCTTCCAATAATATCGTCTAAATTTTAAATAACCTTCGATCTCTGGCTTTAATAACCCTATGTAGTAGTTGATTAATGATATTGCATGTTTATTAATTGCCATAATATAGTTTTTATCTTTACTTATAATTTTGCATATGGTTTTGACCCGTTTCAACAGGAAATTTCTTATTTTCTTGATCGTTTTGAGTTTCGTTTTTATTTGGAGTCTTATATATTTTTAGATATTTATATCCATCTTTTTCTTCTGATAATATTGCAACATCTATGCAGTTCAGGTTGTTAGTGGCAGACTTTTCTATGTTTATTTAAATCATAATGCATTCGAAAATTTTATTTGCTTCATTAGACATTGGTTTTAAGCTACTTTCGTCTTAGTAACAATCATTTAGATCGTTAATGAAAAGATAATGATTAGTTGTGAATGCTTTCTTGTCTAGTTTTATTTCTACGATGTATATTTTTTTGTTTAATCTACAGCTTAGTGGATCTGCATAACCAAGCAGCAGTAGGGATAGGCACACCTTATAAAATTCCCTTTACAAATTTTTTTTCTATTATTACTTCATTATTATATCCTTGTGAAATTTACCAGTTTTTTTATTAGTTTAGATGTTAGAAAATCATCTATTTCTGTATGCTAAGATTTTTAAAGCAGTTTAAAAGATACTCGTGGTCAATTAACTCAAATGGTTTTTTTATGTCGAATCATGCTACGTTTGGTTCGTTTTTGTGTTAGCTATCTATCGCAACTTTATCATTTCCTGTTATTTAGCTCCCTTTACTCTTCTCAATATTCCAATTGGTTTCCCGGTGGTAAGTTTCGGGATTCGACTTGGTTCTGCAATATTATCGATTTAATTATTTGTAGTAAATATAAGTTTTATTCTGTTTATGGTTGGTTATATTGAGTAATTAAAAAAATTTAAGATAATTATTCGAGCTATAATTTTATTCAAGATATTGAACACTATTCTTCTATTTGGTTAAAAAGGTATGCCTTTTTCCGATCTATTCATATTTCGACTTAAGTGCGACTCTGTTAATTTTAATACTTTAAGAAACAAATTTTTATCAAATATGATAGAGTGAATATTTTTATATGTTTAGATGTTTGATTTATCTATAGGTCTAAATTCGTAGTCATAATTTTAGTTTTTGTTCATGTGCACAGTATGCTTTATTTTCTATGCGCACAGCGTATTTATACTTTCGGTTACCTTTTCCTCTTTAAAGCCTTCTTCCATACATCTCTTCCTTTCTACACCTATGTATTCGCAAAATTTTACATAATTTTCAAAGTTTATATATATGACACGATCTGGTTCATGACTTCAGGTGTTTCTTCTGGCACCTTTTATGATACAGTGTCACCCCCGTCTTAATATCTTTATATCTATATTTAGCAATCAAACAATATAATTATGGAAACACCTTGAATTAATAGGTCCAGAAAATACGACTGGTATTGAATAAGATGCAACAGAAGATTAAATTTCCAAGATTAAAGATATAATGTGCCATAGGAAATAAATCACGGCATGCTTTATGATAAAATCTAAAATTACATTATCAAACTTAAACCAAAGAAAAGAAGTTATATATATATTATGCTGACGTTTAATTTATGATAATAAGTGCGCTAATTAAAATTTTTTATCAATAGCACCATAAAAATATTCATGTACACGATTTATTCGCTAATAATTTTTTTAAAACAATCGAAGTTTTCGCCTCAGAACATTTAAGTTTTATTGTTTATAATCAGCCGATAATGACTTTAAAATATATTCTCGCGTTTTCCAATCTGTTTTTTGAATCTGAATATACTGAAATTGTTATTTCGTCAAATTTATTAACTTTTTTATTTTACATATTTTCAATATTTTATTAATTATGTTTCCCATGATGCCCTTTCAGTAAAAATATTATCATAATACTATAAATATTATCATTTTTCTGTATTTTCAATTGGTGATTGTGTGATTTTTTTTATTTAATTTGCGCGAAATGTTGTGAAACTTTTTAAATAGATGAAACAATACAGTCAAATGTATTTTTTGCGTATAGAAAAACCTAAAAATTATTATAAATCTTTTAAGATAAATAGCAATATTTAATATATAGTTGAAAGGGTTTTAAAATTATATATGATTAATTGCCAACCTCTGATAATTTAGATATTTGTGTTCAACTATTTTCTTTTAATAATATAAATGGAAAATTTTGGCAAAAAAATTAAAAAAAGTCAATATCCAAATATTCAATGTCTTTTAGTGTAATTAAAATTCTTTCTCAATAGATTATACGTGCTTTTGTTCCCAAATAAGAACAACTTTACGACACGAATTATAATGTAAAGCCTACTTTTAATTTTAGAAATTAGCAGGAAAAAAATAAGCTTAATTTCCTGTAAAAACTAACATTTTCCCTTTTGACAATTTTCATGATATATAATTTATTCAAATCAATAAATTCAATGAAATAATCTTACATATATTAAATTTTTTTGCACGATTGTATATTACTATCTAGAATAAAATCTGTGTTCTGTAATCTAAAAATAGTAAGACTTCATAAGTTATATTATCAATTTTTGATTAATACAAAGCGCTTTGTTCCAAAAATGAAATATATAAGGGAAAAAATATCTGAAGATTTAGGCATGAAATATATATTCTTTTTATATTATACTTAATAACTACTTTTTCCTTGTATTTTAAATGGATATACAGATTTAAGAAACCAGAGTTCTAAATTAGTAGGAAATACATGTGTTATAAAACCAGAATTTGATAACATTAAAATAAGGACTATATTATAGCCATAATAGTTTAAAATGAATGAAAAATGTAGAAACTATTTGAAATACGATATTTGAACAAAATCCTGAGTTTAATCCTTGAAATTTTGCCTCCATGAGTGTAGAAACGACAAAAAAAAATGCATTTATGATGTTAGAACCCATCTCTAAACTCGAGTTTAGGCCTAAATTCAGAACATGCAATAAAATACATAAATGAACTTCAAACGAAAACAATAGGCTTACATCAACATACATAAATATAAGAATATTTGTGTTGGTCAAAGAAAACCCCACGAAAAAAAACACCAAAATCTAATAATTTCTATGAAAAAAGATCTTATAAATTAAAAAGTTGTAAGAACCTGATCAAAAAGCAAGAAATAAGAAAAAAAATCAAATTCCAAAAAAATTACAGGAAAGAAAAGAATCACGTATAATAATTAAATATTGAACTTAGTTACGCCAACTAAAAAGAGAAATGTTGTATACGATTTCTTCGATTTGAATACGAATTGTTGGGGAAGGCTTGACTTTAATTTATTTGCATCAATATTATAATATTTGTTCTTCTAGTTTAATCATAAAAAATACTTATCTTATTATAAACCATAAATTTAAAAAATCATGCTTTATTGATATATAAATTTTATGATACAATATCGATAGCAATTGACAGGTTGATTTTCGAAAAAAACAATAAAAAAAATCACAATTGAGCATATTGATATATTATTTCGTATCCATTATCATCAAGGTTTTGCTTTTTATACAGAGATTTTTAAATTTTTATTCTTCTTTATCTATATTATGTCAAAAATATTTTTTTTGTGTCTTCGGGTACCCATCTAAATATCAAAGATCACCGCATCATTGAGTATATAATAATTATGTTGCGAGTAAGATAGAAATGTAAAGGTCATGTATAAATAAAAAATAAAATCTATTGTGGAGCATGCAGCATGTTATAAATAAAATATTATAATTTTATGTACATATTCTTACTTCATGACAGTAATTTTTTGAATATGACCAATTTTTTGATAAAAAACAAAAAATACCCGCATTTAAATAAAGTTTTTTTTTCAGCAGTTATATTTAATCTGCTTACCAGCTTTTAAAAACACAAATAATGTTAACATATTTTTTTAATCCACTTCCTTGGGTATAAAAACAAATAAAAATTTTTTATGTATCCAATAAAAGCATAAAATTGTTTCCGATTTATAATAATTGTCTATTCTGGTTTATAAAAAATCCAGGTTATAAAAAATAAAGGAAATGCCTAAATGTATAAAAAGGGGTAAAAATTCATCGATTTACTTTAATATACTATCCGGGTCATAAAAAACAAACAAAACCCCCATTATGCATGTATGATAAAAAAGAAAAATATCCTATTTCTTTTTAATGCACTATCCCGGGTTTATAGAAACAAAAATGAACGCGTTTATGATATTCAGCTTAAAAACTTGAAGCACTTTTGAAAAATAGCAGCAATCAGACAATTAAAATATGAAAAAAGATGGATTTTGAAGTACTTTTGGATGCAAATAGTCCATAAAAATACACATAAAATTTTTTATTTTGAAATTCTTTTAGAAATAGCTAATAATAGTCGATAAAAAATTCGAAACGAAAAATCCTTTATTTTATTTTACTGTAAATATCATCATTTTAGGAAGTTCGCTTTGACCATTTACCACTTTTGCTTATCTGATGCACCCGCCGTGATCCTTCGAAAATCCTGTAACCAGTTTGATCTCTGTAGATTGGGCCAGTTTTATCAGGCAGTAATCGATATGAAGAAGGATGAGATTCTATAATTTCGTCGCTGGTTTATTATGCTACTACCACCACGACTCTACACTTACACGTATCCTTTCTGAACGGGAATGCGTTCTTTCAATATTCGGGCACGTTTTCAGCGTCTTACAGTTCAACCTCTAATTGATTTTTGACTTACAAATATGTTATCATTTTACTTTCTAGTTGCGACAGACCGCCCTTTTGCAGGTATTTCTCGCTTTGAGTAAAAATATATGAATCCAGGGGTGCGTTGCGATAGGAGCGTAGCCTCACTAAATAAAGCTCTTCTAAACCAAATGCACCACCGCGCCCCGTCGATAAAAATATAAATATGTATTTTTAGCACTTTTATTTAATCCGAAAAAAAAATATAAATAAAAAATATTATTTTTAAACTTTAATAATAACCGAGTTATTTGTTCAGAACATCACCAATCTCACACATTTCGATTTTCATTTTAGTTACGATTTCTTCAAACTTAATATTTTCAAGATTTCCGAATCCTCTGATGTTAATACAATTGCTTTCCATTTCTTTGATACCTACGACAGCGATGATATTGTATCCCTTAATTTCAGCGACCCTAATTTTTTTATTAAGTGTCATGCTTTCATTATCAATGACTGTTACTCCGAATCCCTTACTTTTCATTCTGTAGCCGATGGAATTGGCATACACGTTAATATCACTGTTATTTGAGCTATTATTTTTTGAAGTAGTATGTATTGGAACAATTGCTATTTGGAATGGAGTAAGCCAGAATGGCATTCTTACGCCGTAGTTCTCTACTAGAATGGCTATCATTCTTTCCACGCTTCCTAGGATCGCTCTGTGAATCATCACGGGTGTTTCTAGTTTTCCATCAGGTGTTAGGTATTTTAAATTAAATCTTTCAGGGAGATTGAAATCTAATTGAATCGTTGCGCATTGGAAGTTTCTTTTATGGGCATCCATTAGAGTTATGTCGATTTTTGGGCCGTAGAATGCGCCGTCGCCTTCGTTGATGGTGTAATATTTTTCAGAATCGAAGTCATTATGCTCAGATTCTATATTATTTTGATTTTGTAGAGTTGTGTCTTTATCAAGGTTGAGTTTTTTGATAAAAAACCTTTTGAGTCCTTTTTTGAGCATACTTTCAGCCTTTACCCAGGATTCTAAATTTCCAACATACTTTTCTGGCCTTGTGCTTAATCCAATGCTGTATTTAAATTTAAAAATAGAGTATACATAATCCATAAAATCAAGACACTCAATTATTTCGCTTTCAATTTGGTCTGGTGTACAAAAAATATGGGCATCGTCTTGTTGAAATCGTCTTACTCTTGTTAAACCAGAAAGTGCACCGCTTAATTCATTTCGATGGAGGACACCGAAATCAGCTAGTCTTAAGGGTAATTCTTTGTATGATCTGGTTGTGTGGGTGAACATGACACAATGTCCAGGGCAGTTCATTGGCTTTAAAGCGAATTCTTGTATCCCAACACTATTATTACTACTGTTGGAATTGGTATTATCACCCACTTTAATGGCATCAATATTGTTACCCTTCACATCAGTGGAATCACCACCATTATTATTACCGTTGTTATTATTAGAATCAACATCCTTGCAAGGGGTGCTGTGATCATTTACAGTAAAGCAAAACATATTCTCCTTGTAATTTTGGAGGTGCCCACTAATTTCCCATAGCCCAGTTAAATAAATATTAGGTGTCACAACTTCACAAAAGCCTCTTTTATAATATTCGTTCCTTAAAAACCCTAGCAAATTGTTATACAGCAAAGTGCCGTTAGGAAGAAAAAAGGGTGATCCAGGACTATAGTTATTAAAAAAGTAAAGTTCAGCTTCAACACCAATTCGACGATGGTCTCTCATTTTGACATTTTCAAGAAGTTGTAAATGTGAGTTTAACTCTGTTTTTGTTGGAAATGATATTGCGTATAATCTGTGAAGAACAGGATTCTGGTTGTTTCCTAGAAAATATGATGTACTATTGGATAATATTTTGAATGACTTTACTTGGGATGTAGATACGATGTGGGGACCGTTGCAGAAATCATGAAATTCACCTATAGTATAATAACACATCTGTTTATCATTGCTATTATCATCATTATCATTGTTAATTTCGGGGTTGTAAGAATCAGAAGGTACATTTTCATCAACAAATTTGTGATCAGAGTCGAGGGCACGATTGATGTAAAATTTCTTGAAAGGATTAGAAGAATAAAATTTTAGAAGGTTTTTAGGTGATGCCGATTTTCTTATATATTTGTGGTTTTCTTTTACTATGTCTCTGAAATGCTTCTCGATAATTGGATACGTATCTTCACTTATTTTTTGGGGTGAACATTCCCTACAATCAGTATTGCCCAAAAAATTAGGATCAATATAATCATTGCTATTATTATCACTTGTATCTTTACTCTTATTAGCATTAAATATATCTTTATTGCTATTATCAGTATCTTTAGAATTATTACATGCATTGGTGCATTTCTTTGCCGGTAAATAAAAATCATAATAAAATCCATTGGAAGTGGCCGGGCCAGAACAAAGCTTAGCATCAGGAAATGCCCTCAAAATAGAAGCTCCAAGAATATGCGCCGATGAATGCCAAAAAGTATATTTACCAAGATCTGAATTGGGCAAAGCCGGAAGAACAACATTGGAATCATTAAAACTCATATCTTTTAACATCTGGGAAATATTCGGATTATCCGCTTCATTAAAAAAAACAGGCTCAAGAGTACAATCACTCATTATTAAATACGAAAGATCTTTGGGAATATTGTCCACTAAACATAGTAAAGCATACACTTTTTTTGCTGTAAAAAATTCATGGGCTGTTATTGGTACCGTCTCGGTTTCTGTATTGTTGTATTTTATTCTTATTGATTCTTGTATTTTTGGTGCCATTAGATTTTCTATGGGTTTATTTAAATTTTTAGTTTATAAATTAAATAGTTGATCATAAATGGAAGTGAAGTATATTATCATATTTTTTTAATCTTAAAAAGATATAAACATCTAAAAGGATGTCTTGTATCTTTTTTTTCAAGGCATGTAAATATTTTTTGTACACACTACCCATTTAAAAACTAAGAAATGTGTATTATTATTATTTATATAGGCGAAGTAAATATTTTAATATACATCTATCCAATATGAGTATTAAAAAATATGCAGTATATTTTATAAGATAAAGTGAATATTTAAATAAAAACTGAAAATAGAAATATTAAAAAATATATGCGGTGATACTTCAATAAGTAAAGTAAACATTTTAGTGGGAACCGTAAATTTTTACCCATGAATAAATAAATGCAAATTTAAAAAAATATATGCAGTGTTATACTTAAAATCGGTGGTAAATATTTTTATCAACGAAGGTAAATTATTTTATTACTCAAAGATCAATTTATAGTAAATAGTATTGGTATGTGAAATAAAGAATACTAGGATCATAGAAAGCATAAAATTTTCATCACAGTTTGAAACCATATAAATATACCATAAATTGCCTATTTACATCAATATATATAAAAATACATTTTTTTAATGATAATAAACGATATTTATTCCATAAAAATGTTTTATCTGCATGATGATATAAAACCACAATCTGTTATAAATCATAAGAATTCTATCTAATACGCAATTGTTATAATATTTTCAAATTATGGTGATAATTTTCTCACATATTTTATGTATAAAAGGAATTTTTGTATAAAAAGGAAACTTCATAACCACAAAAATTTATATAATGATGACTTTTCGATGTTTTTCGAATCGATTCTAACTATATTATGTTTGTGTTTAATACTTTGAAAATACAACAACTTTTTTTATAATTTATAGATGCCAAATAAATAAGCATCATTACCATAAAATATCTTTCTAATTAGAACCGCCTCAGAAAAAAAAAGATCCAAAAAATATTGAAATTTACTTTCCGTATACATTATAAGTTTACAACTTGTTTCTATATTTAGTTTTATGTAAACGCTGAACACCTTTATAATAAAATTTTGATCGTTGATTTGTTGGAAAACATTTGTTTATTTATTTATGGATTATTTGATTTTTAGCTATTTAATCTTATTCAATGTAAATTCTGAACGTTCTAAAGAACATATTATGCACATTCTTTTTTCCCCTTAGTCATCTTAACAATCGCTAAAAAGCAAAACATTTTTTATAAACTTATTAGTTCAAGTGTATTCCACACTCTTAATGTTTGCGCGTATGCTTCAGTTATCATTCCTGTTCTTCAACATACGACTTATGATATTTTGTTATCACATCATACCAATTTATGATGTGCGGTTATTCATGTTCTGCATTTTGATAAAGGATAGTTCTTCTGCGAGTGATCGTATTTCTTTGCTTCTTATTTTCAACATTAGCAAGGTTATCTATACTTTTTATTCCTATTTCTATCAATGTGATCAAGTTTTCCCTTTTATCGTATACAAAGACAACAGATAAACATCGATATTTTTCTATGCGTTTTTATTCTAGTACCACTTTTAACAGAGGGGTCCTTTTCAATTTTTTATTGATGGGTGGTTCTTCTGATCTTCTTTAATTTTTTTATAAATTGATTCTCTTGCAAACATAAAGTGCAATCAATCTTACCATTCGTTATTTCTTTGTGTATAATCATAAAAAAGTATTCTTTAAACCTACTTGCTAGGTGATTTAAAGTTTTACACAATAAATTAAAACTAAATTACATTATAAACAAATTTTCTGTATTTAAACTTTATTTTTCATCACAATATTATGTTCATAAGTCTATAAATGTGTTTATGAATATTCTAAGAGTATTGTACAACTATTTTATTGTCCAAAAACTGAATTAAGAATGCCATCTTATTTCCGAAATATATACTGTGAATAGGATTTTAAAAATGTGAACGAAGCAGGCTTTTAGAGTTCTATATACTATAAAGCATAATCTCTTCTTAATAGAATAAATAATGCCGGACAGAATTTTTTACGAATCTAAAATAATCAAATTAAATGGAATTTAGTATTATCAGTGAATGTTGCATAAAAAATTGATTTGATTTATAAGAATATAATTTTAGGTGTTTGGTCGTTGAAATATGGGCTTAAAGTTTAACAAAAAAAAATAAAGTGTTAATATTAGTTTAAAAATTTTATAATAATAAAAAATTCCCTCTATTAACCAAAGGGTGCTTGTGACGACAAATATAATTGCAACAGCTTTAAATTCAAATAGATCATTATTGTTAATAAATAGAATAAAAAGCGTAAATATAAATACGAATCATCCTACTAAAAGTAGAAAATAATTTAAAACATTCAAAAACCTTTTATAAACGTGCAATATAATGTATACAAGGGTTTTATATGAGCACTGAATCGCTACATTCAGATATCGACATATGAAAGCATAAAATATGCAATAGTCATAAAATTTATTTTGTGCAATTTCTAATTCTAATTGAGTTAACCCCGTGAGTACAAAGATTTTTTTATGTCTAGTGTCGACAATTTCATATTTTACATACAATTCTGCATTACTGAAAAGATAAATATCATAGAAGATTCAATATATAATGTAAATACACAAAACATAATTAAAATATTTTTCAAGTAAATCTTAAAATTTTTAAAGATACTTCAACGTACCCATCGCAAAAAAAAATGTGCATCAATCAGCAATACATCCCCAAAATACTTAATATATTGTGCAAAAAACCATTTTGATTGTAATCCATAAAAAATGATTTTTTCGAGATTTCCACATTTTAAATAAAAATTATAAATATAAAAGGTTTTTTTAGCCAAGTATCGGTTTTCAGTTCATATATTTATAAATGAGAGCTATGCCTAGAAAAATTGATCAATTTTGCTCAAGTATTTATAATTTATCATATGTTGTATTTATACATTCTTAAGTCTCTACATATTTTAAATGCATTATAAAACTATTTTTCTGCATTTTTTCGGGGGCTTATATGCTTTTTATGGTATATACTTATATTAAACTGCCGATTTATGTTTATGAAATCATGAAAGTAGTTTTAAAATGAATTTAATCGCATGGTTGGGTATTTCAACGCCCCTTAATTATTTACTCGGAATAGGGAATTTTCGCATGGTTTTAATTTCCAGAAACGCATTAAAATATTCCTAATTCAATATTTTTTAATATACTATGAAACTTTTCAATATTTTACGCTAAGTTCTGCTAACGAATGATACTATAAAAAGAAAACAATATATATCTTCAATCCTTTTGGAATATTTTTTGTGTGTGTTAAACTTATTAACAATATATAATCATCAGATTAATCGTGTGTTCCCAGTATAATAATTAAACAATTTTCTGAAATTCTCAAAACTCGAATGAACTAATAAAAACTTCATGATTTTCAACTTTTTATACATGAAAACTATATGACTAAATACATTTACCTCATTTTTTTAAAGACGAAAATTGTCCATAAATCTGAGAATATCGTCAATAAAATAATAGTAGCCGGATTTGTTGGCCAGAAGTTTATTATTATTATTTTGATTGATTTATGCAGGGATATGTCCAATCTCTATTACATAAAATTGATATTAAACAACGTATTAAATTAGAAATGAAGAAGGTGTATACATATTGATCCATATATATAAGATGATTCAAAGCCAAAATTATAACATAGGCACCTGCACATTGGATCTTGTATATCATGAATTTTCTTTTTTTTCAGAACCTTGAAATTGGTACTTTGGAATTACAAAAGTTCTTTAAAGCGCCAAATAGATATCAATATATATCTCTGGCATTCTATATAATAATATAAAAAATAATTTAGATAAATCTAAAAGCTTTCAATGTAAAAACACTACAAAGATATAAAATATATCTAAAAAAATATGATATTGTAAATTTTTTTTCATAAAAATTAGAATTAAAATTCGATGGCGCCAAAATTAATTTTTATATGCCAAATTCATAATTACATGGTATAAAATTATAAGAAAGAGATATTTGTATATAAGAATCTACTATATTTTTTACTACAATGCTGTGATTATATATAATTGTGATGTGAGATACATACCTAAAATAAAAAAGAAATGTTTATTTATATTCATATTTTTTATGAGATACGCTAACTTATAAAACTTGTAAACTTTGGAGATTTTTTAATTTTATTCTAGCCCAGTTTAGTAAATTTTACCAAGAAAAGCTAGGTTTCAAGAATATTTGCTCTTTTAATAGATATTTGTGGTGTTAAGTGTAAATATTTTGTTAATAACGGCACCTTTTTATATTTACTACAGAATAAACGAGAAGCAATAGATAAAATTATAAATGATGATTGCATAAATATTTATGAGATATAAATTAGAAAAAAACCTCGATTTTTCTGAAATAATTGCAATGATATATATTATTGGCAATAAGGAAAAATAATTAAAAAAGAACCCTTTATAAAAAATTAAAATATGCCTTTTTTTTTATAACGTGTCTGCTGTTTCATATAAATCAATCATCATAACACAATCATTTTCACATATAATATATTCTTTATATCTTTAATTGCAGAAATAAGAGTAATTTAAAAATATAGTAAATATTTATTTATCAGCTACGTCTTACATTATTTATTATTAACTTACTTATATTTCGACATGATTCTCAAATTTTAAACATGTTGTACCCGAAAAATATCTAAAATAATTATGAAATTTTTATATACATTTGGAACAGATATTTAGCTGGCTAATAATAAAGTAACTAGTTTTATATTATGAATAGATCCTCTTCATACATTAAATTTTTAGATTCTTAATTTATATGCATCATAACCGTGTCTATAATATAAGGCTCTTTATTAATGATGCTTCACAATAGATAGACAGCATTATATCATGTACTTTTATTACCAAAATAAATATATTTAAGAATTATTGGCTTTATTCTAAACTAAAAATAATAATAAAATCAATTTTTTATAGATGGATTGATTTGCCTTCTAATATAATGTGTAATTTTGTGCCAAGTAATTATAACAATTATTCCTAATAAATCAAAATTATTTAAACAACAGCATCTTTTTATCAGTTCTTATGATTTTTCTTATTTTGATCTCAAGGTTTATTCGCTGTTAAATGATTCAATAGCCTGTATACTAATTTCTGTTAAACTTTACAAAAATGCATATGTGGAATGTAGTGTCATGAATATAATTATATTAAAACCCTTAAATCATGTTATAAACTTTTACTAAACTCATCGAATAATGAACCTATTCTAATTTTTATTTTTGAATTTTGTAAAGGTATGTAAATTTAATGATTATATTTCAATTTTTGCTAATACTCGATAGTTGGCCATCTGTATTTTATTGAACATGTCTTTTAATGAAATTTTCATATATTAAAAATATTATGTGATCATGATCTGTTTGGGTCATGAAAGAGTCGTTTAATCTCTACGCTTCAATTTTAGTGTTTGGTATTTAGATGCTTAACGATTTTTTACGAATTACTAATACCACTTAAATTATTTTTTTCGGGTAAATATTATGCTTGATCACAAACTTCATACAAACTAGAGGGATGGTATAAGGTGAAACCAAAAAAATTCAAAAGCAATAGAACCAGGTTAATATTATAAAAAACGTATAATTCAATTTTCAAAACCAAACAAGAATTACCATACTTAAGTTTTTTATTTTTTAGTTTTATTTTTGCTTTTACCGAATAAATTTCAATAATTTTCACAAAACAAAATAATTAAGAGCAAATTTTAAAAAAATTTTGTTTATTTACTTTGTTTTTAGAACTATATTTTGCTAATGAGGGTGTATTTTATATTTCCGGCATCGAATCATCATAAAGATTAAAGGGTTTTTTTCTAAATCAAGTTTTACAAATTTTTCTATGCGAAATTATTTATTGTAATCATCATTTTATTGTTTAATTCAATGAATATATATGATGTGTGATTGAGGTGAATTGAAATTGATTGTGCACATTAGCATGTATCTTTTTAATGTATTTCCCTGCAATTTTTTTTTATCCTAAAGTTGCAAAATATATTACTTATGTAACAATATTTTAATTTCAGGTTAATTTTGCAATTTTAATTTTATATTTTTTCTTAAAGCACAATGTGATTGGTTTCTCGTAGAAAAATTATATCTATAATCTTAAATTTACTATTTCTCCTATATTGTCTTCAAAATCCCACCTCTTTTCAAGACTTATTAGCTCAAGTGATTTCCATAATCTTATAGTTTGTACTTCTAAAATATAAACTTTAAGATATTTAAATTTCTATCGCATAGAGGTGAGCACTTTTCTTCAAGCCTCTACAGAGTCCCTCGATCGCCGAGTGCCCGTATATTTGTGTAAGACCACTTTTCTAGCCATATAGCAGAAAGGCATGAAAAATTATAAATTAAATTACACCAAAACATTATTGCTACGAATAATTACAATCGAATATAAATTAAGGTTTATAACCAACTTTAAATTGATTGACATCGAAGCTTAATTTAAACTAAAAAATATAGAACCCTATATTTAAGTACTTTACTAAATTATGATGATTTGCTCACAAAATACCACGGTTCGAATATTAAGGTGTTGGAAACGCCAAGCATACGCGCAAACATAAGGATTATGTTATATAATTAGACTAATAAGTCTGGAAATAAGAAGGGGAATTGAGGAAGTTATGAATGATGATGAGATGGGAAAAACACCAGCCAGATCTGTTTTAAAGAGCCTTCCGAATTTTTGCTTATACAGCATTAAATAGCTACAAATCAAATTAGCCTATAAATAAAAAACATTTTATATAAACATGTTTGAAAAAAAGGAGACTACAAAAAATTAAAACAGAGTCTAATTTTTTTTAGAGCATGCAAAAAATATTTTCAATAAAAATTTATTTATTATCAAAGTATAAATTCAAAGTTTGGCTGAATTAAAATCAAAAGCCTCCAATGAAATATATTTGTGCGAATTAATTTGAATTAGAAGTAAATTATAACAAGATTCTTTTTAAATTTAGGATTATTAAAAAATTAATCAATACAGAAAAATCATCAGAGTAAAACATTATAATATATAAATCTTGGAATAATAAGTAAGAGTATAAAAATTTAAAAAAAAATCCCAATTGGAAATAATCTCTATTTAAACATGGAATAGTTTTTAGTAATATAATGAAGTTTTGATATATGCACATTTGAGAAAGCAAATATCAAAGAGCGTATTTCTAATGCTGTATATGATGTTTGAATTCAAAGGCATATTCATTCTAAAACAAATAGTTTTCTTTTATCCTTATTTCGTATAAATATAATATTCGGGGTCTTTATTTGATCAAAAATTTATTACATATTTTGATTTTATATTTATTTATTAAGAATCATTTTTTATTATTATATGGTAATATTTTTACAATATAAAAATTCTATTTATTTAAAAAATTCATAAAATAAATATCGGTTCTTAGGAATGAAGGTTTTCATATTATATAAATATAATTCTTACCTTTAAGATTATATTTGTAAATAATGATATTGTTTAATTTACTAATATACAGCAGAAACCTATATATATTTTCTGATATAAAAACGCCTCATTCTAATGTTCCTTTCAAACTTTTTTTGCGGTTTTATATTGTTTGGATATACCAATTAGCATGAAAACTAATATACAAATACTATTTTGAATATGTTATTTCAACTAAATAAAATATAAAAAAATATAAAAAGTATTTTATTTATTCTCGCAAGTCGTGTTTTTAATTTATAATTATGTAAACGTGTAATATTTTGAATATATCTTCTTTTTATTAAATATGTGTCAATTTAACTATTGCCATATCACTTTATCCTTTTTTAATTGTTTTCAATTGACTAATTATATTCGCTTTTCAATAAAACTATTTTTATTCATATATTATAATGTTTTTGTAAAATTGATTTTTTATAGTTTATGATGATAATAGGTTAATTAAGTCTTAAATAAACATTTTTTACCGTATGTAATATTTTTAAAATGGGTATACATAAAAAATTCATCTTGTTGATTTTATTTATAAAAAAAATCATCATTTTTCAATATGACCTACCTGAGATTTTTACACTCCATACAATATTTTTACCTCTGGGTTGAATTTTTTATCACATAAATTTATTTAATATAGCGCATACTCTTATTTTAAAGATCGAAAATCTCTTTTAATTTTTTTTTTACCTATTCTATCTTCATCAACAGTTTTCCTCCTCTCAAATTATATTGATTCAAGTGTCTTGCGAATTGTGTGACTGCAATGTATGTCTCATCTATGATCTGTTTCAAGATTTCGTATTTTTATTTAAGCGTAAAATATACTATTAATATTAAATATATAAATTTATTTGCAATAAAAAAAAGTCTTATGAAGGTTTTTTTCTGCATAAATACAAAATGACTGTATAATTCATAGTTTATAATAATTGCCATTTTATTTTCCATTTATTATTTATCTTATATAATGTTTTTCCATTAATCATATATTAAGGAGTTACCAATACCAAGTGAAGCGGAAGCCTACGCATGAACAAAGAGGTTGAGGGAGACAATTGAACTAATAAGTTTTGAGTGATGAAGATGTATCAATAAAGATTTAACAGATGGTGTGATGAAAAGAAGTATTAGTCAAATCTGTTCTATAGAGCAATCTAAAGTTTTGCTTGAACAACTATAAAAAGCTAAAAATCCAAATAAACAATAAATAAAAAATAAATGAGAAAACAAATTTTTATGTTTAATACAATGAAAAAAAAAGTCTGAGTAGATTTATTATATCAAAAAAATATTTGAAAGAAAGATAATGGATATAAGTTCTAAAGAAAATTTGTAATATCTGCTAATTTAGGGAGCTCTGCACTCACTAAGACAAAAAAACAGATTAATATAATATTCCTGTGTTCATCGTGTTTTTACCGAATTTTAATTTGCCTAAACTTATTGTTTGTATTTTTACAATTTCCAAATAATATGTGTGCTAAAAACGACCATTTATTTCAGTGTAATGAATTTATAAGTTTCAAACTGTTTTAATATAATTGATTTAATGACAACCAACTGCAAATGCAATATTTATGTATGAATCAGAATATAATCAATGGCTATAGGCCATAATATATACCATGCAGTTAATAAATGTATTTTTTTCATACTATTTTATCTTATTTATTGTGATTTTTTCTTTAAACATATATATTTTCTAGGTCAAAGTTTAATTTTCTTTACATTATCATTATTTAAATGCGAAAACCATGTTTTTATTTTCTTGGCTGATATTTTATAATTCTTTTATATCCCTTTATAATTAAAAATATTCACTTTATGTTGGTAAAATCTTAAAAAACATTTGCCCATAAAACTTAATCTTATAGATCTTTAAATTTAAAGACTATATTCTTACATTCAAGCTTATGTGTTAAGCTATTTATACGGTGTCTTTATAGGACTATTTATAATATATTTGATGTTTTTTCTTCACTAACTCTTACATCAAAACAAATTCCATTTGAACTAGCACTTAATGATATTTTATGTTTTTTCTAATTTTTTTTCACGAAATGAGATGTATACGGATCCTTGGAAATAAATAATCAATGAAATAGTGTTTAAGATAATTAAATTTGTTTTTATTCTTGGTAATATGCTTTGAATAATATTCAATGGTAAAAAATACATAAAAATAGATTAGATCGGCATGTTTACACTCTAATACTCCTTCTTATTCCACAATTAATAATTCAAGATCTTAACTTGGGTATAAACTTGAATTTTTAACGTGATTATTTTTGACTCAAATCTCTTATTAAATCTGTAATTCGAAAATCATGTAGACAGGATTTTTCAAGCTCTTGACAGAACAAAATCTTTAAAAAAATTTTCTCGAATTCGAGATCAAATTAAAAATTTATTGTTTACTAATGAATTATTTTACATTTTTTTTTGTAGATAAAAAAAATTATTAGCATAATTGAAGGTATGTTTTGTATAGAAATTATATTCCTATTTTTCAGTTTAAAATTTTACATTGATTTTTAATATTACATAGCTTATTTGTGGCTGAATTTAAACTAAGACTTCAAATCTTTTAAAACATATAATATTAAAGTTATACTAATCTCTTACAGAATTCAATCGCATTGTATTGGCACTTGATACACGCGTTTTTAAATTATTTGAACTATAATGTATCAAAGTAATATCTTTCGAATTCTAGAATACAAATTAAAAACGTGAAAGAAAAAATAGATATTATAAATTTTTTTGTTATATTGGATCTTAAACAGCATGGATACAAAAATATAAATTTTTTTACTTTGATATTTACAAACTAGTAAAATAATTTGAATATTTTAAAAAAAAGGTGTCTATTTATGCACTTAAAAGTGGTTTATCATTTTTTTAGCGAATTAAGATGTTTATAAAATTTATATATTTTTTAATCTAAGATAAATAAATCAAACATGCCATCTATAATTAATATTAGAGATATATTTTAAACATAAAAGCTTATTTTTACATGCAATTTAGAGCATTAATATTATTTAAATTTATTATTAACAAACTTACAGAATAGTTAAAACGCCATTATTATCATATAAATTATAACTATGTGATTGTCCAGTTTTAGGTGGGGGTAGATTAAATTGATAAAAATAATCCATAAAAAGTGCAATATTTCAATCAGAATAAAAAATTACATTAATTGCTATTTTAATAATATTCCGAATTCAGTAAATTTTTTGTGATTATTTTTCAATAAAAAATATCAATTTTTACATTTTAGTGCTAAAATACTTGCCCTGATAACTAGAAATAAATGCTCAAAAATTTACAGTCAATGATATTCAAAACGATAAATCTTACCGAGATTTGTATTTTTTGTTGTTTTAAATAATAAAATAATACTCTAAGTATCTTTCGATTTAAATTTTTGCATCTGTAGCACAAAACTCTTAGTTCCATAATTAGTAGATTTTTATTAACAAACATTTTATAATAAATATCAATAAAATCACTAAAATCTTTGCTATATAATTAACAGAATTTTATAAATAAACAATTTATGCGAATTATTGGTAAAATCATTATACGGTAAATATTATACTTAATTTAATGTAAACTATCTATATGTTCACAATCCTTTTTTGATCTTTACCGATTCAAAAATAATAAATTAGAAAAAATCCGGAGTTTTTTTTAAAACAAGTGATTTATTTGAATTTTAGAGATTCAATTGCGTAACTTTTATACATAATCATTAGTAATATGAAAATGGCAACCATATGAACGAATTTATTCAAACAAAAATTAACAAGAAATTCGCAATAAAAACACTCACAATGTATTTTGGATTCATATTGTAGTATATTTTTATTTCATCAAATGTATTAAAATCTATTTATACTGTTATAAAAATCTTGTGTATAAAAAAAGGAAGATAATCTCTGGATTTTACCCTTTATACGTAAAAATTTGATTGTATTTATGTTACGCACTTTGAAATACATTATTTACAATTTTAATTCTACTTACAGTAAAATTGAATAAAGGGCTGATGTAATAGAATACAAATATGGCTACCACTTATCAAGACAAAAAATATCCCATATGTTATAACATGGGACGGTGTGGTTACACGATATCATAAAAGGGTCCTGAAGGAACTAGATGTCACGAGCCAGGTTAAGGAATATACACTAATCTTGGGATTGAGAAAAACCCTTGAATTAATAGGTCTCGAAAGAAGGTGGGGTATTGAAGAAGACACTAGAGAGGAGAATATAGCCGAAAGTATAAATACGCTGTGGTACAGATAATCAAGCAAGCTGTGTCTGAGAACAAAAACTAAAATTACAACTATAAATTTAGCCCATAAATAACGCATACTGGCTTCCACTTATAATTGTTTATCAAAATGGTAATTTTTTTGAATTTTATCTTTTTTATAATTCATAGCATTTGATGCGTGGATTTGGTAATCTACTCGCCCTTTTGATATTCGAATCTCTTATATTGTTATTCTGTCAACTAAATTGGGGTCTTTGATATTTAATGTCTCGTCTATTGCATATGAATTCTTCAAACTTTTAATTTATTATTTATATTATATTATATGTTATTTATTTATTTATTTAAATGAATTTGATGTTATTATTCCCAGGTTTTTTTATCTGTTGTCTATAATTATTCTTTATAAATCTTTAAATATTTTTTTGAAATAAAATATAAAACATCATCTCAAATTTATCTATAAATATTTTTACATTTGACTATTTTATAAATTCTATCCTGCTCTTTCTAAAGAAATTATATCAATAAAAAGATTAGATTATGTAGTTACAAAAGTTAACAAAATATATAATTCTTTGATTCTAGCTCGGTTTTTATTTTAAAAATTTTAATTCATTGTAATCAAAATATTCATATTAACGAATAATGATTTTGATTATTAAGAAGTATTGTATATTTAATTATATCGTGAAAAGCATTTATTATTGAATTTGAAAGTCATGTGAATTAATTTCGATAATAAATTGAAAGGTTAAAATCACCCTAGACCATAATGGCGCAAAATATAAATTTTTGTAAAAATAAATAAAACAAATAATTTTTAATACATATAGGTGCTGACTCTGTTATCCGAAAATACCGATTATCACATATAATTAAAAAAAATTATTTGCGCATAATGACCATCATTTTAATCTTGTTTTTATGCAGAAAATTCACATGGTAATTTATTTAAAATATAATAGATTAAATCTTAATATGAAACATCACTCTAAATATACTTATTGATTTTTACATATTTAATTTGAAAGTACCCCTTTTTTGAGGCAAACCAACATAAAGAACATTAAATATATAATTTGATCAATTATGTATTTTTAAAAATATACTTATAAAAGACAATATTGTGTTGATTTTTTTATTATAACTTTACTCCATATCAATATATTTCCGGCAATTTTCCTCTTTACACATACATTACAATCTTTCTAGCCCCTTTAAGAACTTTAATTCATAGTTTATTGTATTTTCTTCTCCTTTTTTTATGTCTTCAATAGCAATGACATAGATTTGTGGAGATTTCTCTGTTCCCTCCACGAGTTCAGCTTTACAATTAGGTTTGCAGGGTGATTTGCAAATCCAAGCCCTGCTCCATATGAAGTCACATCACTTTCAATTAGTTTCGGAAGCCTCAAAAACATCCATCTCCTCAAATTCTATATCTTTATATGATTCTGTTTTTTTATCGCATGGGTCTTTTTCAATAAGTTTACAAACGTATTCCCCGACAAACGTATTTTCTTCTATATTTTGAGCTGCAAATATACCTTTTCCATGTATTTTGGATTTTTTTATCTCCGTTTCTGGCTTATTATATTCTTGATTTGAAAGTAATATATTGCAAATATTTAATATTCTATCATCTTTTTCACCATATATTTTTATTATTTTTTATTACTATTGATTTTATTACCTAGTTTTATGAATTTGTCTTTATTCTATACGGTTCTTCTAAATCTTTATTTTTATTTCTTTTTGGGGGCGAGAAGACATTGTGTGATGCTAGTTTTTAACTTGGAATCATTATCAAGCTATCTCTGTAGTCTTTCTTGCAAATTTTTGAATTTATACCATTATCTACACTTAGAAAAAACTATATAATAACTTTTTGTGTTTGAAATGGTATTTTTTTTTATATCGTTGCATTATAGGGTTTATGCCTTGAGCTCTTAGATTTGCAACTCTACAATCTCTTGCCGGTTTTTTTTAAACTTCTTCGATTTTATAGGAACTACATTTTCCCACATACAATCTTTTGTAAATCCTCTTTTCTTTTTTAATTTGCCTCTATTTGAGCTTCAATTAATCTTCTTGCTTCCCTTTCCTCTTCAAATTTTCTATTTTCTTCCTCAATTTTTTTTTGTCTTTCATGCTCTTCTTTAGCTGTTTTTCTTTTATGTTCTAATTCTTCTTCAAGTTTTTTTTCCTCTTCTTTTTCTTCTTCTTCTGATTTTTTCAACAATTTTTGCAAATTCGCACCTCTTTTATAAGCTTCTTCTTCACCTATGACTTTAGGAACATATGTATGGAGAGGTTTTTTTGACATTTTCACTTCTCGAACTGTATGAATACCTCTATTTAGTTTCGGATCGAATCTAATATTCAGTATATTGTCCATATTTCTTTCATATACCAAGCTTTTGTGTGCAACAACTTCACCCTTTTGAATTAAATCAAAGAAACAGGAAAGGAAGTCTTGTTTTATTTTCAAATATATGATTCTTGACTTGGTATTCAGAGCAAGTACTAAAAGAATATGTGAAAAATCTTCTATTTATGTTGGTTTTTAGCTTTCCATGAAGGAAATTGAGTAAATCTTTTCTGGTATATTTTTCTTTTTTATATATTGGAACACCATAATTTCGAACAATATGGTTAGGTGTATTTCTTTTTTCTTCTTATTCGATTCTTTTTTTCTTTCATAGTATAATGTTTCTGTTTTTATGCCTATTGATTCTTTGTATTTTATTGTTTTGATATTAGTTGGCCCATGTATTGTCGATATTTCTTCTTTTCCGTTTGATCCTTTGCTCATCATGCTTTCACTTTGTTCAAGTGCTGCTGTTGATGGTTTTTCTAGTTTTATTTTTTTTGTTTCATTGCATTCGGAAAGTCTAGTATTATTTTTTCTGCCAATGTTGGTCTTTCTAGTTCCATTTCTCTCCATTTATCGTATTCCGGTGTTTTAATATCATTATGTTCACTATGTATCGATGTTAGTGGTTCTTTTTCTCTTGATTCTTTTATTCAGAGGTAAAAGTAATTTGAACTTCTTCTGGTATTGGATTTTCTAGTTCGTATCCTCTAAACTTGTCGTATAGTGGTGTTCTATTCTCGTTCAGTTCATACTGTATCGATGTTTTAATATCATTTGAGCTTTTGCAATTTGGTTTTCTAATATTATATTTTACTGAAGGTATACGAATTTCCGAATCTATTTTTCTTGACTTAAAGCATCTAAGCGGTTCAATCTCATAAATATTGGAGGGGCTGTATTCTTCAGGATTGTAAACTTTATGGAGTCTATGCTGAAACATTTCTTTTATTTCCCGTTTTTCAGCATTAATAATTCCCTTATTTTCAGATATATGGATTTTATTCTCTTGTACTTTGATTTTATTTTCTAGTTCATTTCTATCACTGTTTTTATATTTATTTTCTTCTGTATTGTATATGTGATTATATATAAAATTTTTGCAATTTTCATTAAGAACTCTTGAATTACATTTACTATGCCTATTTGTTTTTTTATCACCTTTTGTATAATTTGTGCTATAAAGACTTCTACTATCCTCATGGCTGATACCATTGAATTCTCCTTTACCGCTGCTTGTAATAAATTCATCAGTGCTTTTTGTATTGTTGCTAGCTTTAATTTCTTTCTTTTGCATATGCCCCCTCTTTTTATCATTGCCTTCTAATACTCTAATATCATTCTCAAATTTGGCTACAATTCCTGACAAATCTTCAATATTAAGATTTTCATCCTCGACGAAATCCAGCATTTTACCTCCATTTTTTGTATCATTACAATTTGTTTTAATATCAAGACTATACTCGACACCATTGATACTTGTGTTTATAAAATCATCCTTTTCATTGTTTTTTATGTTCTTAAGATCTTGCTTTGAGCCTGTAATAAGCAGATCAACATTGTTTCTTTCCAATATCCTCCCACCTTGATTTAGGGGATCCTCATTATCCACACTAAGCCTTATATCAGTTATTGCAGCCTTATCCATCTGATCATCTGATTTACGATCCTTTCAAATTGTTTCTTTCTTTTCATTCTCATTCTGTTTTTGTTTACAATCTTTCATGCTAATAAACAAATCAATGTTTTTACATATATTCATTTCAAATTGTGTTTAATTTATGCTAGAATCTGTAAAATAAGAAATTCAATATTTATGTATAGGTTCTTGATTCTTTTATTCGGAAAAAAAATAATTACATTTAGTTTCATGTTTCCAAAAACACTCTGGACATCATTTTCTTCTAATATCACGAAATTTTTATAAGAATTCTTTAAATAAGGGCTGAGAATACTTAAAACAGAAGGTGAAATTTATACAGTTAGTTTCGAAACGACTTCTACATCCATTTCATCTATATCTTTCCGAACATCTGACAATTATCCCTTTTGATATTTTATAATCCTTAAATTTTCAATACTTTTTATTAAAGTAATGACGCGTTAAATTTGTATATGTTATATATTACGATGTACAACTCGTTTACAATATATAAACATGATTTTTGCATACAAGCATTTTCGTTTTATTTTAAAGGTATAGCACACTTTACTTTCCTGTATTCAAAATTTTGCTGCCCACACGATCATTCTCTAACATATAGATATATTTTTACTTATTTTAGTGCAAAAATTTTAACATGTTATCTAATCCATAAAATAATCTTCTCAATGTCATTGAAGTGTATTTACACTATTATTGAAATATGATCATGTTTACAAATTCCAATCTACTTTCTGTTAATCTGTTAGCTATTTAATTCTCAAATATATTTCCTTATAAAATATTTTCAATAATGTTGCCATCGAACTTCTAAAAACTTTCTTCTTGTTTATAGCGCATTATCGTAGTTTTTAAAAACAAGGGTATTGTGCTAAGATTAAAAATCTTTATATGAAGACAAATATATTTAAGATAACAAAAAAACATTTATATTATCACCTAGATCAATTTCTTAACTTGTTCCTTTTTTATAAATTAGAATATTCTCTTGTATCAGTTGTATAGCAAAGAACACATTAAGATATCATATAGCATTATTTATTTACATTAAACTGTTATAACCATTAAAGACATAAAAATTTCAGTTATAGGATATTTTTTGAAGTAAAAAAGCTTTAGGTACAAGTTTTTAAATAAATTGTGGCGAGAAATATGGTTCTGAAACCTAAAATTATTATTTTTATTTAAGTAGTGAATAAATCTATTTTCTAGTCATTAAATACAAATCCGTTCAAAATCTATTGATTGTGAATTGATCCAACACAGATTTTAAAACTGTGAATACAATTAAAAAAGCTATTCTTAGGATATTTACGTGTGTTGTGGATCATAACATAGGTGACAAGAAGCATTAATTAATTTCTCAATTTATCTAGATGAAATGCTCGGTAAATTGGCTTTTTACTAAAATAAATAAAGACTAATCGAAGAATAATGTAGGATTTAAATTTGAATAAATATGATGCAATTATGATATACTAATCATTTCTTTTACAAGCTTCTGCGGATTTGGCAAGTAAAATTCCTCAAACTATTGTTAAATCGTGTTATATTATTTTTTTAATATTCCCATAATATTTATAAGATTTGAACACTTATATAATTAAATTAGAAATAGATATCTTTAAGGTTCAATATAAAACAATCTTATTGATATAATATGTAATGACTTGGGATGAGGCATTGCAAAATCACTTAAAAAATATTTCATGTAGTTAAAAATCCCAGATGAGGTAGAAGCATGCATGCAAGCTCTAACACTTTGCTCGTCACTTGGGGTCATATCATTAGACAGAAGAAGAGCAGTTGCAAAAATATATTAGGGGAAGGTGTAAAAAGATGCATTAAGGGGTTTTAAAATATTCCTAATGGGCCGTCTACAATTCAGTAGATGGAATTCTTAAAAAGAAGAAACTTAACAAATGAATAAAATAAAGGTCAATCTATAAAGACTCTATACAAATCAAAATATTCACAATTCATTACTCTCTTAATAATTTCTTCATCCTATTTTTATTTACTGAAGATGAGTTCATATATAAAGTACATTTTCATACCATTAAAAAATTAAATGGACAGACTCTTACGATTCAACCCAATTAAAACTCTATTTTTGTTTAAATAGCATGTTAAATAAATTTGTATTTGAAGTTTATTTTATTTTAATGTGATATTCCCTTTTTATGGTCATCCAAGTTGTTTAAAAAAAATTTTTCATTGGTCAGTTTATCAGTTATTTTTTTAAAATTCAATCCTTTGTTAAATTAAAAGAAGACAGATTTCATTCGTGCAGAATCCGATATTTTATGCAAAACATTTTTTTATTCACTTTATGATAGAATCAATATTTATTGAAACAAATTCCTGAATTTTAATTTCTTTATCACCATCGGAATTTCTCAGCTTAAGCGTTTTTGGTTTTCTATACTATTCCGATACAAAATACCTTGTTTCGGATTTTATGAAATATGATCTAATTGAATCAATAAGGTTTAGTTAAATATTTTATCCATAAATGAATATTCGCCACGAATCTATTATTTTGATTTATAGCTATTATATATTCAAGAAAAACTTCAGAATGCTCTTCAGAACGGATTTTACTAGAGCTTCGTTCCACCGATAGATATTTACATTTTTCCTAAATACACATTCTTCTTCAAGATTTATGCTTATTACTAATTTGAATTTGTAATTTATTATATTTTATCGATGTATGAGGTGACGTTGTACGTTTATAATAGATCTAACAAGTAACCTGAATTTCAATCACAATGCACCACTGGTTCATATGAATTTACTCAAAATGTAAATGCCGGTGAGGGTGCATCTGTCGAAAAAAGAAGTAAAACCACAATTAAACTAACCGCCATGAAGTAATTAGTATTTTTCTGTTTAAGATGCCATAAACATGACCTGAAACGAATGAAACTCCTATTTTGGCGAGATATGGTCAGTGCATAGTTGCGGTGTAGCATGTCAAACCAGTGACGGAAAGGATATAGAATTCATTCTATAAAATGCCAACTATCACGTGGTAAATCTAATCCGCTGAGATCGAACTGGAGGCAGGAACTGTGAAAGATCACACGCGGATGTGCATCAGATAAGAAAAAATTTCTAACAGTCGGTTGCGAACTTTCTAATAAGAAGCTAGATACGAGTAAAGAAATAAAAAAAATTATGAAAATTCGCCGATGATTTTTATCGTAAGATAGATTTTTTATACTATGGACCGGTAAAGATATAACACAGATCGCAAAAAAAATATTTAAAGTTAAAAGTAGTATCATACCACATAATATGTGATGATTTAGTCAAAAAATACCATAATTTGATATTAAGAATATGAATATAATAACCGAAAAAGAAGCATATACACAGGCAATAAGATTGTGAAAAAACTCTAATTAATAAGTCTTTAAATTAAAAGATGCATTATTAGGATTATAAAGATGAGCAGAATAATGAAAGGTAAAAAAAATCTGCTCAGCAGAGAAAAACAAAGTTTTACTGGAAATTTAAATATCCAAAAATAAAGTAGATATAAAATAAATTACCATCTATATAAGAATTATATTTAAATACCTATTAATATCCAGTATTTTACCATTGTATTGAATAAATTTTTTTGGATCATAAAATCTGTGTATCCATATTTTCAATTTTTTTAGGAAATCGTTTGCGCATCAATTTTTCAATTATTTTGGAAAGTCGAATTGCATTAACATCTATACTTAATCAGTATTTTATTTAAAATCAATAGAGGATAATTCATTTTTAGGATATTTTTAAGCTGTAATACCTAGATTAATATTAAGGTAATTATATTTCGCATAGTGTATTATATAGGAATTATTACTAAATTTTAATTTTAATAATGCATGCTTGTACCAGTTTTTTTTATATGCATAAAGCCCAATCATTTTTTTTATAATTCTTATATTCCACTCACACAATAAATTTTTTATCTGTAATTATTTAAAATTTATTTATTTTTTAACTTTCAGCCATTTAAAATTGTTTAAGAAAATTTTCGATTGCTCTAAAACACATATTAATATTTATTTGAATCTTATATCCTAAAAATATTACTCAATATATCTCCTACTTTCAAGACTCATTAATTTAAGTGTTTTCCTCAATTCTATTGTTTGTGCGAAGCTTCTGCTTTAGTACGCATTCACAATTTTTTTTATATTTGACCAATATTATTTTGAGTTCACAAATTCACAATTTATAGCGTATGGTGCTATTTTTATTCAGTATTTGTGAATTGGTTAGAGTTCATTCGCACGTAAAACATATTTTCTAAGCTCTCACTTAGTACATTTCCCAGAATATTCATTCTGTTTATTCCCATTTCATCCAATTCTTTATAAAAGCTTTTTAATCATAATTTTTCGATTTTTTTCAGATTTTCGCATGACAGGAAGAAAAAATCCACAAAATAAGCCACTATATCCGAAATAATATACTTTCTCTTGCATTTTTTTTCAAAATACTGTATATTACATATCTTGTCTTATCTCAAGTAAAACCTTCCTAAATATACACATAAATTTTTTTTAAACTTCAATACAAAGAATTTAGTAATTATTTAATCAAGTGACGCTATTTTTGTTTTTGTATGACACACTAATGCCAATTTATGCAGTTTTTTTACACTCATTCTTGCATTTGCAATATTATGGTCATATTAACTCTTTGTTTTTTACACTTTTTTTCATAACCAGATTACACAAAGAGTTGAGGAAAGCATTTTTCCGAAATTTAGATATCTGTAATTTTTGATTATACGTAGGTGATAGTTTATAATGAATTAATAATTAAGGATCCAGATAAAAAGGGATGATTGATTGAAAAACAATAATATAATATCTGAAAATAAAATGAAACAATAATGTAGAGTCTAAAAATCTAGACCGATATTTCATAAATAAAAATATTCCAATATGGAATGACTATCCCATTGACTTATTGATTTGCAATACAATCCTTATTTTCTATATGTATAAAAGATTTTATTGTGAATTTTGAATCTGCATAAGTTTTGCACATAAGGAAAGAAGGGTAACTAGAATTTAATATTAATGTTTATATGCTTCACTAAAAATAAATACACATTTATTAGCTTTTCTTAGAAATTAGTTCAAATATAATTATTCTGAGATGTTCTATATAGATTGGCATCGCTTTAAAAAAATAACTCTGCACAATAATCTTTTTGTTAATTCAATCAAGCAAGAATAAAATGCGTATTAATGAAAATGGCAAATGAAGGAATAAAAAGCGTAGCATTATTCATTTTTTGCGAGTTATTTTTGTATCTTACTGAATATGAATATTTGAAAAAAAAATTTATATGATGAGCATAAGCTGTTAATAATAAATTTTATACGACTGATGATTATAAAATATATGGGCTATAAGAAATCTGCAATCAAGCTTTGTTAGAATTCTCATAGACTTACAGCAAAAAGATATTTATGAATATAATTCTTGAACAATGCAAATAATAATAAGCATGCATAGATACATGTGGCAGCATTTTCAGTTAAAATATATCTTTTTTTTTTATTTTTAAATATAAAAAGCAAATAATCATGTGATTGTGATTATATTTTAAAAGATTGAAAGGTATTCCAATGAGATTTCTATTGTGTACCAAAAGGCTATCAGTTTTGTTTAATAAATATAAAAGAACTTTCTTGTAAACCATAACCATTATAATACTTTAAAGTAAAAACCAAAAGAATGCAAAATATATGAACATATTATAGAAAATGATTATTTATGAACGTTCACGACCTTTCTGCCGAAATCATATATTACATATCGAAAAATTTTGGTATAAATTCGCTTATTATCTTCAGAAATCTGTTTTTGAAAAAAATAGTGGCATGTATATAAATTCATTCATTCACCCGATGTCTTAAAATTACACCATATATATGTCTGTTACATCAAAGATGTGAAAATCGAAAGAAAGAACCTATAAATGCACAATAAGTAGAGAAGCAAAATAGATTTGTAATATATTTTTTGAAAATATTATAGTTTACGAACTACTTATTATACAGACTTAATTTAAAAGAAAGAATATAACTTCTTCAATGCATTCAATTATATTTCAATTTAAAATTAACCATTATTTTCCAGCTATTTTATTAAACCAATACAAAGTATATATAAAAAACATAACTCACCACATTTCACCTCAAATGAGTACATTAAGAAAATCCTAATTACCAACAACTGTGCTATAATTTTAAATAGTTATTGTATTAAATTGTATATAATGATGATAAATAGAAAGATGATTGCTTAATTAGACTATATATATTTAATTTTGCATATTTTCTATTAAATATTTATATTCATGGTAAAATTAAATGTCCCACATGAAACAATGTATTTTAAGAATTATATATATAATTTAAATTTTAGTTATTATATAAATTATAAAAATCATATTTTAGTGACCAACGTTGCTTTGTTCAACACATACCTTTTGTAATTTCTGGTCACACGTATCGCATACCACAAGAATTATCGCTGAAAGAATAACGAATACCGAAAATTTTAATAATTTTTATAAAATAAAACAAAATTAAAATAAGGTTTATAATAAAAATTCCACGCGCAAATTTTTTTATTTCAAATATAGTTTCGCATTAAATGTAAAAAAATTACAATCATAAATGTGCAATCTAAAACCATATTCCGTATAAATTTAGAAAACAAATGTAATCATTCTCTTTTTTGGTTTCGGCGACTAAATCAGATTTCTTTTCTGGTTTTGATATCATTTTCGTTCTGATAATTGTTTTTGAGTCCGAGAGTTCACCTATCAAATTGTTTGAAACTGTATCTAAATCTCTAAATTTATGCATCTCAACGTTTTCATTTCGACTTTGTTCTACGTTCAATAGGGTATTTTGAAATGTTTTTTCTGCGCCCTTTGATTCTAAATTATCGATTTCATCAACCTCTTTCATAAGTATATCTATGTCTCTACATTTCTTAATGTATAATTTTTCTATTGGGTTTTTCGTGTATTTATCACTTGTACGATTCTTTTCCAATTTTGGAATAGTATATACTGTGTCCATCTTATAGGTGTTTTTTCCACTATCATACATATCCGGGGATTCTATTAAAGGATTGGATCTAGGTTTCTGTTTTATAAGTATATTTTCGTTAAATTCCGGTAATTTATCATCCACAGATGTGTTATGATTGTTAGCATGGCTTTTATTTCTCATATGCTTCGAACGAATATTCATTGACTCATTCGCTTTCATGTTATTTTCTTTAATTATTTTAGTTGATCTGTTCATTTTTCTATTTCCCTTTACTAAATTCAAAAGGATTATTATTGCGACATAAAATTTACATGTTGCCGTTTTCATTATTCTGAAACTACTTTTTTGTTTATAATTTTAAAATTTGAAACAATTTTTTTGCTCAACTTCTAATAACATATTGCAATAATACCTAAAAATTTTTCTAGTATTAAATGATACAAATATAGTTCTTTATAACAGAATTCACTAAATATCAACTTTATATTTTAAGACATTTAAATACTACACATTATATGAGAACACTTAAAAAATGAGATATAGTATCAGGATTGTAAATTACTCGATATGGTATATCTCAACAAACCCTATACAAGAATTCACTATCAAAAGTTCTTTATTTCTTATATATCTTGTATGAAAAAACACTTTACGTTGATGCTTTTTTTGATCGATTTTTATTGGCCTTATAGTCGATGCCTAATGTGAATCATATTTCATTTCATGTGTATTTGATATGAAATTCACACACAATATCCATCATATATTTCTTTTTACTAACCTGAAATTTTTTCCTAGTGTATTAGAGATTTTAAATTCAATTTATTCTTTCTTAGTAAATATGTAAGCATCATATGTACAAACTTAATCAATGATTCGATAATATTGCGAGGGAAATGTATAAACTAAATTACAAAAAAATTAAGTAATTAATCTTCCATCATAAAATTAAAGAAAAAACAAAGCGTTATTATTTTATGAGCCTGCTCTTTATAAAAACAAATCTAAAAATTTATTGACACATTTTTTTAAAAACCTGAAATTCGATTTTTTAAGCATTGAAAAATAAATCACTGATTTATGTTTTCTAAAAAATTATAATGCTTATATATGTGCAATTAATTAATTTTTTTATATAGCAAGCATTAATCAAAAGTATGGCTACGCCACTAAAACTTGGTATTTGATTTATAATTATGAAGTACTAAAGGATCGAAAATTTTAACAGCTTCTGTTCTACAAATACCGGTTTTTGAGTCGTATAAATCTACATGGAAAGTTAAAATATGAATGCTATATTAATTCTGTTAATCTATACGCTTTATTATTTTCTTATGATATCTGAAAAGATTGACTTGATTCGCATCAAAATAATATCATGTGATATAGTATATTCCGATATCTAGTGTAGATTATACCTTTTAGAAAAAATATAACAAATGTATAAAAATCAAATGGGTGTATAAATAAACGTTTCTAATGTTAGTGTACCTCGTAAAAGATCATTTTATTATATCTTAGAATATTTATACTTTATTTTAAGGTGTGATATATAAGATTAATCCTACTAACAAATAAATTATAATAGACATAAAAAGCCCGTATGAATAATAAAAATCGGAATGAATCAGACATTAATATTTTTACATTTTAAAAAATTGTAAATTATAAATCCATGAAAATCTGTATGGTCTAATCGAATATAAATCGAAACCATGGATTATAAACTTGTGACTTGATTTTTGATTACTGATTGTAAAAATTTTAACAATAGAGACATATTTTTATTGTATTTTCTAAAAATTTTCACATTCAAATAAAATTATTCATCATTTAAATATTGTTTATGTATTCATGGTATTATTTACCTGTTTCACGAAAAATTATAGGTTGAATGTTTCACTGAACATAATGACTGGTTGCCTAAATTGCACTGCTTTTATAAAATATATGAAATAATTTTTCGATTTAAGATTCATTTCAAAAGTAAATTCCGCTAACTGACATTATTTCTCCCTATTTTGAAGTGAAAGCATTATCTAATACCTACAATATTATCGTGACTTTCTTAATACATCAACATGTTATTGGCAAAATCGGCCAATAAATAGCTTGTGAATTTTTAATTATTATTAAATATTCAACTTGTTAGTTTATTGAATAGAATTTTCATGATCTTTATAAGAATTTTTATTACATAACAATAATGTACGTGGTTTCTGTTTTTTTCTCACAATTAAGTCATTAAAAGCAGTTTTTGAAAAAAATAAGCAATACAAATTTTTATTCGAATATAAAGGTGTTGCGTTTCCAAATAAATTTAGTTTTGTTCATTTTCTTACCATTTTTAAAAATAAGTTTAATTTTTTTCCTCAAGAATCACAAATTTGATTCACGAAGATATTATAAAATAATCTTTTATCTGTGTAATCTTGTTGTGCAATTCGTTCATGCTCTTTTTTTTTAATGGTTTTGTAGATTTTCTATGTATTTAGAAGCTTTTTAAAAATTTAATTCATGGTTATTTTATAATAATATGATTTAGAATGCACAAAAAAAAAATTATGGTTACATATATTATGCGTTGAATATAAGCATTTAATTTAAATATCAGCTCTAAAAAATAATATTCCCGAATATTTTAACTTACGGTTTCCAAAGGTTTTATTATTATACTTTTCCTCTACATAAATATTCTAGAAACAGATTCTTCCGCATTCAATTCTAATTATGATTTTCCCATATTGCCTTAATATAATATTAGATTGTAAAAATACCATTTATGAGACATATAGATATCTATACATATTGTATGTAAATGAGTAGGCCAGATTTTATGGATCAATTCCCTATATGTTTTATTATATCAATGAATCGACTAAAATAAAGTTTATTTATATTGAATCTTGTATTAAAGTTTTTTTTAAACGCCTCAACTAAAATTTATAGAATTTATTTTTAAGTTTAGAAGCATTTAATTAATTATAATCATCTCAATTAATCGAATAAATTTTTATTAATTTCACTTAACGAGCCTCTTAAAAATTTAATGCTTACCGAAAGCATAAAAGTTATTTTAAAAAAAGAAAAACTGAATTATGCTAAAATTTCATAATATTTGTCATTTTAAAAAAGGTGAATATATGGTTTTATAATTTACACCGATGCATCAATATTAAAGCATGAGTGGGCTATTACTTCTTGGTTTTTATTACGTAATAATTTATTTTATTAGATTAAAGTTTTTGTTTGAATGCCACCAGATTCTAGATCTTTATAAATTTAAGATTATATTTAATGCATTTTTAGTTGATTCCTTCAATAAAAATAAACCTTATAAAAATGAATGAAGCCATGGTTTACATTTTAAATAAACATATATTCTTACAAACCCTATTATATAACGATTTTTTTATCAAATATTTAGACTTATTGGAAATATTACATTTTAAAATATATTTCACATACAACTGCTCTATATCAAGTTATATTAGGCAACTTAAATTTTTAATCGGTGTTATATGCGAAATACTCAGCCATATTGAATTTGCATATACTTTGACGCTACAAAAAATTTATTTACAATATTGAAACCTAATATATTTACTTTTTAAAACATCACAAAATATAAATTAATTCTATCATGAAAGATTTTAAAAATAATAAATAAAAAAAAATAGAGAATTAAAAACAAATCTAAAATTGAAAATCTGAATAAAGATGCCGTTTAGTTATGGTTTATTATATTGTTCATTATCCCTTTCGGTGTGCTATAGTTATTATATAAACAAAAATATATGTGGAAAGGATTAATATGTGTTTGTAATTTAGTCAAAGCCCTATTGAATATATATATTTTTTTTTAGAAATTAACCTACAAATCCTATGAACAATGATTGTGGTATTTATCAAAGGGTTCTGTGCATTATTCATAATTAAAGCAAATACTTCACACTTCGTTATTATTTACCCGGTCTAATATATTTGAAAACGATAGTGCTCATAATTCAATTTTTTTTTTAAAACTATATTTTTAGCAAATTCTATAACATTTAGCTATATTTTTTTTAACAAAATCACTAATAATAGTGTTTATTTAAATATTAGTTTAAGAATATTACAATCTAGCATATTTTCATAAAAAAAATACATCACTTAAATTGAGCACGCATCAAATAAATAAATTATTCTGTTACCCTTAAAAATTTTAATGTAGAAATGTGTCGATGTATAAGTATAGTTTATATGCAATGTTCGGCTTTTAGGAATAAAAATATGTGATTTTAAAAGATTTTTTCGGATTTGTAGTGTTATGAAGATGAAATAAAATAAAAAGCATGGTGTAATGGGCATGATTATATATAAACATGGTACTGATCTTATAGAGATGAAGAGTTTAATAATTGATGGAATTTACTCAAGAATAAATTTATTCTAAATTTAACTAAATAATTTTAATATTTTCTTATTTCTTTAATTAATTTTTTTTTATAGATGAATATTCTAAGTTCTATACCTGCTTTTTTTTCTTAAGTTTAAGTGAACATAAGCTACTTGATTTTCGTTAAACCTTTATATTTCCTATAGTTTGATAGATGTCAAAATATCAATGTAAAAGGGATCTACTTTTGCAAAATATCATTTGATAGCAGAAGAATATGCCCCTGAAATGAGCTGGCAACCATAAAAATTATCGCAGAAGAAAATTTAAAAAATAATTCATCGCAGATTTCCAATAAAAATATATGAAAAGTTTATAAAGAATTTGTTTGACAACAGATTATTGTTTGCACACAATAAAATATTATTTTGTGATAGATTTAATGAAAACAGGGAAATTTGAGCTTGTATATAGCAGATTCTTAGAGAATCAAAGAAAATAACACACACCTTGTTTTTTTTTAGTTTATATAAAATGATTTTGGATATATGGTGAAAAAATATGCCTAATAATTGTGGGAAAATTTTAGCTTAATATATATTTTGTTGCAATATTTTTTATTTTTGAGGTGATTTTTTATTATGATCTTCAATATGTTCCTGCACTATAATATCAACACCTTGATTTTTGTCTATATTCTTAACATCCCCTATTTTTCTGATATCTTTTGAATTTATTTCTATGACTTTCTCGCCCAACTCATTATCTTTTTCATTTTGTATTTTATTTTCCTCTTCACGATCGATCATTTTATGTGAATATAAAAGATCTTTCGAATTTACTATTTTAATTATTGATTTTTCTGTATTGATTTTACATTCAGAATTCTCATTCGCATCACTTTGATTGCGGAAGAGATTCTTTGAATCATTATCGATATTAATCTTATCTTTAATGGAAGAATCGATAGTTAAGCTTTCAACTTTGGTATAAATTTTCTGGGTTATTGTGGGTTTAGAGTAAAAATTGTATAATTCATCAATGTTCTTGATAATATTGTCACTTTCAATCGGATTATTTTTATCATCATGAATCGTTTCACACTTCAAATATACTTGTTCTTGTATACTAACTAATACATCCTTGTTTTTTTCGGTATTTACTGGCTCAGAATAAATATCATCCTCAAAGGTTGATTTTTCTATGGGTTTTTTAGATGGAATATTATTTTCAGGCGTATATATTTTTTTATTTTTAACGAATTCTAAACTAATTTTTGCCTCATTAATTTCATCAGAACAAATATGGTTAGAGGCTTTATTTTCCTCTGTTTCTATTTTGTTTTTTATGTGTGTTATTTCATCGTCTTTTATCTGTTCAAATAATGATCTTTTTATTTCGGTATTGGGATTCCCCTCGCTTAATTCTCCATGATTTCTATTGTATGCTTCTATATCATAGCAATCTTCTTGTGAAGAATTTATTTTTGGATTTTCAAAAGCATTGATAATTTCTTTAGGTCTAGTTCCATTCAATTTATTCTCTTCTCGATCAGTTATATAATTTGCACATCTATCGTACTGATCTATTATAATGCCAGACTTATAACGCTTTTGAAGTGGTTTATCAGCTCTTGAACCGATAGATTCAACAGTTAAGCTTGTATTTAAAGCATTTTCTATTGCACCATTATAATTTAGGCGATCAATCTCAAGCAAGAAATTTACAAGAATAGCGCTATAAACAATTGTGTCATCAATAAATGAACAAAGACCATTTTTACTAAGACCGAGACAAATAATAGCATCTATTTCTCTTTCATTGCAGCAAAGTAAGATACCAATATATGCACAAGGACCGGAAGAATAAAAAAGTAGGTGCCATAAAATTTTATCTTCTTTTAAAAAATAGAGTCTATCAATATACCTGAAAAATTTACGCACCATCTGCTTATTTGACGCTCCAAATTTCAAAAAACAAATTACGTCTTTTAATTTGTATCCATTGAAAATATCAAAAGGTGGATCATATGGATAGTAATTTAGGTACAATATGATTTCTTTTTCATCATTTTTCCAGTCATGACAGAAAAATAAATTCTTTACTATATATTCACTAAGATCATCTGCAAAATAAACAAGAGACATTATTAAGAAGTCCCAAAGGTACATAACACAAATAAAGCTTATGGTATATAGGGATATAACAACTATGCCATAGAAAAGTATAATGTATATTACTCCTTCTGGGATATCTCCTATGTATACAAAATCAAATAATAGCATATATGCATTCCAAATATTATTCTAAATTTAATTCATTTTTAAAAGCATTAAAATATTTGTTTTTTTCCGAACGTAAACAATCCATTAAATTATAATTTTGGTATAAAATAAAAATGATTCGTAGTTTAATTTATTTTAAAATACAAACAGAAACCATTAAATTTTTATAAAAAATATTTCAATAAATAAATCATTTTAAGATTATTATAAAAACGAATAAATTTTTATTTTTAACGGAAATCATTAGATCTTCATAAAAAATATTTCAATAAATAAATTCATTTTAAAATATTATAAAAACGAATAAATTTATATTTTTAATAGAAATCATTAAATTTTTATATAAAATATTTCAATAAATAAATTCATTTTAAGATTGTTAGAAATACAAATAAATTTATATTTTAAAAAATCAAAGAATATGTGAGTTTAATTCATTTTAGGACAATGTGAAAACCATTATATTTTGTCTAGAAAAATTGTTTCGTTAAAAATTTAATCTACATTTATTTCATCCAATAATGCTATAATTTGTGATCCAGGATTATCACATGATTGAATTCTTGAAAAATTGTGTTGTTCCTTACACAAAAGATCTTCTATAAACCCATCAAAAGTGTTTTCATAACTTATTGATATTCCTTTAGTTACGTTTTTAATTTTTACTATACCAGCAATTATAACGATTGGATTTTTCTCATATAACTCAAAAACCATTCCACCATTCTCTGTTTTTTGAGAGGAGTCGATACTGTCTACAATATACTCTTCAGTTTCTATTTCAACTGTTTTGGTTGGTTTGAGCACAGAAAATATGTTTACTTTTAATCGTAAGTTATTTATTTCTGGTGAAAATATCATTGAATATTCTTCAGTTTCTAAAACTTTGTGTGTTTTTCCATATATTAGTATTTTGTAATTTTTTTTTTTGTTGGTTGACTTAAATCCATTGTTTTTTAATGTTCTGAATACATATCCATTCTCGTTTGGAAAAAATATCATGGATAGGGTAAGTTTAAAGTTGTATTTATGTTATCGTATAGTTAATTTGATGTAAATATCGTATGCTATATTTTGGAATGGTGGGATCACAAAATACTATAGATAGTATATTAGAAGCTGTAAAGCCAACAGAAGCATAAGTATACGCACAGAAATACGATTGAGAAAAGCGCCTGAATTAATATAACTGCAAAGGAGAAGATTCAATAAAAGACTTTTAGAGATGATGATTATGAGAGAAATTTCAAGAGACCATTATATAGAAAAATCCATGTTTTGCTTATACATTTTTAAATCGCTTAACATCAAACCAATCTATAAATAAATTTTAATTCTAGTTAATTTGATGTGTCTTGAAAATAGTATGTAAGAGAAAAGGTGATATACAAAAGTATATAAGATGAGCACACGGTAAACCAATCAAAGTAGCTTTAAGAAGACAAAATTATATTATAATAGTCAAATTAACCGATGAATAACATTTGAAAAAAATTATGCGATCTTATGCAGATACAAAAATAGATAAGATAACAAAAATATTTGTAGGAATTTCAATTGAAGCTTCTAATTCAACTCATGTAAGAGCATTATTAAATTACCAAAGAGGCAATAAATGCCACCAACTGCAAGAAAAACAGCCAACTCTGTTTGGCCGGCCCACAGTAAAACAACTTGACTCGATTACCAAACGCAAGTGCAAGGGATCAAAGCCATATTTTATGATGAGATGTTTCCCGTAGCGGTGACCATATTGACCAAGTGATGATAGTTGAGTGGTGTAAATATTCGAACTAGAATCTTCAATTTAAATGATCGAAAGTTCAAATAACCAGCCATTGCCACATATAAATTACCAAAGAGGTAATAAATGCCCCTAACTACAAGGAATACAGCAAACTTAGTTTGACCGACCCTTAGTATAAGAAAACTATTGTCACTAAAATACACTTTATTGTGGCACTAAAACTTGACTCGATACCAAACGTAAGTGATAAAAGCCATATTGACATGATGGGGATATTTTCTTGTAGTTTTGAGCCTGTTGGAGTGATCAACGCAGTTAATATTTTCTTTGAAAGAAATCAATGATAAAGGATGGTTTAAGATGTGTATAAAGAATCAAAATATATTGCTGAATATAATAAATGGAAAAAAATAAAACAAATCTGGGATCAAAGATGCTTAAACTTGCCCACGAAAAATTAAGATGATATCTGAATAAATGGTTATATTCAATTAATTTTATAAAAAAGGATGGCATTTTTTATAATCCTAAGTAAACGTTCAAAATATATACTTTATACCGCTTGTTTTCTATGGTGAAAAATATTTTTGTTTTTTTCAATACGCTTTTGTTCCAAAGGCATAATAAGAATTCAAAATAATATCGTAATGTTCGATGTATTTTAAAATATAGGGTCATATGGAAATAAAAAACTGTAATTTACAAATATATAGAATAGTATTAAACTTCGAGAGCAATTTACTTGCTTGTGTATTTATTAGCTCGCATATATCTTCTTTTTAGGAAGTTCGCTTATCACCATTAGCCACTTTTGCTTATCTGATGCACCCACGCGTGTGGTCCTTCACATTTCCTGCTACCAGTTTGATTTTCCTTGTTTAGACCTGTTTTACCAGGTGGTAGTCGATATAGGGGGATGTGATTTTATCTATTTTCCGTCGCTGGTTACTTATACTACTGCCACAACTCTACACTTACCCATATCTTACAGAATAGTGCGGGCTTCATTCGGTGTTCTGGTACTTTTTCTGCTTCTAAAAAGAAACTCCGAATTTATTCTCGGTTTATCTGTCTTTTTATTGTTTTACTTTCTAATTTCGACATACAGCCCCCTTGCAGGTATTGTTCATTTTGTGAAAATTATTATGTATCGGGTGGGTTTCATTTGGAACTCAGGCCTGTTTAAAAATATTTCTTAACCAACTCCGCCAATGCCACCCCCTCAGCATAATATAATTTTTTGGTCATAATATTTTTGCAGGTAAATATTTTCATATTTACAAATCTTAATCATTCATGCTTTTGATTATAATAGAAATTTGTAGATTTAAACTTTAATGCCAATTTTCAATGTCTTATTACCAAGTGATTCGTGATATATTTAGATAATACCGAAAAATGAAAAAATCTCAAGCTGATGCATCATATTGAATAAATTTATTTGCGAGCAATGTCTGTTAAATTTTCTATAAAAAATTATTTTCTCCATTATCTAGTTGATCTCCTACTTTTCTATTTCAGCATATATCTTTTTATTTATGATTTACTTTTGATATTCTAATTTTAGATTTTCCCTTCAAGCATAACGTGATTTATTTGCCGTATGCAAATTATATATATACTCTTTACTATATTTTCTTCTCTTATTGTGTATAGATTTTATTTATGGACTAATTTTCTTTTTATCAATTTTATCTATTTAGACATGGTCAGTCCATTGGGAATATTGCACAACTCCTTGATGCATCTTTTGACACCTTCCCCTGATCTATCTTCATTAACTGCTCTTCCTCACCCAAATGAGATGAGTTCAAGTGTCATAAGGCGTGTGATAGCTTGCATGCTTATTGTGCATGATATTTTTTTATTTATAATTAAACCATCTATTTATTAATCCTTAATACATTAGATGCAATTGAAAGTAAAAACAGTTTCTGGAAAAGAAATAGAAATAGATGTTTTACCAACTGACACGGTAGGAGTTTTAAAAGAAAGAATAGAGGAAATAGAGAAGATACCACCTATGCAACAAAAAATCATATTCAATGGCTCGATATTTACTTCAGATAAAAAAAAGTTGTGTGAGCATAATTTACAAAACGGAAATGTAGTTCATATGGTTTTAGCTCTTAGAGGTGGGTAAAAGTCACAAATAATTATACATTGATACTCTTTATATAAAATTTCTATGTATTATTCATGATAATATTATTTCTATTTATTTTTATCATTTAATATAATATAATTATTTTCAAAAGAAACAACACTAATTAAGCTTTATATTTGGCTAATTATTTTTGAATAAGTTGACCATGATTATTTATTCGTAAAAATAAAACAATAATCAATGAAATACGCATTAAAATTCATCCATAATTATTTATTTATGCGAAGAAACAACACAAATTAAATCTTCCATTTATGCCAATGTATTTTGAAAAAATATAATGTGGTTTATTTTCAACAAATCAAGCATAATTATTTGTAAATAAAAAATGGCTGATAAATTACGCATTAAAATAATAGAGAATCTATTTTTGATCATAATTAAACCGTTATTATCTATAAAAAAATATAAAATTGCTAATAAATTTCAATGATTATTTTTAAATTAAACAATGACTAATGACCCTTTAAGCCTTTAAAAGTTGCCATATATCTTTTGTCTTGTGTAAATATGGTGTCTAGTTTCGATTTTTAAATAAATCTATTGAATTTATATAATTTCTACTAAAAATAATTAAAAATTTACTTTTTAAGATTTGTTTTTGTCAAACTAACCTTCCTGCATTTATATATATTTTTCTATAAGCAAAAATTGGTATAGATTAGAAGTAAATTCATCTATCGTGTTAACTTTATGCTAAATATATAATTTAAAAATGGTTTTTAATTCACACGTGAGACCACAATTCAATGTTTGTGAATATTTGGTAATAAATATTATAATGATATTATTCTGGTCTGAATTAAAATTGACAAAGCAAAGAGGCTTCTTATTGTATTAAATTATATTTATGCTTAAATACTAAAAAAAGCACCCAAACTTTTGTTTTGAAACCATTCAATATTTTATGCGAACATTTTTCTTGCATATGGGATGTTTGACTCATAAATACAGGTGTCCTAAAAATTTTACTTTGAAGCAAATAATTTTAATCATTTATTTCTATCAATAAAATTTAAAGAGAAGATAAAATGATCGATTTATGAACATCAATTGAATAAAGTTGTTTTATTTTTTGAATTTTGTAGAAAAAAATATTATCATATATTAGATCATAAAAATTTCTTCGTTTCGAAAATACAATATAAAAACTAAAAATCTTCGAATATCAAAAGTACTTGTATAAACAAACATAAAATTATATAAATTAAAAATTCATTCCTGTAAAGCATTATTGAAACGCCAATTCTAAAATTAAATTCGTTCTAAGTGGGTCATATACTGCAAAACTTGATATTGGTAGAATATATATAAAAATAAACCAATATGAAATTTAACTTGAAAATATAGCATAGCAGCATCTATAATTTTGTAATAATAGAGATAAAACATGGCCGAAAAAAAGGTTTTTATGTATTTTGGCTGTAAAAATATTGAATAACCATATCAATGCCATAGTATTCAGGCAGAAACTATGATAAGAGTGTAGCAACATAATAGTGGCATATATGGGTTTGAAAAAGTTATGTTTATTTTTTCACCTTCCGCCAACTCTATGAGAATTACGAAGCAAAGAAAATAGAAAAAAAATCTGCTTTTACCATAATATTGATATAAATATAAGTCTAGAGCACCATTGTATCGTATTTACTGCAAAGCAACTCTTAAACGAGAAATTTATGAACTTTAACTGGTAGTAATTGTAAATTTTATCGAAACCTAAATTTATAGCGTTATTTAAAAACATAAATAAATACTACAATATAATTTTTTGTCTTAATGTCATGAATTTCTTTTAATCTGGGCAAGAAATTAAATTTAAGCATAAAAAATACAAATAGTTTTAAATCAGCTTTCAATTACGATTTATTCAGATGCTTAATTTCATAGCAATTCGTTATTTTGGTAGCCCATTTTTAAATAATACCTTGATTAAGGTGGGCTTTAAACAACTTCAAACGTCAGTTTATAAAATTATCTAATATAAAAACATTTTTTCTCGAATTTTAATGTATAAAAAGATTTATTCTCGTTTTATTTTTCTTTTTTTTCTATTTATTCTTATTTCTATTCCATCCACAAAAAAATATACAGATGGCCAAAATATATCATTTTTTGAACTCCTTTCTCAACCTAAAATATAATATTTAAATTATTTTTAAAAAAACTTGATTAGTATTCTAATAGCCATAATAACTGCAGAAATACATTTATGTGAAATTTGGTTTAATTAAAGTATTTTGTTCTGGATTAAATGTCCCTAAAAAAATCTTATAATCAAATTAAAAAAGTAAGAATTAATTTAACTTTACGTCTACTGTATCGCATATAATTCATAATTTAACCACAATGCAATAAAAATATCGTTAAATGCGCCTACTTATAACTTTTGAAATTTTATTTTATTACATTTCATAGATCATATAAGCCTCTTTTATACTTTTATTTTTTGATTCAGCAGAATAATAAGATTATATCACAGAATTTATAATTTTTTGGTTATGTATATATTTAATAAATTCAAGTTCTTATCATTACAACAAATTTTTGCTTGTTTTTTTCCTCTAATGATAATGAACTATAATCCATATCACATTTTTTGCAATGAATGACAAAATAAATATTTTCCTCTGGCTAGCGCCAATTATTTAAATGAAAAATCATAATTTTGGTTTACAAATTTAATCTTGGTTGTTTAATTTACAAAAATAGTAACTTCTATAAATTTAAAAAACCGAAATTCTATGAAAATATAAAGAAATCACATTATAATAGCAATATGAAGAGAAGATAAAAATACAAAAAGACCAATATCAAATTTAAATTACATTATAAAATCGTGTCTATGATATCAACCTTTTTTTTCAGAAATTATATAGGCGCTCAAATTTATGTATAATTAGTGTTTTTACCTATAATACGATCTAGTTTTGATATATATGAATCATTCTTATTATATATCGGCAGCATCAGGTAAAAAACCTTTTGTGTATATTTATGATTAACGCTTGATATAAATATTTAAAAATGTTAATCAGACAATGCCGGGCAAAGTTGGTAATAAAATAAAAATGATAGAATATATATTGTCTTTTGATGGGTTTCTATATTTCAGAAACACCAGCCACCTTTTAATATAGAGATTTCGCATTTAATTCAGAAAAAAGTATCACAAATATAGTTTTAATAAAATCCATTAAATTATAATCAATAATTTAAATTATTTTTTATGCCAAGAATCTTATATCGATAATAATTAATGTTCTCAAGATACTGAAAATTATTATTTGTATTTTAAAGGGCCTTTAGATTCAGAAAAATGGATAATTTGAAGCAGTAATTTTGTTGGTTCTATACCAAATATCCTATCGCTTAAATCTGTATATAATATATTTTTATAAGATGTTTAGACATTTTTACATTAAAAATACAGAAAAAAATTACATATTTATTATGATAATAACAAAGAACCTGAAATAATATTATTCTTTATTATAGGTAGAGGTACCGTAAATATATTTTTACTGAAGTAAATAGTACGTTTTAGAAGACTTTTTTAAGTGATTTTTTTTATTGAATTCTAACTACTTTTGCCTACGTACATGATTTTTTTTATCTAAAAAAGGATTTTATCGTCTTTGTATAGCAAGGTCAAATTTTTATTGCCTAATCACGTTTTCATATGTATTGAATTTATCTGTTTATCTAAAAAGAATTATAATATTGTATTTGTTTTTGTGCTGGAACAATTTTACATATCCTAATGCTTATTTTCAGAAACATTAAAGAAAATATAAAAAATTTTATATGAAAATACCAATCAATAAGGCCGATGACATATCAGATATAAATTTTTTATGGTACCTATCTACATATAAATTAAAATAAACGGAGTCAGTGGAAAAGGCAACAGGATTGGTTTAAAATAAATGAAAGGATATTTATTATCATAGTATTTTGCTCTATAGTATTTTAATTGTGTTTTAATGTAGTTGATTATATCTTATTTTAGGTAAATATGAAGAAAATCACATTTCATTCTGTTAAGCAAAACAATTCGATTCATAAGCTTTCTCTCATTCGCCTTATTCCAGATTTCTTGGGCATATAATAGCTTTTTTTATCATATATTTCCCTTTGCTAGAAATTTCAATGTTGGTCTTATCTATGTTCACAAACATATATTTCAGTTTTTATTCCACTTTAAACAATTCATATATTGCAAAATACAAAATACCATTTCGAATAATGAATGCCGTAATCTTGACTAAAGTTTTTTTAAATTATAAAAGATCAAATTTTGGTCGGATTTTTGCGATATAAACGGTTCAGACATATGCTGGTAGTCGAATTGTATAGCATAAATTCCATAATTTCTTGGCTTCTATGTAATGCTCAGAGCCGTCATATATTGTCAAAAAAACACAAAATAAATCATCTGTTATTTGACTATATGGGATGAAATACATATCTAAGGTTTTTCATCTACAGCAAAAGGAAGGTTTTTAATAGGAATGATTCCTGATAATAATTAATTTTTATCCCCTATAAATAACAGATATGAAATAAATATATCAAATTGCGCTTAAAATATAAATTTTTTTTAGAAAATCTTTTTTTTAATAGAAATATTATTCTTAGAAAAACATTTTTTTTGGGCAGCATACTGGATAATATAAGATTAATTTGAATCATCAAACTTGAATTTTTAGATCGGAAGAAAGCTAAAAAAAATAACGGGTGAAACTTTAAGATTATTTTTGGTTGCATCAAAAAGAAGCCCAATAAAAAAATATCAATAAGGATAATATATTTCATAACTTGTCATAAATTATTTATTTTATTGGTTAAAAAATTATAATCTTACACCAAATAGCAGTTTTTTTCCCTCATAACACACATAATATTTTGTATATGTTTGCAATTGATGTACGCATAGATAAAAGAAGATTTTTTGGTGGAAAAATATATAAATTATATATTAAAAGGTACAAAAGAAGTCATTATTATGCATATTCGATCAAGCATGTAAATTTAAGTGAATATCTCATCTGATCCTCCATAATTAAACAAAAAAAATTATCTATTGTGCGCTTACCTCAATAATCTTTTGTTTTCCTAAGTTAATATACATTTTTCGTTTAAATGATGTTCGTCTTTTTTCTAAATTTAGTTAAGATAATTTTCTATCTCACGATATATAAACAATAAATTAATATTTAATTTTACAGTGTGATTATTTTTTTAATCAGAAGGAATACTATCATCTACAAATGTCTATTTATCAAAAAAAAATCAACTGAAAACTGCCTAAAAAAAGATTTAAACATAATTACACCATTCAATGTGTTTGAATTTTATAATTTTTTACATTATATCCAGATGTTCATGCAGTTTACTATATACTATTATTTCTTTAAAAATATTTAAATCTCTTACTGTCACTTCTTCTCGACTACGTTAAATAAACTAATAATTATTTAACATAAAATCGAGGTAAAAAGATACTTTGAATCTGTTAAAAGCGCGATGTATATCAGCAGGCTTTTTTTATTGCACAATATATTCTTCACGGTACATTTTTTTCTATCAACCACTGAAAAGTCTATTTTGTGGTGATAATATTGATAAATGAAAGTATTTTATAAATATAGCTATACTATTTTAAAATCATTACTCGACTGTAATTTAATATCAATTCGCCAAATATTTTGCGTAAAATTTATAATAATATAGAAAATGATGTTATATAGTGCATCTACACATATAATTTCCGTGCAGAATTATATAAGCTTTGCATGCAGCATTTATTTATAGATCAGAGTTCTAAATCAAAAATTATTCCTAAAATTACTAATAATGTTTATAAATTTTCTTAAGCTTTTAAGATATTAAAAGAGGGCGTCATCACAAATAAAATTTGCTTTTTATTCTTCTTCTTATATTAAATTTCGCCATTAGATCTTTTTATGGTAAATCTTATTCTTATAAACTAATCATATCATTCATTTTATAGCATTAAAAACTAATGAATAAAATAGCCCTTAAAATAGGATTAAAATTTCATTTGTATGATTTAAGTACTATGGCATTTAAATGGTTTCGTGGAAATTAATTTTTTTAGCTTTGTTAAAAATATTGTCATATTAACTTCGATGTTGATTATAATGATCATTTGTTTTGGTAAGACTTTTATGTAATATTTAAAGGAAAGTTAATTGTATTATTTATTTAATTAATCTATGGTGTTTATTGTTTTTACGTATAAAAAAACTAAATTTTATTTCTATTTTACCGAATTTTTTTGAATATATCAGAAAGTTCTTATTATTAGTCTTTTTTACATTAAGTATAAATCGTTTGTTTTAAAAATACAAGGCACAAACATATTCAAAGCACTTACCGTTTTTTTTAAAAAGAATTTTTAGTATCAATTTATAATTTTTTTTTAATATACATTAATGTTCTGCATTTTTTTCTTAAAATAATTCTTATTTTTTATGCAGAACATATATTTTCAGTTAGATTTTTAAAGGATTGTATATTGCTTTCTATCCTTATCAGGTTTAAAAAATCTGTGGTATCAACCGATTTTTTTAGTATTTTGACTCGTTACGGGTACATAACTTATTACAGCAGTAAAGAAACTATACTCCGTCAATTTTTTTTTAAAAGTAATAAAAACTTGTGTAAAGATAGGTAAAATAAAAAACGATATTCTAAACGACACACATAATAAAAATCACTATAATATATAAATAATAATAAAAATGCCTAAATATTTTGTCTTCGCAGCGCATAATGTCATTATAAAGGAATTTTAATAGAGCTTTAGCACAATTCTAGATCTTATTGATGATTTTTAAGCTTGAAGACAATTCATATAGCTTATAATAGCCTACAAAATTGCAGTTATGATTAAATTATGTATGTTTAGACTAAAGAGTGAGTTCAAAAAAATTCGATACTTTAATTTCGAATTGATAAAATATATTCACATAAATATGCCTCTTTGCTGTAGCGCAAAAAAAATATCTAAATATTCAGACCATTCATGCTGCTATATTCTGTATCATGTAATTTTCGGGATTTTACGCAAAACAATGTCTTATATCGATATATTTTGTGTTTATTGAGTTCACATTCTATAAATATCCCTAATAGACACAATCTTTTCAATAAAAATTAAATATCACACATAAAAATAACCGATTCCCATTATAATTTATGTAAAAAAGTTATACGCTGGAAGAACACTATAGCCACTAATTTCAGCAAAAATAAATGAAAATATTTTCCAATCCTTGATTTTATTGTAAAAATTGACAATTTAGATAATTTCAGGGTGTGAGGCCACATTTTCTTGCTAAAAATTCAAAATTACCTTTTTATTACTATGTATTACCATAAATCAATTAATATTAACATTTTAAATATCATGAATGTGAAAAATATACGAATTTTCTAAACAAATAAAATACAAACATTTCTTATGCAATTAAAAGACATAAAAATCATTTTTATCTATTTATTTACGAGGGAATATATATTTAAAATGCTTTTTTTAATATTTGAAGTTGTTTTCAAAATATTTAATGGGCCTATGAGTGATGAAATTTTTTTTGTGATGATGTTTAGCTTTATATGAAAATTATAATTGCATATATGTGTATTAAAGATATTCTAAAAATTTTGAAAGCTCCGTATATTGTTAAATCGAATATATAGAACACAAAATATTCAAAACTAGTGACGATGGGCGTTTTTATGTCGGCAAACTACACAATAAAAAATTTGTAGATCCCTAATTATTACCGACTCCAATCGTTGTTAATATTTTTACTGGATAAAAAAACGCTTTTCAAAAGGTTTTATGAATTTTACCTAAGTTTTTTTTGTGGATTACCATTATTGATATGCATATTGTGAACTCTACAGCGCTATACATTATGATCATCAATCCTTGTTTATATTTTAAACTATTTTATATCAGGCAGTAAATATATATTATACATTTTGTAATTTAATGAACTTATAAAAAATTTACATAATAATACATATTTATTTGGCCGAGTATACTATGGGAAATACTACCACTATATATAAATATATCTAAAGATTACTTCTAAATATATATTTACTTTTTTATTATTGGTAAATGAAGAATATTACTGCTAAAAAGGCAATATATGTTATTTATTTAAAACCTTTGGGGCTATTAGATCTAATTTTCATCTATATTTTTTCAAGCTTTGAATGCATTGAAAATATATAACCAGGTTTAAGTTTAGATTTTACCAAAAAATAGTTAAATACGTAGAATTTAACAAATTAAAAGCGTGCTTTGTCATTTTAATAAAAAAAAACTGCTTTTTAAGCATCAGTTGGGATTATTTAGATTGATTAACACTTTTTTTGTACTTGATTTTAGTGCTGGAGTGCCATCGCTCGTGTTTGTCTGATCGTATTTTACTTTTTATTATGTTTTTTGATCGGATTTTACAAATTAATTATGAATTTAAAATATTTGTCTCCATCTTACGATTTGATACAATTTTTTATATCTTCGTTTTTAAGTCAATGATAAAAATACACTTATTAATAAAAATATTCGAGATTTTTCGATGTAGTTTCTTTATTATTTTTTTATTTACATGTACATATATCGAATGTCGGTTGCCTTTTATCATAGATCGTATCATTATATTTTGGCGCACAAATGGAAGTAAATAACTTAATTAAACTTTCTTTTGATTCAAAGATGCAATTCAAATTATATATTTTACATTGATTATTTTATTGGTCTGGATTCTCAATAAAAATAATTTAAACCCTTTAGTTTGTACAAAATATATGATTTAAGTGCTTTCTGTTTATTTTCACATGATTTATTCACAAAATTTTTTCGCCTAATAATGGATTTAAAACACTATTAAAACTGTTAAGTGGTTTAATCCCTATCAATTTTTTTATAAGAATAAGATTCTTAATTTTTTTCCCAATTCTTTTAATTATTTTATAAAAATTTAAAAGATTTTAAATTCATTCTCAATCGTTTAAATGGTTCATAGAACTTTACCGGTTTTGTGCATTGATATAAACCATACTTTATCAAATTAAAACCTCCCATATTATACTGCTGATTTTTTTATCAATGTTTCTTTGAATATCTCCGTTTAAACCTAGATCCCAAAGCACGATCGATAATGATATTTATTTTAGTTCCCATATAATACCATAAACAGATAGAAGCAGATGTATATTTTTTGATTGAAACAATAAAAATTTTCTATATAGTAATTTCTCAAGTAATACACTTTTATTTTTCTACTTTTAAAAAAAACATGGCTTCTAAAGGCGTAAATATAAAAATCAGAATGTAATATATTCATTTTTTATTGATAAACTTGCACTCAAATCATCCAATATATAGTCTTCCTCGTAATTAAGATAACAAGAAAATACATCTTTTAAATTTTATAATAAAAAGGAGATGGAAGCGATACCCACATTCAAAGGATTTTTCTGTGCAATATCTGTTTATTTACGCTTGATAACCGCATGTATTCAAAATAGTTTATAATTGTGTATCAGAGGCTATAAAAAGCATATAGAGCCGCATAGAATAGTAGGTGGATTTTCACTGTTTATTGTGTATGTTTAAGGATTGAATAACATGTTTATATATGCAAAGTATAAGCAATAATCTACAATCTCAAAAAACGAATAAAAATTTACGGTTACTTAATCGTCAACTATTTATTTTTTTGGTGATTTATATTAAGTATTATTTATACCAATCCGTGATATTTCGAGCATGTATTTTAAAAATAACGCTATGCCCTATTTGCAGCTTTTTTTAACGAAAATCTTATTATTTGAATAATTATATTATTGTTAAGCCATATTTTTTTTAGCTATAAAATTTCGATCCGATTAAAAATAATTTAATCTTAATTTTCGCATAAACTCATAGCTATATTTTATTGGAATTTTGATTCAGAGTACACCGAAAATATGTTGATATATATATTCTAGATAAATAAAAAATCTAAGACTAACATAGAATCTAAAAATAGGTTATAGTATCAGAAAAAAACAAAACTATATGCATTGTACTTTTTTTAAAAAAAATCTTAAACATATTATCGTTTTATTTCAAGTCTATAGACTACCACAGATAACGGTGAAAACTAGTACGAAACCATAAATTCAATACTAAAATTAAATATATAAATGTGTATGCTAATAATTTTATTGCTCTATTAAAAATATTTTAGAAATAAAAAAAAATAAGCAAAAAGCTACGTAATTTATATAAATTACTGATGAAATGGAGATGAATTATGTAGGAAATACATTTAATGTGTAATTTTGTAAAAATCTCAATCAAGTCATATCAAGCGGAAAATACTTAGCATAAAAAAATTAAAGTACCTAAAAAGCGGTTTTCGAATATTTTTATCGCTTATATTTCCTAAAAGATATATTTTATTGTTCTTAAATCAACTGAGGTGTATAAAGTATAACAGAAGTTAAAGAAAAGTTTAGGATAGCAAAGAAAAAAACACAAACGTATAAATATATGAATTAAATTTAATTTAGAAGAATAAACAATTTAAATAATTGACAGCGTGCATAATGTAGCATATAAATTCAGTTTGAATTTTTTTATATGATTTCAATATAACAAATGCTCTATTCTTATTTAAAAATTGGCTTTTTTGGAACCATGCTATCAAACTTTTATAATACTTCTAATATACATTATTTAAACACTAGGGCAATATTATCAGTAGAATCTGTTTCTGTTAGTGCTCAAATATTAAGCTTTTAATGAATCCATAATATTCCAATGAATGTATTTAAAAGAAAAAAGCTGAAATATGTCTGTATTATATCATACAAATTGTTAATTTTATATTTTATTATTTATAGACATTCTTAAGTGCATTTATTTACCACATAATAATAGTTATACCGTTTAGCATAACAACAAACGTATAAAAACAAAAGAACAGCAAAAGTAAAAACAGCAATTTTATAAAGAATAGAATCTAAACTATAAACAGCTTCCAACAAAAATTAATCTTTATATGAAAAAATATATCAAAAAAGAATACGATGTTTATAAATGTGAAAATGGCAGATCTTTATTTAAAAATGATACTAAATCCAGAACTCGAATTTATGAAAAATTAGGAATAAACCTTTTAATTTGCATTTAGCGGAAATATCATCAAAATTTATTATCCATTGATATTCTATAGTAAAAAATTATATTTGCAAAATAATTAGCTATTTTGAAGCATTTGTTTTTCTTTTCACAATTTCTAATTAAATAGCGACCTATAAATTAAACCAGCAAGGAGTTAGAATTTCTAGATCAAAATACATTTTTATTTATTTACATGCATTATACACTTATGGATATTGAAAAAAATGTATTTTTAACCAATAGGAACACATTAATTTATATTTAAATGATAAATGTCATTAACATGGTTCTATATATATATAAAAATTTATATTTATTGTATCTATTATTATTGGAGCTTCTTTTGTAAAATTAATGACCAAACTTAGCAGATAGAATAGAGTATTTTTAATTGATGAAAAAACCAGCACTAAAAGGGAAAAAGAAAAGCAAATATAAAAGCAAAAGGGAATCAGTATTCATAACATATATTAAAATGTAACTCTTAGAAAAAATAATTTTTTTTTTCAGATTTATAGTTAAGAGTAACGGTAAGTTAGCATGCAAATAAATCGATTTTTTGCGCTTAAAATACTTTTGAATAACTATATCTAGTTTAATAACATTTAAAGTATAATTTTGAAGCATAGACAGTAAACATTTATTGGTTTTTTCTTAATATAAAAAATACATTATTTCTTTTAAAATTATTGTGCTATAGGAATTGTTTAAATTATTTACATAAGTATCTTTTAAATCAAATAGTTTTATCGCAAACGGTTTTGATTCAAAAATTATTTATTTACATTGGATATATATGTCAGTTGTTTTTCTTAAATACAAATAAAAATCAGATTTAACACAAAATCATTATTTTATAAGCCAATTGGCTGCATATGATGCCTCGAAATCGAATATAACCCCCAAATAAGTAATTTCAAAGGACAATGACATGATATTTAATCGAAATGAGATTAAACCAAAAATCATAAAAAAATGTTCACGACCAAAAATCCGTTAAATTTTTAAACATTAGTAATGAATTATTTATAAAATTTCCCGTTTATAATGATTGATTTGCAAAAATGGTTAATAAGATATATATTAATATAGATGCATTCATTTATTCATGCATAATGAAGATCTAATTGAAGAATTTGAGATGGAATTGTTGAATCCCAGCGGAAGAAATAATACAGATATAGAATCAAAACAGCCAGAAATCAAAGAAAAAGGAATTAATTGGGCTGGAGCACCATTAAAAATATATTTAGCAATAGTATCTGCCATGATCATAATTTTATTATTAGGAAATGTGGTTTTAGCTTTTATAGGAGAAATTGATCGCAATGACAAAAATAAATTTTATTCTTTAATAGCCGGAACGGTTCTGAATGTAATGATCCATATATCTATGGGGTGTATCGCAGCATATAGTTACCTTGATAAAAAGTATTTTGATACTTTTTACTTAATTTCTGTTTTTTTCTGCTTTGTAGTAGCAACAAACCTTTTATTTTATGCTCAAAAAATTCCATGCGTTATAAAGGCTATAGAATCATTAATATTACAGCAAAAGAGCAATATAACTAATATTCCATAATTAAAAGATGATAATAGACGTTTTATAAGATATAATTATTGAATACAATTTATTTATCAGTTGAAATATAAATTTATATTTTTTTTTGGTTATCTTAAACATATACTTGTATTTTTGGAGGTTTTAAAAACTAAGCAATAAATTTAGATGAATAAATTTTAATTCATTGAAAAAAATCATGGTTATAATACGAAATTCATAAGATTAAAACATATTTTCAAGATAAATATGATCTTCATTTGTTCTTTAATGTATATATTATATGAGAAGGGAAATATAAAATAGCGTTATTTTGAATTTATAGATATTATTATATAAGTGGGAAGTATTTATACAAATAGTATAAAAATGAAATTTTAACTATGATTTAGAAATTTTAAAGCATTTAATCGATCAGGAGTTCCATTATTACTAATGATAACATAGAATAAAAAAAAATATTTGACATCTAACTTGTGTGTGACGTATTGTGAATATATAGTCACTCTCAAAATAGAAAACGTTTCAGAAAATAAAAATCATAAAGTGCCAAAATTGCATAAATTTTCTATAATATGTCTGGAATTATGACATACTTATTTTTTATATTATTTCACCTCGAAAAAATCCAAAAATCAAGAATTAAAAAGACTTATTTTATGCTAAATCAGGGCTTTATGTGTCAAAAATATTTATCACCACGTGTTTTTTTTATTTATACTGAGTATTGTGGAAAAACCACAAAAATAATAATTACAAAATATTTTTAACATTAAATCAGAGGTTTATATAAAAGAAAAAAAATTTATGATAATTTTTTTAATATTGAAACACAAAAAAATAATAAGCACCCCAAAAATCAAATTTTTTTGAGAACCAAACATTTATGTAATCAAACATACGTGTGAAATTGATTTATGGAATACTTCTTTACTAGACTGAAACACAAAAATACGAAAAAGGCACAAAATTATAATCTTTGGTTCAAGAATTTTTTTGCACCTTTTTTTGGTTAGATATGAAATTAAGTATTGCATCGCAGAAGTCTTCTGTGTTAAGATACAAAATTGAATGTTTAAATAATTTATAATATTCTTTCGCATATGTTGAAGTAATCAAGATTTTAATTTTTATTAAAAGGGGCAAAGAATACAAAAAACCCCCTTTATAAAAAAATATGTTTAAATAACACATAAAATAATAATTCTAAGCGTTTATTTACTATTTCAAGTTGAACAAAAAAATTATAACTAAAGAAAGGGTATGCAGACAAAAAAAGACCAAAATTAAAATATAAAATTTTAGTTTAAACCTTGTATACAGTATATAAACAACAAGATTGTACTAAAATTTAGATTAAATTTTTTTTTTCAGGTTGTAAAATTGTTTTTTTGAAAGTATTATTATGGGATTTTCTAAATTGAATTTTTGAAGTGTGCAATTTTTTAATCTTATATTTGGTATTTTATTTATATATTCAAATATATTTTAAGGGTGTTTTTTAGTTTTAAATCAATTTTTTTTACATATATTTATTATTTTATTTATGGGTTATTTTTGATTTAACATTTATATTTTTGCAAACAGCTCGTGTGATAGAATCCTTGTAGAAAATTCATCAATACCATTATCTATCTCTTCTACTGCTATATCCTTTAATATTAAAAATAAATAATTTTTAAGAAATTTATGGGTTTTATACCCGTCTAATTCAACCATTACGATTTAAGTGTATATTCTAAGTCAAATAACTCTTTAAATCGCTATAAATTATTATTTGTATTTAAAAAAAAATATTAATTATGCTTTATATTCAATCGAATACTTGTTTTATTATGAAATTTGCTTCTATATCGCCATAATAGAATTGATAAAGACTACTTTTAGGCCAAAATCGAATAAAATAATTATCGTCTCATAAATATTGAAAAATATAAAATCAAAAAAGGTAAATAAGCAAGTATTTTACAATATTTTGATATTTATTAAATGAATTATATTATGAGTAATTACTTTTTGTTCATCATATTTGAATCAATTTTTAATACAATATATCTATAAAAAACAAATTTTTAAATAAATTTAATCTTTACTTTAAGAAAATCTCAATGAATGGATTTTTGAGCATTTTTTTATGAATAAAACAATTTTTAACGATCTTTTCTAATATTTAGAATTTTATTGGTATTCGGAATAGCCAACAAAAAAAACTAGTAAAATAAAAAAGCGCATTTTATAGTTGCATCTGGAGTCAAGATATTTTGGTGAATGAATTACAATCCTAATATTAGATATTTATCTTTTTTCTATCTAAGGCTTAAGTTTTGAAATTTAAAAATTTAATTTTAGCTGTATTTTATAATATTGCTTTATAATGACCAATAAAATTTTCTTATTCTATTCATAAAATAAACCACGAAGCTTTTTATGATTAAATTCATATAATATGCAAAGAAAAAATTTTAAATAAATGCAATGAGTAAATCGAGAAGTTATTTAAAAATTATAGAAGGTTTTAATTCATATTTTCATGTATTATTATGTTATTTTTAATAAATACATTCAGGATGTAATATTTGAATTATTTTCAATTTCACAAATTTTATGGACTATTTTTTATCATTAAATTTTATGTTTATTACCAATTATTTCAATTTTATGAATTGAGTCAATAACAAAATAAATTAATTTTTATATTGATTCTATAAGATTTTTTTGCTATTTATATCAGCACAAAAAAAAATTATAGTTGTTCTTTAGTAGATATTAAGTAAATTTTTACGATTTTTATGATAGATTCAATTTTCGGAATATGGATTTGTGCATGTAAAACTTATGATCACTCTTTAGAACATATTATTTTAAATTTATACGATTTTTTTTTGAATTAATAAATCCTAGTTTCACAATCTGAGCAAGCAAACCTTCGAATTTATTTTCAAAATATTGGTATCTTTTCCTAATACAATCCCATGATCTTTAAAATCCTGCACAATACATCTTCTTCTTTTAAGATTTATTCATAAAAGAGATATTTTTTACACTTTATCTATTTTTTTCATTAAGAACGGCATCTTTAGTCTTTTCACTTTTATAAATACAATATAATTTTATAATTTTATTAGGTTATCCCATATGTTATAACATGGGACGGTGTGGTGACACGATATCATAGAAGTTACATGAAGGAACATGATATCACGAACCAGGTTGAGACATATATTCAAACCTTGGGATCGAGAAAACCCTTGAATTAATAGGTCTCGAAAGAAGAGCGGGTATTGAAGAAGACTTTGGAGAGGAGAAGATGTCAAAAGTATAAATACGCTGTGCGTACAGAGAATCAAGCTAGCTGTGCCTGAGAACAAAAACTAAAATTACGACTATAAATATAGACCATAAATAAAAAATAATTTTATTCATGATTTATCACAATTTTAGGATTGATTAAACCTCTGAATTAATAAGTCTTGAACAAAGTAGAGGTATTGAAGAAGACTTTAGAGAGAAGTCTGCCCTAAGTATTAATACGCAGTGCGCACGACAGACCAAGCAAGTTGTGATTGCGAACAAAAACTAAAGTTGTAATGAAAATTTAGCCCTAAAATAAATAAATTTATCACTGTTTTATTTAATTCTGTGCCATAATATGATGGTTTGGTCTCAAAATATTATCAGTCATTCATTTCTCAAGGTTAATTACAAATGAAGCACAACAACAATGAGCATGTAAAAAAATTTGAATTAATTAGTCTTGAAAGGTGAAGATGTATACATAAATGTTTTTAAAATGCATTGACTAAATGTGATTTATTGAGCGAAGCTAACTTAATTTTTTCTTAATTTAATTTATGTAGACAAACGCTAAATTGAAACATAGATAGATAATATTTATGCGATTTCGAAAATCTTTATAAATAAATTTTTAAATTTAATATAAGTGGTTCATAAAAAGATTTTAAAATTTCAATTGATCCGTAATCAAAATTTCAATTGATGCGTTTTCATTTTGAAATAAATAATTTTATGACACCCTTAAAAATGATGCCGACCGAGACAGAATATCTCGATTTAGACATGGTTCAACCCATTTACAGTGATATTTCGACAGCATTTACTGGAACGGGTACTCTTCTTATTCATGTGCCCTCTCTTATACGCCACATTAGAGATCTTTTTGATTTAGATGAATCTACGCTTCCTTTCAGCACATACAAACACGCTCTAAAATATATAGTATCGAATCTTTCACTTACTTTTACTGACATAACATTTTTTACGACGAGCAATGATATTATCTCCGCTGATTTATTTTTTGAGCAGACAGTTTTTGATTTTGTATTGAAAGTAATTTCTGAGCTATGCTTTTCTGATGGTGCTATGTTTTTACGCATGCTTAATTTTACATTAGAGTCACTTGTTACCTTTGTTGATGAGGAGCGGGTTTCTCTTGTATTAATTGATAAGGCTTCCTTTCTTTTTTCATTCTTTTTGAGGAGTGATGTTTATGCTGCCGTTTTTGATGGGCTTGAGTTCAGACTTCCCAATACGTTTTCTTTTGTGCATGAACCTGTCTATGCAAAAGAAATAACCGAACCTCTATTTAATCATGCGTTAATGCCCAAACATGCAGAATGTTCCAGACTCCACACATCATCTATAAATAAAGAAGATATTTTAGAAAATGATGATCATGAAAAGTTTGCTGATTTATCTATAAATACTGACACTAGTGGTTCGCTAGATGATATAGCCAATCAAAGCTTGAACCAGCTTTCATCAACACAAACTGAATCACTTCGTTGTACTATCTCAAAAAAGATCTTGCGTTGTACTGATAGTATTGAAACCAATCCTCTTTATTTTCCTAAGATTAGCCCTGAAGAGTGTCTTTTAGTGCGGAAGATGATATTTGAAGGAGGGGATATTATGGATTATGATGGTAGAGGAAGTAAAAAGGATGCGCAGTCAAGGACAGAAAACCTTCATTCTACCATTAGACAAGCCAGTTATAATAACAGGAATGAAGATAAATGCAGCCAAGGTAATGGTGAAGGGAATAATCAGCAATCTTCTATTAATAACATAGATGAAGATAATTGCAACCAAGGTAATGGTGAAGGAAATAATCATCATTCTTCTATTCAACAAGTAAACACTAATGCTGGAAATGAAGATAGTGGCAATCAAAGAGAAAAAGCAGAAAACAATGATTATTTAAATGGTAGTAACCATAAACACGTCAATGAAAGAAAAATCGATTCTAATAACAAGAAGCACGGCGAAGAACACGACACTAATAGCCCTGTAGATGATGATGAAGAAAGTGATCTAACTGATAGTTCTGATTATGTCGGTGGGATTAGAAAAAAAGGTGTCCCAATTTCATTAAAAAGTGAGCTTCTTCTCGCCATGACACTAAAAGAAGAAGACCGAAATATAAACAAACATGCACGTAGTATGCGCATGATCGCCGATTCACTTTACGGAGGAAATATGTTATGCACAAATTTAAGTACAGTCGGGGATAATCAAACCCTTAAAAAAGAAAGTACCTCAAATAAAAAAGGGAAAAAAAATGTTAATAAACAAGATGAAATAATTAATGAAAATAAAAAGAGACACGATGAACAGCAAAGATTATCTTCTATAAACTTCCTAAAGACTTTATTTTTAAGGTATAAACAATCAACGATGGAACAGAGAAAAAGAATTGTAGATATGCCAATCATTAATCAACCTTTTTATGTGAATCTTAAGATTCTTTGTTTAAGATTAGAGTACTACTACGAGGTATGGAGCCTTGAAAGAAGAAAAGAACGTGTAGATGAGTGTGTTCTTGTACCCTGTTACGTTGGTAGCCTTGAAATTATTGATTCAATACTCACGGAAAACGAATCTAATAATGATAAAAATTGTTCGAATAAAAAAGAAGGTTTTAGCAATAAGAAGGAGACTTTAAAGTCATCGAATCCAAATAGTCTGAATTCAAACGCGAGAAAAAACGTATCCTATCTTTCAGAACTAAACTACGCCTTACAAAAGCTCATTGATTGTGGTTTTCAAAGCACGTCCCTCGAAATAATCGAAAAGAATAACCTTCCTTTAAATTTGAATCTTGATCCAGATCAGAAACAAACGGGAGAACCAAATGAACTTGATATTTATTTCCAGTTAAAATATGCAGGGGATAAGCTTAAAAGAACACTTAATTCAATGAAAGATCCCCGTGTTATATTTACACCCGATGGATGGCAAATAGATCTTCTTGATACAGTAGATGCTTATAAATCCGCTGTAGTCTGTGCTCCAACTTCATCAGGAAAAACCTTTATTTGCTTCTACGCAATTGAAAAAATTCTCCGTAGTTCAAATACAGACATTGTCATATTCTGTCTTCCAACAAAAGCACTTGTGAATCAAGTTTCTGCTGATGTTTATGCACGTTTTTCATCAAAAATATATAAAAACAATAAGGTTCTTCAAGGAATTCTTATGCCAGACTTTCAACTCGATGTCTTTAATTGCCAGGTTCTAATAACAGTTCCATCAATGCTAGAAACATTATTGAAAACATTACACAAAGGAGATATAAATACAAAAGATATTCTCACACCGCAAGAAAAGAAAACATCTAAATCCGCACAAAGTATGACAAAAAAAGAAATGAGAATGAAAAACAGTATTAGATCTGTTACCCATGGAAATAAAACAATCAAACTAAGTGACATAAAATATATAATAATTGACGAGGTTCATAAAATTGGGTCTGACGAAATGGGTGTTCCCATTGAAAGAATAGTTCACCTGAGTCCATGCCCAATGATAGTTCTTTCTGCTACCTTAGGTAATCTCAACGGGTTTTATCAATGGATGAAAAGAATAGAAAACACAAAGGGAAGAGAAGTAGAATTGGTGAGGTTCAATGAAAGATATTGTGAATTGAAACCATATTTCTTTCACTATACTAAAAAGAGCGTTAATACTCACAATTTAAATACCTCGAAAGATGATACGAGTATTAGAGGATATCATCACAGTGAAATGGAGAATAAAAAAAACACAAGGGGTATTCCAACATTAACACCCATAAACCCGCTCTTCGCCTTCTCATACCAACATATAAGAAATTCAGGATTTAGTAATGATGTATCGTTTCTACCCGAAGAGCTACTTGATATTTATCATAGCATATATTCTGTACTTCATGACTCAAAACAGATGAAGGCCAACAATAAAAAGAATGGAAAGGATGATATTAAGCATAATGATAATAATAAAAGTGATATTGATAATAACCGAGATGATTCTGCCCAGGAATGCAATAAAAATGGTAGAGATGATAAAAAGAAAATTAATAAGAAACATGATGACTTATCTAATAGAAACATTGTAAGCGGAATTGATGGTTTTGGAGTTAAAATGACAAGAAAAGAACTGCGGGCCATGATAAAATCAATGCGACCAGCAACATTTTTTAAATCAAACATCATTTCGAAAAGAGAAGTTAAAGAATATGAAAAATATCTCACTGGTCTTTTTGTAAAATGGATTAAAGAAGAAAAAATAGACTCGGAAGAACTCATGAAAATTTACGATTTTTTAGTGCGTGAAACTAATGAAGCCTTTAGGTCAGAACAAGAATACTATAAAAAAAGAAACAAATCAAAGGAAAATGATAAAGCATCATTAATTACATATCTAGAAGAAGATATTCTCGATCTATGCAACACACTCAAAAGCAAAGATTTACTCCCATGTCTCATTTTCAATATGGACAGAAACGCATGTAATTCTTTAGCCCTTAACATTTATAACACCCTTGAAAGCCTCGAAAAAGAAGAAATGATCGACAAAAATAAAGAAAAAGCTCGTGAGAAATTCAAAAAAGAAGAAAAAAGAAATAGAGACATAGAACCTGAAAATAAAAAAGAAGCTTACATCGAAACAACCATGATCGAAGAATATAATATAGATCTTATAAAAACAGAAAGGAAAAATATTAAATACTGCTTTATCAATCCTCTCCATAGAAAATCCGATCACGAATTAAACGAAATGATCCAAAACTATAAACTACAATCCAAAGTACCTCCAAAATTCGTTGATATGTTATACAGAGGTATCGGAGTACACCATAACGGAATGAATAAAAAGTACAGGCAAATCGTAGAGGAACTTTTTAGAAGTAAACATTTAAGCGTCGTATTCAGTACAGAGACACTCAGTCTGGGCATCAACATGCCATGCAGATCTGTAGTTTTCGCGGGTGATAACTTGGAAATCAATATCACCAACTATAAACAAATGGCGGGAAGAGCTGGCCGAAGAGGATTCGATACTTTAGGTCATGTTATATTTTATAAAATGACGAAAATAAAGATTCAAAACCTCATGGTAAGCTCATTAAGTGAGCTCAGAGGTAAATGTGGAATGATACTAGGAAGTTATATCAATGGAACTAATGTCGAGTCTATGGTTGACAACCCACTATTTGAAATTATGTATGAAGACAACCCTAAACAGACAAACAACGAGCTTGGAACAGAAACCGGTGAAATTACGAATAAAAATATTCCAATTGGGGGAAATGATAATAAACAAAATATTAATGATGAAATTGGCAAAAATGTAACTGAAAACGCTAAAATTATTAACGATAAAATTTGTAACGGGGAAATTTCAGATAAACAAAGTAATAATGGTAAAATTGGAAAAAATTTAACAGACACAGGCAAGATTATCGATAAGGGGAAAGGGGATATGTTTATGAATTATAATTTAGGAAAATTCTTTGTTTCTATCAGCAACAGACGATACTTGGCCTCAATTCAAAATCAATTAATGAAAAAAGACGAGCTGATAAGAAAAAACCAATACACAGCACTATGTGACATCTTCCTTTCAAACAAAGAAACCGACCCTTATATATTCGCTTTCATGCAAATATTCAAAAATACTGCGCACCTCGGAAATATCCTCGAAATAATTCAAAACCCACTAAACTTCATAACAATACTAGCAAACTTCTTCGAAATAAAATACACATCAAACAAGCAATATGCCCTCCCTAACCCCCCGGAAATTTCAAATATCATAAACATGATAAACGAAATAAACACACAATATATTGAATATATGTCAGAAAATATATACTCAAAGGAACTCAAATTCTTACAATCCCAAACTAAAACATCACTATTCAACATACCCATATTCCCATACACCGACAAATTATCCAAAAATCAAAATAACTCTACAATTTATAAAAACTCATACATCCTCGATTTCTTCAAAGAAGGAAAACTAACAAAAAAAATCAAAGAAAGCGGAATATCAATCGCTGAATTGTGGTCTGCTACCCACTCCATAAAAAAAATAATTCAGAGCATCATCGAGTACATCGAAACTTACGATACAAACCAAAATGTTAAAAAAGCTCTCAAAAACGTTTTTGAAATTTTCGATGCAAGATTCGCTAAAATACAGGCTTGAAATAAACCCACCATTTTAAAATTACGTCATTCATAATTATAAACCTTTAAATATCTTTATATATTCGCAATATATAAACCATTTATTCTTAAATTTACTTCATACTGCATTTAGTAGTTTAATATTTGTTTTTATTGTGCATTTTTGTTATTTAAAATAACCATTTATTTTTGAATTTACTTCATACAGTGTTTAACACATTATTCTTTGCTCTTATATTCTGTATGTTAATTTTGGAAACATGGCTTTTTTTTTTATCAAAATTATACGATTTGAAATTATTGAATAAAATCCATATATACCATTTTAAATTAAGCATGTAAAAAGGGTATGATAAATGTAATTATATTAACAACACTAGATTAGCGTTTATTAAAAATACTGTGTATGCTGGCATTGCAAAAAAACAGAGACTTTATATTAAAATATATGTGTGTATGTTTATCTAATGAATAAAACAGAAAAATACAAATTACATGGGTAATCGCTATCGGACATGATAGGGCGCTATTTTTTGTGCCTTACATTATTATTTTACCTGAAAACAAGCTAGCTACCATCTTAAATAAGAAATTCTATTTTCACATCCAATTATCGTAGGGATAGCATCATGATCGAGGCTCGGAATTATTGTTTACAAATTAATTCACATTTTTTTTGTAGATATTTATAGTTTCTAAAAAAATATGATTAAAGTCATTAGAAATGCCAAATGTTATAGTTAGTTGTGTTGGTTTTTAATGTTTTCAAAAATTCTTTTTCTTGACAAAAAGCTCAGAGAAAAACATTTAAAGCTATTATAATAAAGTCAAATTCAATATATAAATCACCTTTAAGTCTAGAAAATAACAGGATTATTCTTTATAAACATCTCAAAGCTTTTTTGGCTTTATTAGTAAAAAAAATAAAACATCAAAAATTAAATTGGCTAAACTTTTTATAAACCTAAAATTCCAGGTCAATATCCCAAATTTATATATTAATATTGTATTATACCAAAAACCTAATTCATGCTGCATATATTTTAATTTTTAGATAATAATACTTAGTATGAACACCCCACTTATGAAAAATTACCTTACATTTTGATGATTCTAAAGTTGAAAGAACACTATCACGCTTTTTTTCTGCATTATTATCCTTTACAAAATATTAAACAGGAATTAAATGAAAAATTAAAAATCATTATTATTTCTATCTTAAGAACGTCAAATGGGTTTTGAATTAAAAATCAGTGTTTTGTTTTAATAAATACAATTTATCTATTTGCTTTTAATAACACACACTCGATCTTAAAAGATTTTTATAAAATATAGCCCATCATTTTGGGTTAAATCTATCCCAAATTTCTAACCATTTTCTTTATAGCTATTAGATTTTGTAAGCACCAATAAATTTTTTTATAAAAAAAACTGCGTTTGAGATCTTGAAAAGTATATCAATGGTACTAATGTAATTTACTAATAATATGATAGGGTAATATTTAAGTAACAAACTCCTCTACATAGAAATTTTATAGATAACACTTCTTTATTAAGGGATTTTCGCATATAAATTGAACGACGAATCAGAAAATCAGGCTAAAAAATATTTACAAATTTATAAAATTATAAACACAGATCTTGGCTGCAATTTTATAATATATTAATCTATGAGGCTGATGCAAATAGACTTTTCAATAGATAAAACTAATTTTTACATGTAAAACATATTTAAATCATGTATTTATTTATATCCTCGAGATATTTTTAGTTTGAATTTTTTTAAATAATCTCTGTTTAATATCAATAAATAATTCCTTTTTTTATTAATCAACGCTAGCTGTAAGACCAACCTAACTATAGAAATTATTGTATCTACGAGTATTTAATTAAACAAGTTCAACGCAAAAATATTTATTTGGCCATGAAGAGTCTTAAAAACATGATTTTGATCGTTTTAAAAATAAATCCGAAATCTAGACATGATATATGTTTTAGCACATAAAGATTATCAAGAGAAAAAAAGCCTTTTTCCTGAATATTTTTTTATGAAATGGAAATTTGCTTAAGTGTATAATGCAAGATGAGAGCGTTTATTTCTTATTTAAGCGTTTATATACAAAAGACACATAAAAGTTCCATGTATATTAGTCATAATATATTGGCTCTCTATTTCCATAAAAAATCGTTTTCGAATGGTTCGCATATAAAATAACACAAAACCTCCACAATAAAATGTATTAACAATTTGCAGCCAATGCTAAAATACTCTATAAAAATTTCAACATTTATTTAATTTTCTTTAAAGATTTATTTTTTGACCCTGGAAGCTTATTTTCTCCATCAGATAGTTTATTATAATTATACTTCATTTATACTATCAAAATATAAAAATAAATTTCTAAATTAAAAAAAAATCTGTTTCATTTTATGTAATGATGACAAAGTAAAATCACAAAACTCAAACACATCTTTCTTATTTTTTAAAAAAATTCGCGATGCCATAAAAACGAACATATATTGCAAAAAAACTAAATCCACCAATTAGACAATCATTCTTATACGTTTGAATATTTTTTTGGATTTAATAAGTAACAGATTCTGTAAGATTTCAGCTTTTTTGTAGCTTGATTTCTCGTTGAATATTTAATCTTCGTATAAAATTTCAATCCCTTGGTCATCAAAAATGAATAGCCCTATGGTTCCATCAACAAATCTGAAGGTATATATAGGAAATTTTCACAAATGGATTTCTAATTAGTACTTTTCTCAAGGTTTTTCCTTTGATTACCAAATTTGAAGCATTTAATGCCATGAAATTTTAATATTTAAAGCATTTATTAATGTTGGATACATTAGCTTAAGCACTGATAAGTGGAAAAAAATCAATGATTTTTTCGGCATATTCAAATTTAGTATTTAGTCATATTAATATGCAAATATATATTTTTTTAAGCACAAAATTTGAGTAACAGAATTTAAAATACAAAAAACCTTTTAAACAAGATGATATAAATATTTCAAAACCTTTTAAACATAATTTCAAAGCACATTTAAATTTTGCATATATAATTAAATTAAAATAGGTTTTCTAAATCTTTTTTATTTCTAATTTTATCTTAACTAATGTGTATAGATCCATGATAATTTTTTAATAAAAAAATCATTGTAAAATCTGCAGTTTACGGCAATCAATAGGCTTATGTATTCAAAAATATAGCTGAGTTTAAATACAATACATCCTTAAAAAACATCCATTCTTTGAATATTTTGTTTCTCGTATTTTACAAAAATCTTAATTATCAAGAGTTGTCATATTTATGAATTTTCATTTACCTGCATATTAATCTAAATTCCATTTCAATTTTTTTAATTTGACTCTCATACCACGTTTATAAATCAAATATATTATTTAATTTTACAAGTATTTTATGATTTTAAGTCGATTTAAACACCAATCATTATATATTTTTCTCTAATTTTTTATGTGTGATTAAACCGAAACAACAAACCCTTTACCGTTAATTTTATGCTAATTTTTGCCATCAAAGATATGTAAATCCCCCTTCCCATATGTTTATACTAGCTGAAAAAATACTGTTGCATTTACTATAAAATATGATTATTCCATATCTTACATATATGAAAATTCATATCTGTCATCCTATTAACTAAAAACGTATGATAAATTATGATTTTCTGCAAAAGGATTTGGCTTTCAGTTCGCAAAATCACATTTTTAACTAACATTAGCACATATTATGTTTATGTTTCGACATAAATATGCTATAATATGAATTTCATTCATTTTCATCCCATTTTTATTTTTATGTCATGTAACTTATTGAGATGAATTTTAATGCTCTCATTGTCACCACAAACTCTAAAGCATACTAACACAAAAATGGTTTTTAGGCAATATTCCAATCATTCTAACATGGCTATTTTTTTTATTGTAAATTTCATTAACCAATTGAAAATATTATATAGCGGAAAAGACCTAAAATTCTGCTATTTGTGCAAGGTTTTATGGGCGAAGCATTTTTTTATTCTTATTGATTCAGATATTTCCTTCATCAAATAGATTTACAGCAATAAAAATGATTATATTCCCAGTAAAAATTTATATAAAATCCATTTATTTCTTGATTATATGAAAATTATTCGTTTAATAAATCTTTTTTATATCATCAACGGGATAAATAAAAAATTTATCAAGTTGTTTTAATAAAAACATATGTTCATGATAATTACTATTATAGATTCATATATAAGAATTTATGGTTAGATAAAAAATTTAGACTTATATTTTAAACATATACTAAAAGATTCGAATAAGCAAAATTCATAACTAAGGGATTTTGGGACGCTGCGCAGTAAATCTTGCCAAAAGCGCATCATAAATGATTATATACATATTGAAAGTATTATATTACTGTGTTGATTTGATTTTTAAGTTTTTTAAAGTTGTTCAAGCCAAACTTATAATTGCTCTATAGACCAGATTTGGCTGATACTTCTTTCTACCACATCATCTTTACAATAATCAAAATCGGATTATTCTTTTTCGTGACTTATTACTTCAAGTGTATCCCACAATTTTGTTGTTTGTGCGTATGCTTTCGCTTCAGATGTGATCCCTAATGTTTAATATACGACTCATGGTATATTGTAACCGCCCATCCTAAGCTATGATGTATGGCAATGTTCGAGTTCTACATGTGTAAATAAGGAAGATTTCATTTGCCAATAGATCGATTTTTCCTAGCTTCACATTTTCAATCTTCTTCAGATTATCAATACTCGTTATTACTATTTCTATTAACGTAAACAAGTTTTCTTCTTATTGTACGTGAAAATGTCAGGTCTTTCATGTGATAATTTTATATTTACTTTTATGATCGTATCCACCTTCATTTCAGATAGTTCATTTCTAATGACTTCTTTAACCGAGTTTTTTTATTATAAAAATTACGACTATTTTTTAAAAATTATTTGCGATGGTCAAAAGTGATATATATCAATACAATTTACTGCTTCGCTAATTATAATGAAAAATCATAAAAAGTTAATTAGTTAAACTGGCCTGGTTCATCTGGCGGTTTACGAAATGATTTAACCATATATAGAAGGACATTACAAAAAATGTCTAAATTATGATAGGATAAAAAAATTTTCATGTCGAATTAAAAACACAATTTTTTTTGCATATCATAATTTAGACATTTTGATTGATTTTTTATGGTTTAAAAATATATTTAAATATTATTTTTTTATCTACAAGGGTGGTGTGGTTGAGTGGTTTACAAGTCTGACCCCTAGGTCAGGGGTCGCGGGTTCCATTTCCACCCACCCCACTAATTTCCGAAACGAATTTACTCTAATGAAAAATACCCAAGGGGGCGGCCAGTGGACCATAAAAGCTAACCATAAAGCACTGACAAGCCATGAGAAAAAGGAGGTTGCTGTGTAACCCGTTGAACTGTGCCTTCAGTATTGAAAAAGATCCCACACCGTGCAGCAAGGATATAGGTAAGTGTAGAGTGTGGTTGTAGCTTTTAACTTGTAGCGATGAACAGTAGACAGAATCTCATTCCCTCCACATAATGACTGCCGCCTATGAGAAAGGACCAATCCACGGTGATTACGGGTGACAACAAGTGCTGGAAGAGTCCCACAGAGAGACGCAGCAGTTAAGCAAAAGTTCCTATGTATATAAAGCGAACTTCCTAAAAAGTAATAGAAGTAAAACATAAATAAATAAAGTAAATTCGATTAGAATTTTTTTTTTTATCTACAAAATACTTTCAAGATAACATTATTTTCTATTGATGATGTAATTTTTCTCAGCACTATAGACCCTTTTCACCATATATTTTTAGACCTTTTTAGCTTTTTGTATAATGAAAATAGTCGGGGCCTAGATTTTCTAGTTGGGATTTTAAAATTTTACATGTCGAAATTATATATTATGCTTTATCGACTGGATATATTTATTTATTATTTCATACATAATTCATGAATAAGACATAAAAGTCTTCGGCATGTTAATTATAGACTGTTGCGCTATAAATGTAGTCAGCGTATATACACTTCATTGGTGATACCTTTGACTTAAGTCGTTGATTAGAAAATAAGTATAGGTGAAAATGAAAGCGTTTAAATAAAAAATTTGAAGTTTATCTGCATTAGAAATGCAAAATAATTCAGATAACAATCTGATTTTATTTATACTAAACAATAAACAATATTATTAAAGATTGAGACATAAAAACAATATTTCATAAAGAAAACATAAATTATCATACAATTAGTAAAAAATTATTGTCCTTAAAATATAGCGTATTATCATAGAATATACTTTAGAAATTTCTGTAACATACCTAATTATCTTATTTTTGTATAGATTATGACGAAAATCTCATAAAAGATATTTATATGCAAAACCGATTTCATATTGGAATCAATCTTATTTTAATTTGAGAGGAAAAGCAAAATACGCTTATATAATTGATTTTAATGAGGAACACTATTCAGGAGCGTTTTTATAATTTAAAATAAGTCATGCCTACTTGAAAAATATATTGAGTATATAAAATTTCGAGTTTATTATTATAATATTTTTAAACATATACTTATCAATCTTTTTACTGCAATAATAAGATATAAAGTTTTTTTTGATTTATGGTTTACATTAGGAATCAAAAAGAGGCAAATAGTTTTAACCATAAATAACAGTTATGCTCTTTTCAATATAATATATCTTTTGAACCTTTTATAATATAGAACACGCACATTACATTTGCATTCTATATTAGGTTTTCGCTTTTAAATATTTTCAAATCACGTTTAATGCTTATATATGATTTTGTACTAGGCAAAAAAAATATCTTTTTTGTTCTAAAAAAGACTTCTACGACTTCTTTCATGCTAAAAAAAACTCGGAAATATAAAAAGGTCACTCTTCATTCAGTTTTGATCTTTTGTACTCGTTTGAAACAGATTTTTTTGAAATTTATTGAAAGATAAATCATGGCGAATTTCTTTGCAAGAATGTGTTTTTAAGATTTAATATTCCAAAAAAAATAACAGTTTAAAAAAAAATATGTTTAAATTTAGGAGTTTTTTTAGAAAGAATAATAAATTTAATGAGTTAATTAATAAGACTTTCTATAAAAGTTTATTAATTATGCGCAAAATACATAGTTTAATTTGATAATTGATATTTAAGAACAGAAAAAAATCATTTGGTAAATATTGTTAGAAAAGTTAAGAACACTGAGACTTCTATATTTTGATTATAAAATTAAAAGGATCCAAATACTTAGAATATGCAAAATACGCAATAATTAATATAAAAAAAATCAAGTTATACTAACATTATGAAAAAAAAATTATAGGCATAATTCTAAATATGCATTAACTGATTTTCGTATCATAAAACACACAGGAAAGCAAGTAAATAATAAGTAAACCTCATATACGTACCAAAAAATGTATATTGTGCAAGGAAAGTTGCTGAAAACAAAGGATACATTGAATATCTTGTGAAGCATGCAAATTATTATAGATCTTATATTTATATATGCTGAAAATTTTTAGCAAACAAAAAAAATATAACACGATAAAAAAGCATTCAATAAAAACACACTAAAAATTTTCGACTAAACTTTATAAAATTTTTCTTGCAAAATATAGTTTATGGTAATGTCGCAAATATAAAGGCTTTTAAATTTCTTCTAGGGTTCAAACCTTCATTTTTAAAGAAAATAATGTAAAAAACTGGCAATTAATTATTAAAATATTCCTGCTATAATAAAAACAAAATATGTTAAAACCAAGAAAAAATCACCGGAAAAATATAAATAGATTTTGTAAACATATTTGATGCCTACCTTAGTAGAATAAAATATGTTAAATATATTGAAGTAGCTTTGTATGCCAAAATTTTATTTTAAAGATAATTTTTTCTCTATAGTTGTAAATAATCTATTTCTGATGATTTATAAGCTTTTGTTTTCAATCTTTTTAATTATTGTTTGGATCCCTTAGAATTTTTAAGCACGTGTGCATATTTTTTACTTAAATCGATATTTTTAAATAATAAATTTATAATTTAATCATATGTATGACAAATTGACAACACAAAAACGCTTAAATTGTTGAAAATTGTTAAAGTATAAAGTTCTAACAAATTGATTTAATTCTTCGAGATTTTAAGGCAAAAAAACCAGAAGAATAACAACAGTTTATCAACACAAGAACTAGCTAAATTATAGTTTAGATTGTTATGTTTAAAACATGTTGATGAAGCAAAAAGATGTGATTTTACAAAAAAATACTTTATTGTCCTAAAAAATAAAAAAATCCAAGGTACGGAAATAAATATGCTAAATAAAAATCATTTAGAAGAATCAATGGATAAAATACAGACCACCCATAGAAAGTTAATTAGAAATTAAAATATACACAATGTTTAATGAAATCGAAAAAAAGACAAAAAAAATTCATAACTTAGTGGAATATTCACTTAAAATATTCAAGAAAAAACAAATCCAAAATTATTTATATGATAGAATGTAAGAGATCTAAAAAGTTTAAATATATACTAAAAAATTCAAAATAATATTTAAATTAAAACCAGGGGTGGCTCAAAATCTTAAATGTTTGCTGATTATAGCATTTTAAATTACAATAGAAAACTAAATTCCTTTTCAAACCACATTTGGAAAAGATCATATGCATAGTAAGAGTGAAGAAAAGAAGATTATATTCCTCAAAAATAAATAAGTTATATGCATTAATTACGGTCACTATCAATTCATAAAAAAACCAAGAATAGGTCAGAAATAAATAACATTTTAATACTATAGATATGGATTTTCATAAAATTTTTTGCGATAACGATAAATAAGGGATTTATTTGTGTTTTATGTATGAGAAGCTGAGAAGCCATCCTTCCAATCAGTAATACTGATCGATACTAAGAATCAAATTTTTAAAATTATATTTAATTTGTTATTGAGTAAAATATTATTGCTTAGCTAGACTTTAATTTATATCAATTTAAATTACATTTATGTTACACATATTTTTTTTGTGCGTCCTTTGTGGCATAATTATAGTCAATATAATTTAAGGACATTTATGTAAATTTTATTGATCAAATATAGATAAACTACTACTTATATTATTTAAATCAAAAAGATTGTGCTATTTCGAAATGTTAAGAGTTGCAAATTTGAGAATTATCTTATTAAAAATAACATTTTATTATCCTAAAAAGAACTAACCTCCTTTTAAATGATGTAAAATATTTTTTTGTATTTCTATTGGTTTATTGAATTTGAAATCATATTAAATAAAAGTTTTGATTTAATCCTTTGTATTTCTTCAATGAAAGTGATCCAACAATTAAAAAACTTAATGAAAATAAGTATTTTGATAGAAATTTTAGCTACATCACAACAACACCCAGAAAATATTCAAAAAGATGACTATATTTATACAGAAAATAATGAAATACCATATAAAAAGCGGTTTCAAGCCAAAGATGTAAATACACCCGAATCGAAACAAGAAAATAATGAAATACCATTTAAAAAGCGGTTTCAAGCCAAAGATGTAAGTACACCCGAATCGAAACAAGAAAATAATCAAATGAATTTAAGTGAAAGTAAGGGTGTAGCAAAGATAAAATTTCGTCGAAAATGTGATCAATCAAATAAATTTTTAGAGTCTAGTCAGAAAACAGCAATAAAGAAAAGAAAAATAAGTCTGTATGACAAAATTCTAGTTAACACATTTGATGCAACGATTAAAGAACTTCAACCAACAATCAAACTTAAAAGAATAGATGACAATGAAATAAAATCTTATGAAATTATTTATAGCAAAAAGAATGTCATCGAAGTTGAAGATGTCCCGAAAAAACTGGAGGACGTGAGATGTCTTATAAAAACATGGTATCGCGCAAATTCAGATTATAGGGTTTATTTATTAGAAAATGAAGAATTATATACATCAAAAGGACTTTCAAAAGATTTATTCAAGGATAATTTACGGAATAAAACAGAAATTGATTTTAAAGATACTAAAAAGTTAAGTAAAAAAGGAAAATTCCTGTTAAAAGTCGTGAAAATGAGTTACGATAAAATTTTTAACACAAGAAAAATAAATCTGAAAAATGTAGACCTTGCTAACATTGATAATATTATCAATTTTTGTTCTGATGATATAATATCAATGTGTCGTGAAGATTCTTTAGAAAAAACAAATGCCCCCCTTTATTTAAGCGATATTCAAAAAACGACTATTGAGTGCGAAGGAACTTTGGAAAAAATGTTACCAGAATTTTTAAATGTTTGCGAATTGATATATTCCGACGAATTTGATTATTGTTCTGATTTTATATTGCTCTTAAAAATGGTTAACAGCTTTAATCTTATAAAAAGTCTTACATGCATATTAAAGGAAGAAATAGCACTCGAGCTCATTAATGAACAAGACAAAACAGTCAAAAAAATAAGAAGAGCACTTCTCTGTGTATTTAAAAATATATTTAAGGCACAAAAAAATTTTAAGGAGCAAGAAATATCAAAAAAATATGAAAAATTTTGTGAATTTTATAATCATAGGTGTAAAGATATTGAAATTATAAAAGATATGCGTATTATAGTAGGAATATTATTTTTTAAAATTGAATTCGAGTCCCAAAAAATAAATTATTTTACAGAGGTGTTTTTTGGGTTTATATATGAAAACTTATCTTCAGAACATGCTGGATACGAATTGTTTGATGATATAAACCCCAAAATTTTTATTATAGAAATTTTGAATCATATAAAAAGAATTCATTGTGCCTTTAACTTTCAAGATGAAGGTGAAATGTTGCTTGATAACATTCAAGCAGTTGAAAATTTATATGCTCAAATCATAGACAAAAGAAATCCGTGCACGCAACAACAAATCATAAAAGAATCTCTTTCTATTCTTAAGAAAACATTGGAATTTTAAATAAATGAAATAAGTATAAAGCTCGTAAAATCTGTTTGATACTTTACCCAAAAAAATATATTAGCTTTGTATCATCATAGTATAAAGATTACAAAGAAAAATAAACTAACATAAAAACAAACAAGCCATTCATTCGGACAAAAAATGTTCCAATTTATTTTTTATTATTTTAAAACATTTTTTTCATTGTTGTTTATTTCTCAGAAAGAAAATATAAATAAATAATTGTCACCATAGGTCCTATATCGCTATAGGATTATAATTCTTTCTATTAAAAAAATTTATCATCAAATTTACCCTCATATGAAGCAAGAAAATATTTCAGAACACTTGGGAAAATTTTAAATAAAAATAATTTTTTTTCAATTCTACTTAAACATAATAAATACCTTTTTTACTGTAAAATAAACAATATAAAACGCACTTTGTTCTTGTAACAAAGAAATAGAAGCTCCAGAATAAAGGTTTAATGCAAAAACGAACTATGTTCTCACGAATCTCCGTTCTATTCATCAAAACTATAAATATAAATAAAAATAGAATTTGGATGGAAATTAATGCAGTCAAACATCAATCGTTTTTTTGTGTTCTATCGTATAAAAATGAAATCAAGAAAAACATGATCAATATTAATATTAATAATAAATTTGTTTTTTTATTTAAATACGAGGATTTTCATTACCCTAAATCCATCAATATTTTTTTATATATATGCGATCGCAATTTTTTTTCTATTTTAACATATATAGCAGCTGTATTTATATCCATAAAATCTTAATTTTTTTTTTATCATTTACATAAATTTATCTTCGATAATTTGCAGAAAGAAATAGAATAATATACATATCTACTATGCATTTTTAATAATATAAAAATATAAAAATACTTGATGCTCGAATATATCTTACTTATAAATAGCCTTTTTTTACATCAGATTGGATTAATATGATTTTGCTTCGCAAAAAACCAAAATTATCCTCTCCAAAAAAGGAATAACACAAGTTCGTATCGTATTATTATATGTGCAATTTTGAGATTTTAACGAAAAAATGATTTCTTTTGTGTCGAATACAGTTGTGTGATGTTTAATAAAAAGCTTCTTTTATTCTAAATAAAGAGTATATTATAAATTTACACAAATAATGTAAGAAAACAAAATTTTTAATATTTTTAGAAATTTCATATTTCTTTCCAAATGACTTTTTTCTAAAAATTTTCATATATGCAGAACATTATAAACAAGTTTATATAACCAGAAAAGACTGGATAAAAAGTCATTGTATGTAAACGAACCCTCAAAAAATACATGCATAGATAACAAAAATGGAATAATAATAGTTACTTTACAAGGTGTATCTAAACTTATAGATATTTTTTTAGGTCATAGGTCTTACTTTATGTTTTCGTATAAAGGTATGCTAAAATATTGCGAATTCGCACATTAAAAATGATCTTGGCGATTCTTTTTATTGTATATCTACTCATATTCCAAATAAAACCCCCTTTTTATCTCCTTATTGAACTGTTCGATTCAATTTATATAACCAATTATTGAGTAAAAATCATATAAATTTTTTATGAAACCGTGGGGGATCTAAGAATTATATTTGTGAAATATCATAATTTAAAAAATACACAACAAGCACAAAATAGCCAATTGAATTTATTCTAGAATAAATTGAAAATAAAGATGTAATAGATAGTTCTATTATAAAAATTTTGGTTTTTTTAAAACAGTAGCTTAGTAAATATCTCTCACTGATAATTTAACATAGATAAACGACAAATAAATAAAATTTAAATTTTTTCCAGCAGTATGTATATTACAAAATTCTGAGAATTTAACTAGATTTTATGGCCTATAAAATATGATTCATAAGTTTATTGATAGGAAATTCATATAAAAATAACAATAAAATACCGCAATATGCGCATGTAAATGCTCGAATTCAGATCAAGAAGAAATATAATATATTGCCAAAAAATTACTATTCGTCGTTGAGAGCTGCATTACAACATAATTCTCATATTTTCGATGTGTGCAATGTTTACATAGAACATCATTACAAATAAATATAATTACAAAGGAAATAAAATGACATAGAATAAACTATAGAAAGATCGAATTAACATTCATGCCAAAAGCTGGAATAAATATTGTGTGTCTATATTTTTTATGGAACTTAATATTTAAACAATGATGGAACAGTAAATTAGAATTAGAAAAGCATAAATCTAGAGGAGTTCAAACTCAGCATTTGGTTATGTCTGCAATGATTCTATAAAACCTTTAAATACATTTGAAATATAGCCTGAATTTTTTTTTATAATTTCTACTCGGCATTTTTATTTTGATATTATCGGATAATTTTTTTAAAATTAAGGAGATATATTGCCAATTATGTTAGTTGATTTCCGTAGCTCGACGAACAAAATAAAAATGATAAATTCTTGTTACTAATATTTGAACAAGATATTTCGCATTGCGAATAGAAAATATAAATTTACTTGTGTACAATTTCCGGTTATGTGTATCTTTTTGAAAACTTCTGTGATTAGCAATATAAAAAAGACAAAAAAAAAGATTTTAAAATCAAAGAGTATATGTATTCGTAGCTAAAAATTGGTATAATCGTTGCTTGAGAGCTAAAGGCAATTGGAGATTTAAAGCAGAAAAAGCCAATATGAAATATATGTAACAGAAGAGAATCGTCGTAGTGGCAAAGATGAAAATACGGTAGATATTATGATAAAAACACAGTAAATTACTTTTTAACTTCTAAAAAATATTTATCGACGCCAGAAGAATTAGAAAAATATATTCTTTTAAAATGCCAAAAAGTATAGTAGCAGAATATTTCTCAATCTCTATCAAATATAACATATAAAAGATGTAAAATATGTTGAATCAGATTGGCGCTTGCATTTTTTTTTGAAATTCTATGATACCCGTTCTAAAATGCGTTATGGCAAAGTCTAGAATTCAAAGTAAATTATAATTTTACAATTTTTTTGCGTTTTAAATTAGTTATTTACTTCAAATATCTTCCGAGATGTTATAAATATATATTTGATCAAGCTGTTTATTACTGAATTTTACTTACAGGGCCTCACTTCAGATTAGATAGAACATCTTTTGTGATACATATCTGTAAAGTTAGCTTTATATATCTGTAAGAAAAATATTCACCGCATATAAAATGTTCTAATGCAACAATATATTATGCAAAAAAAATTTGCCGTTAAGAAATTATGAAAATGCATAATCTTCGCGAAATATCTTTATAGAAACCTGCTAAAGAAATTTGTATAAAAAAACGTAACTAAGTATACAAAATGCTTTAAATCTATATTAAAACGTTCCAATATCATTTAAATAACCAAAATATATGTTTTATCAAACAATTTCGAATTATATAGATCTAAGCATCTATTGGAATTTGTTTTTCCTCGAAGAGTATATTTTTAATATGAGAAGTTCTTCTTCAAAACAAAGGCTGTAAAATTTAACGATTACCCATACTATTACAGCATAAAATATATTGAAGTTTATTTACATGTGTAAACGATCCTTTAAACACAACTTTGTACATTAAAAATAATAAAAGTCAAGTTTTACGGTTATGTAATTTTATTTAAAGTATATATTTATATAGTAAGTTAAAAAATGTTAATTTGTACCCAATATATTCATTCATTGCATAAAAATGTTTTACCCTCCGAATAAGGTGTATGGTTTATATATTTTTGCCAAAAATAACAACAATTGCAGCTTTTAAATCAATTTATACATAATAAACGTTATATACACTTACAAACTATGATAGTTGTGTAAACTCCAGAAAATACTGTATTTAACGATTTATATTATAATTAATACGTTGAATCATAACATTTCCATAGCGTTTTAGTTATTTCTAAAGGGTTAAAAATACTCTACATATTATGTATTTTTGCAATTATTTAAAGCCGAATATTCAAATATGATTTTAGACATATATCAAAGCTTTCTTTAATGTGTGTTTTATCTCTATGCCTATAATATTGTGATTAGGTAATTTTCAATTTGATAAAGAGTGGTTTTAATGTATCAGATATATTTGATACCATTCTTATTCTCAGCAGTGATTCTATTTTCTGCGAAAATTTAGCAAATTAAATTTTTAACGTAATGAATATTGTAACATATGTTCGCTGTAATGTAAAATTAATTTTTAAATCAATTATTATAGAAAATAAATCAAAAGGCATATGTTACTTCTTTTAATATCTGTCGGTCTCGATTATTTACGTGAAAGAATTCAATTCTGTTAATGTATTATAACAAAAAGAGATGGTTTGTTCGATAGTCATGCCTCTAGAATTTTTCTTTTGTGTATCAAAACAACTAAAAAATCGAATATCTTCTATATATTTTGAAAGAGTCTTGCCACATCCGAAATTATATCGAATATGTATTTCCTTAATTCGGCTCAGCAGACATATGATGAATAATTCCGATGTTAGAATCGTCGATTTTATGTATTCTGTATCTATTTCTGATGAATTTAGTACATTCTTTAAGTATAAGAAGAAGCTGTTATTGAAAATATCTATTTTCGAAGAGAGAATATTTGGTTTTAAAAACAAATCAGAGAAGAAAATCTCAGTTTTATTGTCTAGTCCTACTACATTTTCATAAAAATTTTTATAGTTTTCTATAATGTTTACTTTTTTCTCTTCTTTGATTTTTTCGACATCCTCATTTCCAGTTATTTTCATATTTTCAAATATATATCTAAACGCCTTTCGCATATTCTTTTTTCTAGTGTTGTAGCTATCTGATTCGTCCATCTCGTAATTCTTGTCCGTATCGTTCGTGGTAATAAAACGTCGATTGTTAAGTTTTTTATTTTTTGCTAAATAAATTATATTATTAAAGCATTCTATCATGTAAAGTAAAGTATCTTCATCTTCTAAATAATCATAATCATTTTCTAATATTATCAAACGCAAGCAGTCAATCTCAGGTAGAACGATTTTGTATTTTTCAGCGCCAAGCAAAGCCATTTCATACATGTCAATTAAATAGATAGAAAAATTATATTTTATAGGATTTTCATCTTTCATTGCATTGTTTTTATCAAGATTTAATATCTTCGACCTGAGATTTTTGGAATGCATAGGTTTGCTAGTTCGATCAGCTTTAATTTTTTCCATTAGATACTTACCTTTTTCGCATAGCTTAGATTTATCACCTAAATCATTTTTGCTGTATTGTTCATTATCTCGCTTAAAAAGGCCTTTTGAATTTCCAATTATTCGATAAAGGGATTCCGAGACCAACAATTCCTTTCTTTTTTGTTTGTTAGATCCATACCATTCAGATATCAATTTGATTAATTGCTCACAATAATCTTTAATGTCATTTGATGTTACACTGATTTTTAAAATATCATTTTCTATCACAAATATGCGTTTTTCGATTGTTTCGATTATCGTAGAAACGCTTGTTTTGATTTTCGCAGGAACGCCAGGTTCGTTTTTGTCTCCTTTGGATCTTTTAGGCACATTTACTGGTTTATCCCGAGTTTTAAGGAAACGTTGTTTTATGACAGGAGTTCCTGTTTGTTTCGTATTTATGCAATTATTCCCATTTGTTTGCTTTTTAACGAACTCCATCATTGATTGATCATGTTTTCTTTGACATGATGGAACAGATTTTTGTGAATAATGTTTCAAAGCCCTTGATTTTGACGTTTTTACATTAAATTTGGTCTTATAGGGCTTTTTGAACTGTTTATTGATGTCTCCTTTAGTCCCATATGATTGAATTTGATTACTGTCACTTGCTTTAATAATGGTAAAAATCGAAAAAACAAATATTTGCACATATAGCACTCTATATTTCTGTACCATCATTTTTAAAGGAGCAATAAATAAATAAAATTAAGATATGAGCCGTAAGATTTATATTTTATCAGCAGACGTGGAAAAAACTAAATTACTCACGGCGTGTATTCCAATTTTAATTTAACATTAATGGTTCGATATTTTTGGATAAAATTTACTTTTATTTTATATAAACCTAATTTAACTGCGTCTTTGATTTTATCCATAATTTTTTTTGGATTTGAGATTTAATTTATCAATAAGCAATCAAAAATTCACTATATACCATAAAAAGCCTGATTTTTTAGATTATCTTTGGTAAATCGTAAAAAAATGAAATTTAAATTTAGCATTAACAAAATAATAAACTAAGGGGTTTTCTATTATTTGTTGATTAAAGTTTTTTTACAAAAGAAGACGATATGACGTTAAATGGCTATCTCAAATAAAATAACTTTAAGGTTATTATCAACAAATATCTAGTCCAATAAGAACTCAATTTCATTGATCATCTAATTAAATATAAATTTAATACTTTACAACCAAATAAATCCAACTAAATTAATAAAAACTATTTGTGGGAAATTTTAAAATATATAGATGATATAGATAAACCACAATTCGGTCAATCGACAGATTAAAATATATTTAAAGTTGGTGAATGAAGTAAACTAGCAGTAATTGTAACAAAATAAAGAATCTGTAATTAATTAATGCTATTTCAGTTTTAATTTTTAAAGAGGGAAATATTATGCATATTTTTGCTTTGTAATTAATTGATACAATTCTAAATATTGACAATTTGGTTAACTAAAAAAAATAACACCTTTTTGTTTTCTTTATATTTCTTTATGGAAATGTTATTTATTATTTTGTAACTTTTCAAGCTATGCTACAAAAAGGATTTTAAAAAAAGCTTTTGTCTGATTTACCAATATATAAAGGCTTACAATATAATTCAAAGATATAATTGATAGATATAGAAATAATTATATGGAATAATAAAAATTTTTAACGATGATATATTTCGAAATCAGATCTATTGAAATTTGTGGCAGGATGTGGGATAGAATTTATTTATCATGGCTTTTAAGCATAATTTTATGTGGCAATAATTATTTCGGCATTTAAATTCTTATTTTCAATGAAATAATTTATATTAAAGTTTATAGCTGAACTTTGCACTTTAAATGGCTTGCAACTAAGTTAATTTTAAAACTATAAAATAGAAGCATTGTGCAAGGATTATGAGCAACAGGACATGGAAATTCGCTTTAGATATGAAATTTCGATGAAATCAAGATGTTTCAAAAAAAATATTACAATAACAATATAAAATTAGAAATAGAAATCGTAGTATTTTAAAATATTTAAATTTTGAAATAAAAAACGAAAATTATATGTCAATTACAAATTCTAAATAAGAATCTAGTTCTATTAGAGCGAAGTTAGAAGAAAATTATTTGGCATCAACAGCTGAGTTTAGAAATTATTTTGTAAAATTTTCGAAAATTTCAGATAAAAATTGAGTACTATCAGAGCTAAGCTAGAAGGGAAAATATCTGGCATTAGCAGCAGAGTTTTAAAATTATTTTAAAAATCTTCCATAAATTTAAACTTATGCTATAAATAAAGCATGCAGAAAAAATATTCGAAGACTAAATGCGTTCTCTTAATTTTTAGTGCGTGTTGAAATATGTTCGGGGCTAGTAATTTATGCATTTTACTAAACTTTCATTGTATAAAATATAAAACTATTCAAACGGTAAAATATTAAAAACTTATTTTATTTACACTGAAATCTTATTTTTGTTTTAATAAGTTCACAAAGAAAATTAATTCATAAAGATTGAAAATGTATCTTTTTCAATTAATAAAATTTTTTTAAATTATATCCGGAAAGACATTTTGTATTTATCATGTTAATGGAAATATAAATCAAATCTTCTTTTTTGGCTTTCAGTATTATACTTATCAGCTTAAAATTAGGATTATTTCATTAAACTTTGATATATGTAGAAAAGGGGGCTTTTACAAAAAATAAATTTATTTTCTGTAGTATAGATATTTAGAGAAAATAAAGATTTAAATATGCATTATAAATTCAATAGTAAGATATTAGATAATAATATCACTAAATAAAGTTGCTTTTATCAAATAATAAAAGGTTTTGTGTACAGTTATCAATAAATTCGACCCTTTGAGCATAAATTTTTAGGTCTGAGTTAGAATTATACAACTATCTTTTAAATTGTAAGCATTTCTGCAATATTAGAATCTTATATTTAATCGAATTGTGATCCACATTTTAGCATCGAGTGGCAATCTACATCGCGCTGTAAAGGTTTTTTCATCTTATATTGATATATATTAAATTTATAAATACAGAAAACGAAATAAAATTATATGTTATTTACACTAAAACCCTCATCATTTTTAAATAAAACATTTTAAATTACTGTGAAAACGAAGACAATTTTTTTAGAACATATAAAAATAACAGTAGCAATATTTGTGATTTATTCATACGTGCCAGTTTCGACATTTAAATTTGATTAAATACAATGATAACAATTTTACTTGCATGAATGACTTTATCTGAAATATTCAAAAAAAAAATTTTCGCTTATATTTTTTGAAGTTTCATATGTGATATAGGGAATATTTCTTTATTTTTTAGTTCATTTTATCAGTATTATACTTTGTTCAACATAGATAGAAAATATGTATAGAAATAAATTTACTCAGTATCTATCCGAATTTTTTTAAATCTACATGGGTCTAACTTATGCCATATATTTTATGAAGTTTAATTGTTTTTTTACAGTTGATCAGATCTCTATTTAACTTTTGCATGTTGTTTTATACTTTTTCTTTTTTTATATCTCTGATCATATGTCGCATTTTGATCAATTGATTCAAAGATTTTCTATTTTGTAATATTGAAATTTTATTTGTCTAAAACATAAATATATATATTGACTGCTGAAATTTTTTGATTTCTTTTTAAAACTAATTGTTAATTATAATTAAATCGAATTAAGGGACAAACACATTTAAAAATTGGTATTTAGTTTTTTAGATCTAGGTTTCGTGCATAAATATAAAATATCCATAGCACAATAAATAAAGCTTTCCTTTTTCTTTTATCATATAAGTTTAAATAATTGATCCCAAAGCGGTATAAATCATTAAAAGTAAACATACTTTGGAACGATCATAAAATCAGGATTTTATTTTATTGTATAGGCTTGAATTAAATTTGAATTTAGATTAAAGTGTTAAAATATTATTTATAAATTTTATAAATATACTACACACAACAAAGAAAGGCATTATTTTTTATTTTTTTTTGCAGTAAGATGATCTTGTAAATGAAGATATATGTCATAATTATACCTGAATAATATATTTTCTATATCTTTTTTAATTGTGAATAATGTGTAACAAACCCACATTTTTTCTATAGTATGTATTTTTCCAGCGGGACACAAAAATCTGAATTCGAAAATTTTCTTTATTTTGATTTTCACGACCCATGTCTCAATATTGAACAAGTAAAAGCAATAAAATTTTTGCATTTTCACAGGCTTATATCATTCGATGGACATGAAAATATATTATTTTTCTTGGTTTTTTTAACCCATATATAAAGCAAAAATATATCTTTATCATGTAGATGCTTTATATATTTTTATATATTTATTATGGTTTTTAAATGCTAAAATTGTTATTTGATGGTTAATGTTGTGGTTTTTTAATTTGTTCTTTTCGATTTTTTATCAAAGTTTTGTTCTTATTCTTAGTCTAAATTATTTTTAATTTTGTAAATCTGATAAAATATATATAGTGTTGTAATTTCTACCGGGGCTAAAATGTTGGAAGTGGAACGAATAAAGATAACGAAATATAGATTAAAATAAATTTTTATTATTTTATAATTCAAATTATCATTTTAATGTAATTTTACTCACTGTTTTATAGAAAAAAATTATAAAATACCTAGAAAATGAAACAAATTTAAAATTATGAGCAAATACGAGCGGTAAAATTATACGTAATTTGTCAAAAACACAATATAATATCGTTATTGCAATGTGAATTAAAATCCGTGCAGATAAAAAAGTAATTCATATATAGGTTAAGCATATGTTTTAGTATAAATAAAATGATTTATAAAGGGGATCTTTGAAAACACGCCACTATGCATAAACAAAAATTTGTAATTATCTTAGTTTCTTATGCCTAAATTTTAATGACAAGCATAAAAAGTCGTAAGATGAACATCAAAAAAAGGTGTGGAATGAACCAGGCTTTAGAAATATATGCGGGCGTTTTATTGTAGAAGAAAAAAATTAAATTGGATTCCTAGGTATATCAGTAAAAATAGCTGATAAGAATATTGGAAAACGCAAGTATAGCCGTAGAACCGAACAGTGGTAGTTTTATATGTTGTTAAAATAAAAGGAATATATTAAAAAAGTTCTTTCTATTGTATTTTTATGCAATAAGATTATGGATCAATCATGACAAAATATAAAAATTTTTTTTTAGCTGAATTGTATATTATATAATGATGGTTGCAAACCATGCACTAAAATCAGTAAAAATCAAAGGTTTTTTTTCATAGGATGAATTCAAATCGACGTATTATAGATTGATATCACTAATACTCAAACTTATAAAACAGAGGGTTTATCTAATGATTTAAAGCTGTAATTCTACATCCAAACGCAAAAAAACAATATTTTTTGGTATTTTTAATACTTAACTCAACGAAAATAACAAACGGTAGTTTTTAGAGGGATTTTTGGAACATGTAAAAAGTCTGTTCCTGATAAAAGATGTAAAACATATTATAAACCTGTATATAGTCTCCTTTTTAACTTCCTGTTTGCGATATAATATATAAGAGTTCCTTTTACCAATAAAAAAACGTCTTTTTATTCTTTTTATGTAGTGAAAAATACGCTTTTCATGTAATGATAAAATTTTAATTGAATATTGTAAATGTAAATTTTTTATATTTTCTACATATTGATTTCTATTTTTATCCAAAATAAGCGCTGTCTAATATGAAAATGTTTAATATAAAAAAAGTCGAATTCCAGAATAAAGTTTTTTGGCTTTTTTAAAGAAATATAAAATAATTCAATCAATTAATAACGCTTTCATAGAAAAATATGCCAATAAACACTTTTATTAATAACCATACAAGCATAATATGTATTTTTGTACCACAGATAAAAATAATATATAAATATCTAATGTTGAGACTTTCTACTAGCCTGCTATAACCGCAAATCAGGACATGCCATCATATAGTTGCAATAAAATAGTCTGTCCATAGCACTTTTTTCTTGCTGAGGAATATTAAAACTACAAAATAAATAGGTTTTTAGCATCTTTATATTATTAATAAAGTATATTTTATAGACTTTTCAATGTGATCTATATACTAAAAAACCAACTCAATGTGTTTGTGCTCATGTTCTGACAGATCTTAAAAAATACAAATGGTATCGTATATTTTTCTTTAATCTTGTAATGTAAAGTTTTTATAATCCAGATTTATACTTATCACCAATATATTCAAAAACTACTATTATTTAGAATCTTTTTAGAATATAAAAGAAGGTGTAAATGCGCATTTAATCATTGAGCGAAAAAAGCTGCAATGAAATTAAGAAACTATTATTTAATATATTTTTACCATAAAAAAATCATTTTTCTTTTTTTTATCATAAAATAATAGTTCAAGAACGACGACTTATTATATCCTAGACTATAATTTATTTATTTAATCTATACGGTAAGTTATTTTGGCTTTATAAATTGAGTGAACCTTCTTTTATAATTATTGATATATGTTCTAACTCTTGATACGCGGTATATATATTATATATATTCAATATAAGATACTTATTTGCATTCACAGGATCTTTCTATCATAGTTACACATCTACAAAATAAATATTTGGTATGAAGCGAGAAAAAAAATCCATTATAAACTAAAATATAACTGCCGAACATAACTTAGACATCTCATGAACAGCTGTGTACTATAATGTGCTTGAAAATAAGAAATTGTACCATTCTGATGATTCACAGAAAGTGATATGTTTTATTTATAGATCTAAGTGCACAATTTATCAAAAAATATATAGTACAAGAACTTTGTATTATTATAATGCGCTTTTGAACTTTACATATTAAATTATAGACCCTAATATTTTTTTATTTTTGGTTATAGTGAGAACATATCATTAATTTTTATAAAATAAACAAAACTCCGAACATTTTTATGCGCCTTTCTCGAGAATTCTTTTGATTTTATCCAAGAAGATAAAAAATTTATTATTTAAAACTGATTGAATACTTACTACTTTTTATTTATAAAATTATAGAATTACATGCTTCATAACCTAAGAAAATAGAATTACAAGCATACCTTTCTGCGATCTTTGAATAAAATGGATTATATAGTAATAAAAAATGGCATTTTTATGCAATTTGACACGATTTAAGATTAAATTTTAGAATCAAGAAAGCTTTTTTCAAAAATGCATCCCCTCAAAAATAAAAATTAAACAGCATCTATTTAAATCACGTGCCCATTATATGATCTAAAACACCATTTATAAATGAAATTTGATACAGTTATAAAAAACCACTTTTTAGTTGAGAGCCATGCATTAAAGATTTAAAACATTCTTTATCTTGATTGCCAAATAAAATAAAAGGTACAATTTTTGTTTTAATTGATATATAAAATATTATTTGACATCAATACGCAATTTTTTAGTAATTATGTGTATTTCGGAACAATTTTACTTTATAGTATTATTACCAATACGAAAATACAGAATTTATATGTATTTAAATTCAAAACGTAATAATGGTGTATAATTTATGTTTTTAATACCTTTTAGAAATTTAAAACAGTTAAAACACATAAAAAAGGCATGGCTTTATGGTAAAATATTGGACATCCATAAGCATCTAAATATCTCTTATATAAAGAAATACACTCTAGAGGAATCAAAATATTTAAAGCCTTTAATCCGTTAAGATTGTTAGTAATAAATATTCTATTTGTTCTGTGCGTAATTTATATAGCGGCATAATATTTTCGCTATGTTTATTTATAAAAAATTTGACTGTGATATGACGGTTGTTTACACTGCCCTCAGTTTGTAAACATTTAAGTAATCAACCCTAAATATGTTCAATAATTCGAATAATTTATTTTTTAGGTCGGTTTATTCTGATTATTACCTATAATTGTCAATATTCTTTGCATATAATTCGTTTATGTCCCCTTTTATATTGTGTTTCATAAAACAAAACCAATTATTTTAAGTTAATATACAGAATTCAGAAAGTACTACTCAAAATGGTTGCTTTTTTGTCGTATATGTGTCTATGATTATTATATTGTTTCTTATCTTATCATTATTAAGATAAATTCAAAATTTTCTAGGACTTGTCGCCATATGAACCAAGTGATAATTACTTTTTTTTTGCATATTTATTTATTTTTAATATATAAACGATCCTTAACATTGCTAAAATTGTAAGGATTTAGTAGAATTCCCCACAAAAAGGGGTTCATGTTATTTTTATGAGCTTTTGTGCCTTTTTTCAAATCATATCAAATGAATGGAAAATTTATATTTGTTATTATGTATTAAAATCATCAATAACATGCTAAAATGTTTTTTACCACAGGATATAGTATTTTAGTGTTAAAAGAATGCATTGGAATGAAATATTATTTTAATCTGACCACGCCGATCAAGTCATCCTTGAGAGGAAATCTTTATAATTTGAATAATGAGTGGGATTAATTCCACATGCGTTCTGGAATCGATGAAATCTGTTTAAGCGCTACGAACAGACGATGTTCAAATTGGAAAGATTTTTTAATAAGACTCGACCAAATAATTTTTGTCGTATAGCTTGCAGCTTAGCGGCATTATTACCAGTTTGGTGATATATAAATACCCTTACATTAAAAGGATTTGAACTTAACTCATTGAAATTGAATATATTTGTGATATATTACACAAGTTAACCATAATAAATCGGTGGAAAATATCGCTTATTAAGAATCTTGAATATCTATTGGGTCCAAAAATAAAATTTATCAGAATAAAAAATATATTTTTTATTGCATGTGCATACTATCTAATTTTATTTTTTTAAAGGGTTTACGCATTTGTGCCTTATAATCATTTTATAAAATAAAAATTTAGAAACTATAAGAAATAAGCGAAAAATTATCATCGAAATGTTTTTGGAAATATTTAGTTTGCTGCTATAATTTTGTTTTTTTTAATTAAAAGGTTTTATGACTTGATTCTTGTTTACTAGTGCAAATATTCTCATTTTAGCCTAACTATTTTTTCAGGAAAGTTTATTGTTGTTAGATGGAGTTATAAATACGATTATCTGGGTTTTATATCTTAAGGAAATAGAAATTGTCTTTCTGGCTTAAATAATGTAAAAACATGTTTAGCATGATTTAACTTGTGTATCTTTGTATTCATTATCTATTTATTTATTTTCTTTTTAAAAAAATTAAATAATACATTTTTGTAGATATTGCTGGCTATGAACGATTTTTTATTTGATTAAATATATGAGTATATACATATTATCACAAGTATCTTTCTTCTGAACTATTTGTTATAAGTTATGAATTTTAGATATTAAAATGCTTTACTTTTGTGTTTATGGGCTTTAAAACATCGTATTTTGTGCTCAACAAGTCATTTTGTAATTATATTTTATATTAAATTCAATATTTTACTCTAACTACCAAGGTAAAACAATTAGAGACCTCAAAGATAAAAAAATACAACAAAACATAATTTCTTAATATTATATATTCCATAATTACTTTTAGAATTCATTTATATTTTATAAAATGCAAAAACATTTGCAGATATTCATAATTATTGAGATAGTGGATTCTCGAAAGAACTGGTATTATAGAAAGTGAAAAAACAACATTTTTTCTGCACAAATCTGTTTAACATCGAATGTACAGAGACTCTCGAGCCTGTCCTAAATTAATAAAACAATGTATTTGTTGATAATAATAAATATAATTATGTTATTCTTTGAACTTACATATATTTTAAGCTATATAAAAAAATCCCACTAAATATACCGAATGATGAGATTTAAAATTTTTTAAGATATAATTTACCGCATTAAATCAACCTGAACTCATCACAGACTAAATAAGTGATATAAAAGCTTAATATAATTTTTCAGCAGAATTTATATATTTCGGGAAAATTTGATGAAATTTTTATAAATGAAAAGTTTATTTTATATACAATATGTATTTTAGATTTAAAGAAATAGTTATAAGATTACAATTCGGTTGTTTTATATCTTTTATTTAGCAGGTTTGCTATTCCAAATAACATAACTAATACTAAATATAAAAATTGTGTTTCTTTGGCATGCATAATGGTAAAGATGTGTGTGATCTTTTATATTTCTAAGTAAAAACATGATTTTACTAAAGCTCTCCATTTTATTTTTATTTTATATATAAAAGGGGCAACATACAATCACTTTATATTGAATAATTTTTGATAGAAAGCAAAATAATTCAATAAATTGCCTAATAATTTCTGTTTTATACACTAAAAATATTTTCATAATCTTAATATATTATTGTCATTTTGCAATTAAACATTATTATCGAAATAGTAAAATTTATATAATATGACAGATATCTTCCAAATATTACTTCTTTTTTATGCATATCCTATTTTGATCATATAAATTGTTTTTTAATGCAAATGCTTATTTTTGGTTACGATATATCATAAAAAATACCTAAAGTTACTTTTTTTCATTGAAAAAATATATACGAGTAGTTAAAATGTGTCTTTTTATAGATAAAATATTGCAAAAGGAACAAAATAATTATAATATAGGTCTAAACTTCAGACTTTAAATAAAGACTTCTATTTAGCACAGAAAATTATATGAAAGTAGATATAAAAAAACATATAAATTTTTTAACTATTTGCACAACATTAGTATAATGCATCACAGAAAAATTTATCGAGAAGTTAATAATTTAATAATATTTATGATAAAGTTTTTTTTGATATTTATTAAATATTTCATGTACACATAATATAGATTCAATTTAAATATATAGAAAATTTGAAAATAACATTTTATATAGTTATTTTTGCTAGCTATTTATATTTGTTTATCCAAAATTCAATATCACACTATAAAATAGCCTTGTTAGATACTTTATTAGGCATCATCATTATTAATATCAGCCTCGAGAAATTTTTATATTTCAAGACTTTTTTATTCTGGTGTTAATAGACATTCTAATAATTAATTTTTGTTTCCTGGCCTACAAACATTTGGTATTTGACTAAAGTATTTCATGACCACAGATCTCATGTTATCATATATAGTATATTACATGCTCTACATCTATAGATTAAATATAGTTTGCTTGATTTTAAATCATATTTTATTACCTTTACATTTTCAATACTAGTGAGATTAGTAATACTATTTATATATGTGTGATCAAGTTTTTATTTGCGCCTGTTAATAAATATCTGATCTGCCATGTGAAAATGCAATTAATGCGTTTATTATAGTACACACTAATATTAATGAAATGTCTTTTGCATGTTTCTTCAATTATGTCTTCGTATTATCTACGATATTTTAAACTAAATTTATTGGGGAATATAGCATATTTCTTACCCATCGTTACATATCATGTAATTCATGGCGAATAATTTTATTATATTTATTTTATAATTTATCACTGATTTTATGTTTCACACAGTGTCGAAACTTTGATTAAGCAACAAATTTCCTATCAATATCTCGCATGAAACAGAATTTTATATCTTCGTAAAATTCTTACTTCTCAACATAAAATATTATGAAGATTCTGTTAAGAAAACTAATAACTCGGCTGTAATTCATGAGGTTTCCGTTGCAACCTTTTAGCTTGATTTTTAACATTAAAATTTCTTTATGTTACAGCTAAATATTTGATTTTTGTATTGCAAAAAATATTTTTTTTAAGGCTATATGAAGTCATAATGTATTTTTTTTATTAATAATAATTTTTTTTTCTTTTTTTTCCTTTTATTTCTTCGTCAAATCTTTGTGAAACTAATTGATCACCTGTAGATATCAAATTTTTCAAAATTCTGATTTTTCCGATAGGAAAAAATCGAAAGCTCTCTTCTTAACTCTTTTTATCGTAAAATATTTTTTTTTCTTTGTTTTAAGCTTGTATATGAATAGATTCTTCTTATATAAATATCCTTATATGATAATCTATTTATTAAGATTCACAAATTTTCTAGTTTAATTACATACAACTTAATATTTCGTGCAATATTACGGGCCCGTAAAATTATTTGATTATTATGTACTGTTTTGATTTGCTTTGTTCGATTAGAAATTCTTGAAAATATTTTGTCATAATTTATATCAAATACCCGAATTTTATTTGCTGATGTACCATTTAAAAAGTCTTTAAGTGGTTTTTCTTGCATCTTTTTTTTATAAAAAGTGCATATTCGCTACATCTAACACCGTTTGTTGCATATTTTATTATCAAGTGCGTCTCCTCTGTAACTAGAGAATAAAACATTTTCTTCAGCTAACAATTCGCTTGGTTTCTTGATATTTTTACAAGCCTCCATTAATAAACATATATTAAGCTAAACTCGTGGTGAAATGAATCATATAATTATATTTTCTTTGTGTATTCTGCATAATGGATTCATACAAAAAAAAATTATTTTTATAAATTTGATTTCTTCCTTCTTTTTTTGCGCTGATTTATATTTCTTAGTTTTTGTACGTCATTGAAACTCGAAATTTATTAGTTTTCACTTCTGTGAACTTATATAATTGTACTGTATGAGTGAATTTGGCGCTGCAATTAGTTTGACATAATTTATTGAATAAACTAATGTGGTCTATGTGTATTGTCGTTTTCGCATCCATTCCGGTGTGTGAAAGCACTTTATATTTGGCTTCTTGTCTTCGGAGTATCTTTCTGGCTTATTTTTGTATAAGAAAGTTGGTTTTTTGATACTAATATAGTATTTGTGCACATACTTATGCTCTATATTTCTTTGTATATATCAGAGTATTTTTATATATAATCACTTTCATTTGAGACACCATTTTTATGACGAAATATGCAGTACCTTCGTAGAATTAATCATACAATTATTTTTTCTAAGGCTCTTTCAGCTATAAATTTATTTATTTGGTAATATATATTTTATCAGTTAATAAGCTTTTTAGTCTGGCAAATATGGTTATTTTTTCTAATTAGTGAAATAACAAAAAAAACCTTTCTGATTCAACTTTGATGATAGAAAAAAAAGGGTTTTTTCTACAATAATATACCAAAATTATAATAATTATAAGCATATAAAAGTATATAGAATATTTTTAACGGGTTTATATATGCAATTTTTATATTATTTTTCTCCTTATTACCATTTTTTATATAATACAACAGATTAGCTGCCTTCGATTTACTAATTAAGCACACTATTTGCAAATTCTATTTTTTTCTTGTAAGTGTATCCTGCTTTTTTTAAATACATATCTAAATACTCACTTAATTAGACATTTCAATGTATTTTATTTATTCATTTTTATATAATAAATTGAATATTATTTTGTATATTTAGGCGTAATTTTTTGAAGATACAACTCTTTATCATTATATTTATATCTTTTAGAAATCTATTTTAATTTGTGTAATATAATTTCTCCGTTCTTTTGATGTCCTTTATATCTCTATTTATTAATTTCTTATGAATTTATCTAGATATTGATCACATTTAAAAACAAAAAAATACAAAAACAAGTATATTTTTTTGAAATCTATCGTTTCTACTTTTTTTTTTAATTTTTATAGTATAATTTGAGACAAGCTTCTCCCACATAATTTATCTATTAAAATATAATGATCTATCTTTTTTTTGTTTAGACAATTAATCTGTGAACCTACTGTCGTTAGAAGTCGCTTGTTTACGTAAAACAAGTTGTGGCATACGTCTGATGAATAACGGAATTGATATATATCATTTTTGTATCCATAGTTATTATTTGAGATCGTTCTACGTTAATTTTTCGATGACCGTGCTTTTTTTTGACTCGTATTTCAAATAAAGCCTATTTATGTTTCTGTTTTCCTATGCCTTTTCACAAGTTATGTGGGTGGATTTCTATATATTGCCGGTAAGAATGGGTCATTTAATAAAATTGGCGATGATATACGGTGCAATTATAAGTCAGGAATTTTCATTTAAATGATTTAAAATTCGAAATCTCGGGACGTAAGGGAATTGATAAATTACCAAATAAACTATTGATTATTGCTGCTTGGCAGCAAGGGTACAGGAATCACTTTTAAGCCAACCCACAGTAAAGTATAGCTCTAATTTTTATACATACCCTTTATTTTGGCACCAAAACAACTTTACTTCAATCTAAAATTCAAACAAAGTAATCAAGGCCATATTGGCATGATAGGTGCGTTTCCCCGTAGCAATGGGAGATTGGCGGAGTCAATATTTCAAAGTTTTTTTGTTCATTAATAGAGAATTTATTTGTATTTTTCATAACAAATCAAAGAAATTTCTATTTTTATACACAAACTTTTAGTTAAAGTTTAATCCTGCATATATAAAAAAAACACATAGAGAATTTTCTGGTATCATTATAGGTGTTATTTAACGTTGTTTTTTTGTGCGTATATTTTCATCATGTAGATTGTTATTTTTTTATGCGAATCAACTTGATTTTATAATTCATTATTGAACTGTTTATAATATAATTATAACAAATGAAAATCGTGTATAAAATGCATAAACATGTGTATTGAACAAAATATTCTTATTTTTATTATTTTATATATACTTTTCAAACATATATAAAAATATATTCGTTTGGATTTATCATACCATTATTTTTTAATGAACAAGTTAATTCTTTATAAATATCTTTTATATTATTTTATTCAAAGAATATCAATTTTTGTCATAACTTAATATTATTGTGCATTCAATGTGCGTTTGTTTATATTTTAATGAATAATTTTTATCAATAATTTGTGATAAAATATTTTTTTCTGTCATATAATATAGTGTAAAATACCCATTAAATACAAAAAAATTTGAAGTTATCACAAAATAGATTGAATTTTCATAAACTAAATTTTTTTTATGATGTAGTATATTTGTTATTAGGGCATTCGCATAAACTAAAATATGCAATATATGATGATTATTAATAGGTTCAATAACTATTGCCAAAAAAATATTATCACATAATTTTAACTTTTGTTTTCTATTTTATTATTTTCCCTTAAAGCCCAGAAAAATATTTTTTTATTTGTGGGTGTATTGTGGCATTGCAATTTCTTATTTCCTCTTAAAAAATGAAGTGATTGATTTCCTAAGCCAAACAATATTTAAAATATTTTTTTTGTTATTTATTAGATACCTCGTCTTTATTCGAGATCTATTAGTTCAATGGGTTGTCTCAATCCTGTATTTTTTCAGCACAAAATAATAGATTTATTATTTATATTAATGTATTTTTTTTATATAATCACATCCTGTATTTTTATAAATCAACCATATTTGCTATATAATTGGTGAATTTGTTTTGATTGCTAATATTTTTGAATAAGTTGTAGTGTGTTTTTTTAATTCAGGGGCAAAACACTATATGATCATCATTAAAACAATTATTTTTTGAAAAAAAATATCTTAGATTATACGTCTAAAAACGAATTTAAAATTCCATGATCATTTAATTTGTGTTTATGAGGATTGAAATGAATTTTAAATATTTTAAGCGCAATTTAGGAAGATGTATTTTCTTTTAGCTTTTTTGATCAGATGGATTGAGTCTAGACTCAAAAAATCAATAACACATAGAATTTTATCTATTTTTTTTTAACATTATGTCGTATACAAGTTCTAATATTTCGGATATCGGCACTTATTTATAGCTATGATGAATAAAAAAACTATGTGGTATTCTTTTATAAATCCCAATATATCATTTATTATACTCTGAAAAGAGATTTATATTAAAAATTCGTAGTATTTTTCTGCCATTAATATATTCTACATTATTTTATTACAAAATATTAAGGCGTTCTAAGCGCGACTTATATCATATTGATTTTTCGTATCAAAAAGACACGTTCTGGCTAAAAATATCTTAAAAAATATTCAGAAATAGTAAATAATAATAGGTTTTATAAATTTTTCTGCAGATATCTACTTTTTTAAATGATATGAAGAAAAATAAACCATTGTTGAAGATATTGGATTGAAGTCTTTTGAAATAAGGGGAGTTTATGTATATTTACTTAATTTACATGTGATCGTTTCCATTTGAAAAACAATAGAAATACGATATAATGCATAGAAAAATCGTAAAGATGAAACATTTTGATGTTAAAATTTTTATAACACTATTTTATATATTTTTTTTGATTTGAACCAATAAATTGCATTGAATGACATGCATGATTTTATAATATTATACTAGTTTTTTGTAAATTCTAAAATGAATTTTCAATTTTTTTATTGCCAATCTAGCATCAAAGTATTTATTCACTGTAGATTTACATTTCAAAATTTATCAAATGATTTTATGGCAGCTGATATTATTATTTTTTAAAGAAAAATTAATATTTTAATCCAAGATAAGAATTATGATGCGTGTTTATAGCGAAAATTATAATTTAAGTTAGAATTGATGTTGGATTTTAAAACCATATTTTGATTTTATATTCATAATATTTAATTTTCAGCTATTTAATCTTGTTCAAGCAAAACTTGGAATTATCAGTAACGGATTTAGCTGATACTTCTTCCAACATCGCAATCTTTACAATCTTCCTAAATGCCCCTGCTTCTTTCTAAACTTATTGTTTCTGGGGTCTTCCACAATTCTGTTGTTTTTGGATGTGCTTTAGTTTACGTCTATAGCCCCTTAATAAACATATTTTCTATTTTATTATAGGGCAGATTTTTCTTTTAAGTTTTCATCTTTGCTCGCGCAAAACTTTAGATTTCTTTATGTTACAGATTTTCTGTATGCTATTTTCAAGCATATCATAGTTTTAGTCTTTCTCAATAAATCTTCTGGGCTCAAGAATAGTAGATTTAGGTGTTTTTATAACATATTATTATCAATACTTTTTTTTTGTTTTATTTATTTATTTTTTGATGTATTAGTCTAATCGCATATATATATTTTTTAGGAAGTTGGCAAATTGCTATTAAGAACTTTTGCTTTTCTGCTGACCCCCATGTGTTGTCCTTATGATTTCCTGTAACCAGTTTTATCTCCGTGGATTAGGCCTTTATTACCCGGGGCAGTTGATATGGAGGGTGTATGAGATTCTATCTATTTTCCGTCGCTGATTTATTATGCTACTGCACCACTATACACTTACTAGATTATTTCTTGACGAAAGCGGGCTGTATTAAATACTTGGGCGCGTTTTCGGCGTCTTACACAGTAACCTTCTAGTTTCTTCTAGGCTTGTCTGTCCTTAATGGTTTTAATTTTTAGTTTCGACAGACAGCCACCTTGCGGGTATTTCACATTTGAATAGATGCATAGGATTTGAGGGGTGTTCATTGCGGTTGAAAATTAGACCATTTATATAAGCGTTTCTTTACCAAGTGCGTCATGGCACCGCAACCCATAAATAAAATAATATAATATCCAAGACTAATCAAATAAGACTTTGAAAGGAGAAGATAACCTAAAGTATAAATACGCTCTGCGCGAAGGTAATCAAGCAAGTTGGGTTTGAGAATAAAAACTAAAATTACAACTTTAAATAAAAAATACAGTCCATGGGCAAAATTAAAGTATTTCGATATGATCATAAAATAAATAAAAAGCATAAATTAATTGAATTAATATAAATTTTACTAAATTTATTATCACAAAATTTGTATAAATCGGATAGGATAATATTTATTTTTTAAATGATTGTAATCGGATTTCTTATTTTATATTTTTCTGGATGCATGAATATACTTCATTAAATTTCCTATACAGGATTTCTAAATAAAAGATTTTTTTTTATGAATATAGGTGTGCGATACCATTTTGTGCAGAACCCAATGCCTTTTCATATATTTTGTTTTTATATAAATTTTTTTAAAATTTTTTAAAAATTTTTTATACTTACATGTTATAGTAAGATCTTTTAATCATCATTTTTAAATTCTAAAATAAAACACAATTATGAATTTCATAGATTTAAAGAAAAAAATGATATGTTATTTATTTTATTTTGTGGTTCGTCTTCGACTTCTTAATAAATTTTAAGTATTGTGAACCTTTATGAATAAATATCTAAAGATTAAACTCTACCTCTCTTCTAGCTTGATTTTTGATTCAAAAAATTAAATTGCAATTTATCTTCTGATCTCAGCAATTAAAATGTATTTTGCTATCATTAAATGATTTCCAACATAAAAAATTTATCGGATAGAATATGCTTTGTAGACTAATAGCTCTAGGTCTGATTCTGGATCATGTAAATTGATGAGTAAACATAGACTTTTTGTTCCCGTGTTTAAATTTCTTTTTTAAAAAAATTTTTCTTAAGAAAATACATATTCTATGAATGCACATTTTTCTGATTTTTTTCATAAATATATTATTATACTAACAGATAAAAAAATATATTAGAATTAAAACATTGACTTTAATTATGTTTTATAATCTTTTAGTTTGTTTTACTTTTTTATTGCTGGTAATATATTATATCTATCATAATATTTTTTAATATATTACTTTAGTATCTATCGGAGATAAAATTAAGAATCGACTACCTTTTTATAAAATATAAATTTTTTTAAAATAAAATCTGCATTAGAACCATGCTTATAACCAAAAAATTTTATAATTCGACAGCTGGGTTATTCAAAAAATATGATCTTTGAAATGATTAAATAACGAACAATTTTATCGTTGATAAATTAAATTTAATTAGAGGCTTTTATATATCAATCTATAATTGATTAAAAAAACTATATGAAGTGTTGTTGAAATCTAAAAGCGTATCAATGTTTAAAATTACTAAACTTGCATATTTTTGGGAACTAAAATATTTTATTTTGATAATATTTTTAGGGAATATGAATGCCACAAATGCAGTGAAAATGCATCAACGAAATAAGATTGAAGTCGTCGATCAAAATAAGACAAACGAATTCTTATATGACATGAAATTTGAAACTTCGGCTAGCGATATATATTTGCATGAAAAAGCCCCTGCTTCAAATACCTGCATGGAAATTCCGGCGATTTATAAAGATACGAAAACAGTTTCTCCTTCATTTTTGCGAGAAGATCTATTTTTTACTAATCTTAATACGCGTGTATCTGTCATATTAGAGAGATTACCAATTGTTTTTGCCAAAACACAAATAAAAAATGAAAATTTAGTGCAAAAAAGCGAGCATGAAAATAAAATAAATAACCAACCGGAAAGAATAAAGCGAAAGCATGATTCTATTACTAGTAATTCAGAAAGTTCAGCGTTTGAAGAAAAAACGAAATCCAAGCGAACAAAAAGAGACATTAAAGTACCAAGGAAATATTTGGATCATGGAGAATCAAATAAAGAAAAGATAAAGTGTTTCAGTAAAGTTATTAAAAGCTGTTTTCCAGACAAATCCGTAAAAAATAAACACAAGGGTGTTATTGACTCTAAACAAGTAATAACAAAAGGTATAAATAAAGTGAAAAATAAAATAAAAATATGGTATTATTCTAGTAGAGAACAGCAAAAAAGATTATTAAAAGAAGATGAACTTTATATATTTGACAAAATTCAAATGAATATATTCAAAAATAGTAAAACTGAATTTACCTCATATGATATAAAAGACAAAGAAAATTTAAGCTTCAAAGGATTGTTTATTAAATCTCTGGCAGATAACAGCATTAAAAAGATTCTTAATCATAATATTAGATTTTATGATGAAATTTCATGTAGTGTTCTTGAAGAATTGTCCAGATTACCTGTTAATTTTATTAATACACCATCTACTTCTGATAAAATTGGGTTGATAATATATATGTGGGATATTATATGTATGATTCTAAGAAATCAAAGAACACTTGAAATATTAATTCCGGAGTACTTGAATTTATCTAGGTTAATGCATTCTTTTACGTTTAACTTCTGCAATTCTTCTGTTCTTCTCCAAAAAATGATAAATTACTTCAATCTTATATCCATATTTGTTAATGCACTTGAATCCAAATTCCACCCTACAGGTTTATATGTGGCCATTAATAGGTTTAGCAAAAAGAAAGCAGAAAAAAATAAACTTAGCCAAGAAAACATAACGATTTCAAATATAAGAAAAGTAATAGGGGCTATTTTTAAATGTATGCATACTGCGAATAAAAAGCCAATGTATGCTCATTTTTACTTAAACTATGAAAAATACTGTGCAATCACAGGAAAAAATTGTTCGAAGATACAAAGTTTTATTGGAAATATATTTTTCGAAACAAAAATTATAGATCCAAATGCCCGATCCTTTATTGATGAATGTTCTAAATATGTTTCTAATCTTTTACTACAATATAATGGAAATAAAAATCAGAAAATAACATGTGAATCTCCTTTCTCACTCGAAGAAATTGCCTTAGGGATCTCTAGTCGTATTTTGAAAATCCATTGTCTTTATAATTTCGATGATAACGGGGGGAAAATGCTAGATCTTCTGAAATCCGTTGATGATTTTTGCCAGGATAAGATTAAAAGATTTTCTACTTGCATAGACAAAGCCACGGTATGCTTTTTTATGGAAGTTCTTGAAAAGACATTTGTATTATTGAATGGTTGTTAAATAATAATTTTCTTTTGAATCGAAATTAAGCATGATTTTTTTTAGCTTTCATAAATAAGTAAATGTTTTACTTCAAAGTTAATCTATTAATTATATGCTTATTTTAGAAAACTTCATTTCATTTTTATAAACTATTTCAATTTCATTTGAAAATAAATGTTCTTAATGCCAGAAAATTGGTTGCATTATAAATACTTTCTAACAAACTAATTTTTCGCATGCAAGTTTCCTGTTTTTAAATCATTGAATGAAAACTTCTCATACCTTTTAAATCCGGGTAGTTTTGATTAAATAACAATGCTTATAAACAGCATTTTTGGTCGAAAATTCTTACTTTTATCATTAAATGAATTGCTGTTTAAATTATTTAATATATATTAGCTGATAATTTTTTCACTTCATTTAATAATATTTTATAATTTTTGGTAAATAATCATGAATTCAAGGTGCATGTTCATTAAGATTCTGCAATAAATTTTGAGTTAAAAAGACAAAAATAAATGCCGTTTAATCATTGCCATGAATTTTTTTTAAGCTTTATCATCATTTCATGTGCCCAAAAAAAATATTTTTAAAGAAAGTCCTTTTGAAAAACAATAATTCCAAAATCCAATTTAATCTATAAATTCTTTGGATATTATTTTACTTAAGAAAACAATAAAAATTCTCGAAATGTTGTGTTACCCTGACTTTTTTCGTATTTATTTTTTATAAAATTACAATGGAAGTAAAACATTTATTTTTTGTAATTTAAATAGAAATATATGTTTTTAAAAGTTACTTGGATATGTGATAGCATTTTTTTATGAAAATCATAATACAATATTTTAAATGTATACTTATGTCTATTTAAATCCAATAATTTCTTATAATTATAAAGCCAACAGATACAATACGAAGTATAAATAAAATTTATAAATTTTTTTTTAAAACCTAGAGAACATATTTTTTAGTGATATTTTAATTAAAATTAATAGTTTTCTTCAATAAGAAACTTATTTAGTTCGGAAATCCAAATTTCTTCTGGATTATCGACTACAACATCAGCCAAAAATTTAAAATAATTAGAGAACATGGATATTCTGTTAGAAATAACACTTTGGGATGTACTACTCCACAATTTTTTAGGCGGGAAATCTGGAAGATACTTAAACAAATCAGCTTTCTCTTTTTTATTCTTATCTTTTTTATATAATTGTTCGATTTTCTTGTGTAACGAATGAAATTGTTTATATCTTCTTGATACTATGCTATAATTCTTAGGAAACTGCGGTAAATCGGTTATTGTTGTTATTTCATATTCTGTCGGTGTTTCGAACGTTTTTTTGTTTTGAGATATGTTTATTTCTAAAGTGTATTTCTGTGGCATATTGTAAAAAAAGATTCTTTATTTTTATATTTTTGGTTTTTGGGGTGTTTAATAGATGATTATGATTTGTTCTGTTTCATTTGTATATCAAACTTTTTCTCACAATTGTATCAGATATATCGAATCAGTTTTAAAACAGAGTTAAATCTGTTTATTTTTAATATATGCGCATTTTTAGTTTTTCAATAAAATTATGAATAATTGTTTAGAGTTTATTATTGGTATGTATATTTTCGAAAAGATGTAGCTTTCTAGCGTTTAATTTTCTTGATTTAAAAGATTTTTTTTGGGTTTAAAATCTATGTCGAGTACTATTTATATTATTATATTTTTAATCTATGCATTTTAGTCTAACTCTTGCAACCCCTCAAATAAAAATAAATTCAAAAAAATTGTAGAAAAAATCGAAAAAATATTGAATGTATTTTTTTTGTTATAATTGCGATTTTCAAATTTTATGATTATTTGATCTTCGTTTTTTATCTAGTAATAAGAGATCAATTTAGAGAAGCTTAAACCGCATAAATATTTAGAATGATTTTGCCGAATCATTTAAAATAATTTAAATATATTTATATAACACTTGTAAGTGTGAATTTAAAATTTGAATTTTCTTATTTCATGATATGGGATAAAAATATAGCAAATTATGTTCAGTGCATCTGTTGGTGGATGCTAAATTAAAAAAAAAGGCTTTATTATTTTTATGACAAAAAAAAATTTAGACGTGAAAATATTTAGTATAAGATGAAGAGCTTATATAATTTGGGTAAGTTTCCAAATTTATGCCTTACAAAACGTATTATACCTTAAATTCCAACCATATTTTTATTATTTTAAATTTTTTCTTTGAAAATCGATTCTTGATTGAAAAAAAAATATGGTTTTTAATGGAAAAATTACTACAATTAAGCGAAAATTATATTGATATGGAAATAAGAGCTCATCTCTCACTATATTACTATTTAATGGAAGAGGACGAATAAAATTATACTGAGATTTTATATGGCCATATTCTTGTAAAATCTTTCGATATATAATTAAGTGGTTCAGTTTGGTTTAAATATAGTTTTATCGTGATTTTCGTTGATGTAATCTTTATATGTCCGCAAGACGCAATAATCACGCCTCTAAGAGGGCGTATTCTAGTATTAATCGTTTTTCTATATAGCCATTGATAATTATGAAAATAGCTCTCAAAAAGGAAATTAATAAAAGCAATAATATTGTGTTCTATATGCACTACTCTTGTTTATTAATATTAAAGTGAATACTGCTCGTGGTTTTTAAATTTGATTAATAATGTTCTATTTAAATTATCTTAAAGCAATTAACTGTTACCTGATTAAAAGAATGTATAAGGATTTTGGCATTATATTGATGGTCTGCTTTTCTTATTTTACGATGAATGTTAATTTTATTTTAATTTTTAAATGATTAAAGTATGTTATAGGATATTGTTTGAGTTTATATAACTTTTTATATGCATATTTGATGATATAAACATATAATTCTTTATAGTTTTCTAAATTCATTAATTTATTTGCTATGATAGGCACATTTTTGTTACCTTTCTGGCAAATAATAAATCTTAAGCAGAAATTCTCAAAATATTCGAATGAATTATATAATTTTTGTTATACTTATAACTTTGTATACAATATGTACATATGTAAACTAGAAATTGACAACTTTCGCGTTTACATATATTATATTTTCACAGTGGTTGAATTTTGTTGTATATTTAATATAGTTATACACATTTAAATTTTATCGATGTCATTATTTACCTGTAAAACAAGTAAAAAATATTATTTAATAAAAAAAAAAATATTCTATGTTATATTTGGTTCACTGATTTGGTATTGGTAATCAATTAGATTTTAGTTACAAAGAAAATATAGCTATATTTCATCACACAAATATAAATATGGATAACGAGATCTGATGACCTGACTAATTTTGAAAATGGGAATACAACAAAACATGATTTATCTGATAATAATACCATCTTTTTTCTAAAATACAGTCCACTAATAGTACTATAAGTAATAGTTGGGCTTTTGGGGCCAGGAAATACCGTAAGTCGTATATTAAGGTGTTAATAATACAGATTGAAGCACACATATTAACGATAATTTATGTTAATTTTACGAATTAAAAAGAATATAAAGAAAAATATTGCATTGATCATAAATATGATAGAGTATTAAGCAAACCTGTTTATAAAGCAATCTAAAGTTTTACTTGAAGAAATTTAAATAGTTAAAAATCCAAATTAGCCCATAAACACTATTATGTTTAGCGAAATTATAGAAAAATTATTTTAAAATACATCCAGAACCATTCGCTCTGTTAAAAAGACGAAATAAATATATCGGAACAAGACAGCATAAATCTAAAATTAATAAAGAAAGGTAAAAAGCATTTTAAAAATATACAAATTATGATGAGTAGAGAAAAGATAGCACTTAATCGCTATAAAATGTAAATAATACATTGATTTTGTTGTGTGAAAAGATAAATAGGAATATTATAAGACCATACTCCGGGGAAAACGAAAAAAACAAGAAATTTTTTTATTAAAAGTTTGAATTTATGCAAAATGCAGCATAATGGCAATATTTTATCGAATAAAAGGATTTTTTTATAAAAATATCAATTAATTATCATGTGGGATTGGTAAAACTGTGACTTTTTATTTCAAAAAAATTTATGATGGGGTAAGAAGTGTATTTATGAAAAATCGAATTCATGTAGAGTAATCCAAAAAAAAATAAAATAAAATATTATGAAAGAAATAAACTGACTGCGTGTTGATAAAATTGTTACAATACGGAAAGATTATCTATCCGCAAAAAAACGCACTGTTGGTTGAAGAGGCTCGATCTATAATAAACTAACAATGCTGAGGATATAATATAAAGGCTCTCATTGCTAATAATATACAGTAAATTAAAATATAGCAGAAAATTTGGACTTTTAAGCACTGATAGAGAAGCAAAAAGTGTAAGTTTTGTTATAATAAAAAAATCTTTAACATTCACAAAAATTAAATACTTAACTAGCTTATAAATGGTTGTATTATAAAGATAAAACCATAAAAAAAGCTTTTTACTTATTTTATAGATCAAAATATTTTCTTTTTAGAAAAAGCAAGATTTCTTTTCATATATTAATCATATAAATCAGTCGATAACCTGAAAGATAGATTCAAATAAAAAAATTTTAAAACACAGTCTTACTATAAACAGAATAAAATTATAAAATGTCTAAATTTCTTGCACTCAATATAATATAATTGTAGAAAAACAGAAAAATTCGCTTTAACTTGAGTTCAAGAATCTATTAAAAATAAATATGTAATATAGTGATTGCCAAATATATGCATTTATGGGAGTTAAAGCGACGAGCATGCCTTTTTTTTTAATTAAAAAGAGGAACTACATTAGATTAAATATAATCTGCGCAGTAAGTATATATGATATTAAAGTTTTTGTGAGCAAGAAGCAAAGATTATATTTGTTTATATCTGCGAAAATATAAACCATTTAAGTCCGTGAAAAATTATATTGTATGTACTGGTATTGGATGGTTTTGTGTAATAATATCACCAAGGTATATGAAAGGAACTATATTACATATAATATTGAGCCCTATATACAAACTATTTTACTGTTGGCAATACTCTAAATATTATAGTCTTTTAAGAGGATGTAAGATGCGAAGCTCGCTTAAAATGATCGATAGAATTATTCCACGAAAAATCATCAATTTAAGCTTGATGGGGAAAATATATAGTTTTGAAATAAAATTTGGTTAAAAAATTATTTAAAAACGTATTAGCAGTATAAAATGAAATTATGCGGTTGTACAGTATCTCAAGTCATAAATTGAAGTGTTGGTAATGTTAGCTAAATAATACATACAAAATAAGGGATTGATGGTCACAAAATAATATAATTCATATATTGAGGTTTTATTACTATTAATTGAAGCTTAGACACGAAAAATATAATTGAGTAAAAATGTGAATGAATATTCTTGAAAAAAGGATGAATTTAGGTTTATTTATAATATAATTAATCAGATAGGTAGATTTTAGTAAATATTTTTATGGAGCAATCTAAAGATTTTCCTACCAAATTAAATAATTAATAATCAAATTAGGCATAAATGAATATTCATTTACCAAATTTAATTTTATAAGAAAGATAAAATTCAAAATCTCCACATAAGATTAGGAAGCACTCGGTTCAAGAAATTATTGAAAACAAACTACAAGATATAAAAGTGAATACAGGAATAATCTTTTATGTCAAACTTCGCAAGGTTTACTGTATCACTATTTGTATAATAAACAGAAGATTTAATTGCATTAATAATAATTGAAAAATGAATATTTATAATCTGACAAATGTTTAAAATTACTATCTGTGAATACATGATATACTAGCAAAATATCTTCCTTAAATTAAACATACTGTAAAATTAAACTACCATAAGCTATTTAACATGAGACGAAGGGAACACAAAATACGTAATTCATATATTAGAAACTCAGAAATTGAATCCAATTGTGCAAGATGCTTTACAGAAAATAGAAATGGTAAATATTTTGAATTATGCAAATTGATGGGAAAAATCCATGCGGGAATATTCTTGTTATGATAAAATCACAAGAAGCATGTCTCAAATAATATATAGAGAAATCGAAGTTTTTACTTGAAAAAACATGAATAGTGAAGATCTTATATGCCCATAAATGAAAAATACAGCATTTTAGTTTGCTTTTTTGTAATGTCTACATTATTATAATATTCGCTTTTTACTAATATGACCAGAAAAATAAAAAAATCCAAAACATATTCTAAATCATTATTTTATTGTCTATAAGTTAATATTGAGACAATTATATTATTTTTTTAAATTAGAGTTTACTGTCTTTGATATTTCAATTTCTAAAATTTATCAATATTTTTATTAAATACACAAACACGTGATTACGAAAAAAACAAGAAATTCTTGTACACATAATTTTTTTATATTTGAGTGCATTTTTCTTAAAATAATTGATAAAAAATTTAAATAAATAATATGTAATTCTGCTGTTTACTTCTCTTTTAGTATGAATCAAACGGGTTTATTTTGGTTATTAGACATTTTAGAATTTTATATAGATTATGTCTATGACTAGGTGTTTGAACATTGATAATATGTCTGTTTAATGTTCGTTATGAATTATATACGCGAATAAGTTAATTATAAATAATTAATTCCTTTACTAACACAAGAATATTTTCTATTGTGATTAATAATATGTAAATATATTCTTGTTGATGGAAAAATAGAAAAAATATTTTAATCTTTATTCATGTAAAGGTTATTTTGTGACAGAGTAAAATAATATATTTATTTGGGTTTATTAATTTAATTTATGTTCCGGGGGTTACTAAAAAATAGGACTTGAAAAAAGGAGAGGCGTCGAAGATTATTTGGTGAAGAGTATATATATGTCTTGTCCACGGGAAATCAAACAGTTTATGCATAAATAGAAAATTTAAAAAAAATTTCAAATCCATTCCGAAATAAAAGAACGTTTATATTGCCAGGGTTTACTTATTAAACGTGTATTTGAAATCTTGTTCTAAACGATATTTTTAAGGTCGAAGTTCAAGTTACATTAAAATATTATTCGAATATTTAATCACGCCTTATTCAAAAAAAAATAGTATGTATGATTAAATAAAAAAATTATAATTTAAGCGTAAATATAAACAAGAGCATACATTTATATTATAGAGCTTTTGGATTGAGAAAATACCCTGAACTACTAGGTTTTGAAAGGAGTTAGGCATTAAAAAGACTTCGGAGAGGAGGAAATATTCGAAAAAATAAAAAAAATTTGATACGAAATATCAGGTAAGCTGTGCTTGATAACAAAAACTAAACTTATATCGATAACGATAAATTCAGCCCTAAAATAAATAAACATTTATATCATTGTAATCCATTTGAACTCATTTTAAACTTTAAGAAAGATCAACGGAAGATGTATTAAGAAGTTTTGACTTGTTACGGATAGGCCACTTACGATTTAGTAGCTGAAAGTGAGAAACTTACTTAACCCTTATAAAAATTTTGCATATTAGAGAAATACATTTTTAATTTTTAAATTTCGAATACGCTTTCGCCCGATTCATTCTCTTCATTCGCCATCGCAGTATTTAATTTTTCAAGAATATTATTTAGAATGAGTCTACAAATAGCATTGAATTCATTTTTATCGAACATTCCAAGATAATTATCCTTTCCACCTTTTCCCTTTTCATCATTACTATTGGTACGATTTTTTTGTGATATAGTATGAATAGAATCGAGCATATTGTCTGGAATTGAATTTTTTTTCTCTTCTTTCATACATTTTTTACCTGTATTCATATAATCATCATCCAACTTATTATTTTCTCCTACTTTATTGTCTTTATTGTAATTAATCCCTTTGTATTTAGTAAAATCTATCTTCGTTTCATTATTTTCCATTATCTTTCTATCTGGAATTGAACTAATTTTCTTGCCAATAATATATTCGTTTCCGGGCGAATATTTTTGACTCCCCCTCAGAGTATTAAATAGATCTGAATTAATTTTTTTACTAGCCAATCTCACACTATTTTCCGTTTCCATACACTCCGCATTAATAATCTTAATGTTATCAAGACCATATCCACAATCCACAAACAAATTTCGAAAGCAGCTTTCCATAAATTTTTCAAACAAGCCATTCTTTCCAAACCACAAGCATTCATCATCAAAAATAGAAAAAAAGATAAAAGCTTCTTGTTTTATGAGAAGTAAAAGTGTAGTGCAAATATATTTGTAGTCCGATTTAATTTTTCCGAATACTATATCTTTTTGTGTGCATATTATTGATTTTCTGATGCGGAGGTAATTGTATTTTACTTTTATCATTTCAGATGGTTGTAGTAGATTTATGGCTTTAAACATTTCTTTGCTTTTTAGTAAAATGTTTGGATCTTTTTTTAGTGATTGTGATGTCCTTAGAAGTAAAATTTGTGTTATTTTTTTTAGTATTGTTTGTGATTTTTTCAGGTATGCTGATGCTTCATTATTCTTTTCTTCGTTGATGTTTATGTAATTTCTGTTGTTAATATTGTTATCGATATCGGTTTTGATATTTATATTGTCACTGTTGTCTATAACGGTGTTTATATTTCTATTGTAACTATTATCTACATCAGTGGTAATATCATTATCAATATCGGTTTTAATCTTATTATCAATATCGGTTTTAATATTTTCGTCAATATTTATATTGGTGCTTATTTTGATCTTTTCTTTTGTATCATTTATGGTGTCTTCTTCCTCTGTTAAACCGTTAGAGTCAACTATTTTTTGTATATCACCAGATTCAATATTATAGTTAATGTAATTATTTTTTATATCATCTGATTCCACTTTATTTAGTATTCTTATATCACTGCTTTCAGTTTGTGCATCATTTATTTCCGTATTGTTGTTTTTAATATCCAGTTTATCATTCGAAATGATATTATTAGGCGCATTATCGTATATACTCTTATCACACACAATATTTTGTCCATTATTTTCGCGTTTTGTGTCTTCTGAATGAACATTATTAACTGTAATTTTTATGTCACTGGGTATGATTATATTGTCATTATCATGTCCTGAATCTTTTGATACATTATTTATAACCATGTTGTTTCTCACATTGAATAAATTAGTTGTTTCTTTTGACTCGTTATTATCTTTTAATTCAATATTGTCTTTCTTTTTTAACTCATTATTATCATTCATGTTGTTTCTCCCAATGAATAAATTAGTTGTTTCTTTTGACTCGTTATTATCTTTTAACTCAGTATTTTCTATTTTTTGTGAATCTTTTGATCCACAATTATCTTTATTTTGTGAATCTTTAAATTCAGTATTATCTTTTTTTTGTAATTCTTCTGATCCACCATTGTCGTTCTTTTCTGAATCTTTAAATTCCCCATTCATCATATTTTCGTTAACTCCTTTACCATAACCACAGAAACTCAAAACAGATTCAAAATAATCGATAGATTTTCTGCATTCTACAATAGCACTTCCAAGAATTTGATAATCTGCATTCAAAAATCCTTCATTTCCACATTCCCAAAACAAGTCAATAATGTCAAAAAACTTCAATTCATTATCAATATCCTTTATTTGCTTATTCAAATCATGTAAATTGCCGATATGTGTGTTTGTTTCGTTAAAACAGCTTTTAAATGTTTTGTATATTTGAACTGATAGGTTTATGTTGCTTAGCTGGTCTGTAATCCTTTTTAATTTTGTTTGTGGTGTTTTCTTTGATTTTTCGAACATTGTGGGTGTGATTTGGGGCATATTTATTAAGTTTTTTGGATTTGTATAGGTTGATTGATTATTGGCCAATAAAGTTGTGTTTTTAAGGTTAAATGGGGTATTATCATGGGAATAATTATTCAATAATACATTTGCGGACACATCTTCGCTTTTTTTGATTTCTATGATTTCATTTGCTATTATTAGGTTGCTTTCTGTGTCTATATCTTTTATAATTTCAATGGTATCCCTGATTTCTTTGGTATCTACCTTCTGTGGTTTTTTAATTCCCTTTATTTCATTTGCTGTCATTTTATTGCCTTCTAAGCCTGGGTTTTTTATACTCTCAACAGAATACCCAATTTCTTTTGTATCTACACAATCAGTTTTCTCAATTTCAGCATATTCACTTTCGAGAAGCCGATTATCTTCTATTTTCATGCATTCATTGTCTTTTATCACTTTGCTATTTTTTATTTCAAAACCTTGATTCTTATTTATTTTAGTATTTTTTTCTTTTTTATATAAATAAGCGTTATTATTGACTTTTGTGTATACAGGGATTCTCGCACAATTCAAAATCTTAAATTTAACATCATCATTACCCTGTATTCTATTGATATCTTCATTGATTCTGCTTTCAATGCTTTCTACTTCATTCCTAACATAATCTTTCGTATAAACAGGTGCACAAATAATTGTTGGCTCCTCATCTTTCTCTAAATTGTGGCTAGTTTTATATTCATTTATATTTTTACAGTTATTAAATAGACCTTTGTATTCTTCTGTGTTGATTTTAAAGCTATTATTGCGTTTATTTTTGTTTTTAAAGTTTTCGAATTTTATTATTTCATTCGCTAACTCACCCTCAAAGCCATCGCTGCATTTATTTTTGTTTTTAAAGTTTTCGAATTTTATTATTTCATTCCCTAACTCACCCTCAAAGCCATTACTGCATCCATTTTCATTTTTTAACAAGGTTTTCTCGCGTTCTAATCCGTTTCTAAAACCTGCATTATATTCATCATCGTTTTTTAAATCATTAAGCTCAAAAACTTCCCTTTCACTTTCTAAATTTATATTTTTATAACCATAAACACTATTATTCATTTCTACTTCACCTGGATCAGCACAAAAAATATTCTCCACAATCAAACAAATTTTTTCTTTGACAATATTAATTTTTTTTGAATTAATATCCAGAGTGAAACAGTCATCACCCCGACTGCCACTATTTGTATTTTTATATTCACCATCAATAAGACAGTTATTCAATATTAAATTATTATCACCTTTTAAATAAGCGTTTTCAATACACGGTTGGCAGACAACATTGTTTGATTCATCTATATTTACTTTTTCTCGTAAACTTACATTATCTAAACTATATTCTATTTCGTTTCGGTCAACATATACGGTACCATCCCCATTTTCCCTATTAATATCTGGTTTGTCTTTACTCTTTCCCATTTTGGACTCTAAAACTTTTATTCAAAACTTTTATTAAATCTGGGGTTTGTGAAACAATGATAAGCAAATCACCGCCACGTAAATATTTGATAATTCTTTTTAATTGACTTGGGAGAAAAATATATTTCTATATTCTATAACTATTTCTGTAACTTTACCAATTTAAAATAATTATTCCATAAAATATTATGGATTTATCTTATTGGAATTGCTTATTTACCATTTATATTTTAACTGTAAATTCAATATTTTTAATTACTGAAATACCCATTTCTATTTGTGTCTTTTGCGAAGAATTTACAAGATTTTGGGCTTTTATTTCAAGAAAAATATCGGAAGTTATTTTATTGCCTTAATATAAAAGTTTGGGATTCAATCGTGTCTTTTGCGAAGAATTTACGATATTTTGGGCTTTTATTTCAAAAAAAAATATCGAAAGTTATTTTATTGCCTTAATATAAAAGTTTGGGATTCCATTCGTGTCTTTTGCGAAGAATTTACAAGATTTTAGGTTTTTATTTCATAAGAAATATCGAAAGTTATATTGCCTTAATATAAAATTAATAGGATTTCATGTGGTTCTTTTTATATTTTCTGATAAAGGACAACCAAATTACGACCATTAAAAAAAATTTTTTGAAGTTTTATGTTTTGGAAAAGGATTGATCTGTTTTAAAACTACAGTTTAAAATTATAATAAATTTAATTTATATAGCATAGTTTATATGAGTTTTTTTAGATCTAAACATATTTTCTGGACTCACTTATATTTTAAAAGCATATTATTTATATTTTTTTTTATTTTTTGTATCATATTGATGCTTTAGTTCTTATTCGTACATAATAGAATTATTGCTTTTCTTGCATCAATAAGAAATTATCATATTCAGAATTTTGATTTTTTATCGCATTTAGTTCTGTATTTCTATTATAAACTCAGTTGCATAATTTATTTTAAATATTAATTGAAAACATGATATTTATCTGTATTATAAATAATAGGGAATTTCTCGTTTTAATTCATTTTTCTTATGACCAGAAATGCATATTACTAATTTGTTAGACCACTTTGTTGTAATCTAAGTTTATTTAAAAATAAACCTATCTACTTCCACCAAAAATATTTAAATAAAATATAATCTTTTTAAAAAAATAATTTTCAGTTTTCTATAATTAACATTCCTCTTTTTTATAAAATTTAAGTTTTTGAGTAAGAATCTATTTTCAATCCAATATATATTTTAAATAATCAAAAATATTTACCTTTCTATAAAATTATAGGGTTTTTTTAGAAAGATTGTTTTAACTGCAATATATTTTTCGAATAATCAAAAATATTTTCTTTTTTATAAAATTTACATGCCCTTGAATTTTTTAAGAATTTGTATGTTTTTATTAATGTTTTTCAATGATATAAATACAAATATTTGTTTATATAAAATTGCATTTAGCATATTTCTGTGTGAATAAACTAAAAAAATATGCTTATTATTATATTTACCTCAAACTACAATACATATTTCATAAAACTGTTATGTTCAAATTAATGTTTAGTTTCAGATAATATAATTCCTTAAAAATCAACTATATAGTAATTTTTCGGCATTACTTCTAAAATAATTTATATGGTGATCGAAAGTGCTTTTTTTTTATAATTTAATGGTAATTTAAAAAATCTAAACCAATAAAAATTTTATCTAATTACTTAAGTCTATTTATCTACGTTTTTGCATCGGAATGCCTTTTTATGAACAAAAGTAAAACATATTACATTAAAAATTTAATTTAGCTTAAGAATATCATGATTTTGATTCGACATCTTTTTCGTAAAATTTTCAAACAAATTCTAGTTTATCATATGATTCAACCAAAATTATAACCATGCTGAAATAACCCAGTATGGCACGTTGAAAAAATTACTGAGGAGCTAATATATTTTTTTATCCTAAAATAAATGTATATGATATTTTAATATTTGTTTGACAAATTTATGTAAAATGTAATATCGAAAAAATAATCATATATCTTCTCAAAATATTAATGCTTATTGATGAATATGATAATTTTTTTCCGGATACAACAACGTTTGGAACAAGGTAAAATGAAAAAAGGCCAAGAATAATATAATTAAAAAAACAATGCCGATTTCAGTTAAAATATAGCACATAATTGCGTTTCTTTATTCGGATAAAAAAGCTTATAATTTATTCTAATTTAATAAGAAATTTGAATATTGACACCTCATTAAATTATATATTTTGTTATCACTGATATTTTTTGCAAAATAATTCATTTTTTATAAAAATTGCAGCTATTTCATATTTATAAACGTGGTGCAATAAACTTAAAAATATTTATAAATTATTGAGCTTATAATTTGCATGCACGATTTTAGTATGCTACGAATTTATATAATCATCATTCTTTTTTTTTAAGATAGTTTCATGATAAATTTGATTTTTCAATATGACCTGGTACTTTATTTAACTTAAAATCATATTTTTTTGCGAATTTTACATTATTTACTATTTTTAGCTTCTCAAAACGTTATACTGTTGTTATTATGTCAAAATATTATTCAAAAGCATTATAAAAATTGGTTTTTTATTCTATTAACGTCATAGCAATTGATGAATATTTTATTAAAAAATAGTTCTTGTAAAAAAACCCACGCGTATATAAATTTAATAGAACTACAACATATATGGTTTTTATGTGGTCTTCAAGGAGTTTCATGTATAATTGACTAGATTTACATCGAAATTTAGATATCTTGAAAATAAGCATAAAACGAAAATTTATGCATAACAATACTATATAATTTTTTATTTTTTTACTGATTAGAAAAGGTATTTAAAAAATTATCGAAATAATATATTAAATCTAAAGGATAATGTTCATTAATTTTTTCAAAAAAATCAGACGATACACTTTTTTTGTTTAAAATATGTTCTAAAGATATCAAAGTATCAAATAATATATGAAATTTACATGAATCAAATTCAATTTTTTTTATTAAGTTGGATAAATTTATTTTTTTTTCTGTTAGGGCTTGTTTTATTTTATAAGAAAACATGAAAAAGCAGTAATATTTAATTATTGAACAGGTTAAAAAAATATACATATAAATTGCTATAAGAAGTGTAAAAATATGATGTAAAGTAATGAAATAGATTATTCTATCTTATATAATATTATGTTTATAACTCCAATTTTGTACTATGGTCTTTTAAATTATATTTTTTATCGTTTTAAATCAAGTTTTTAATCTGTGTTGCAATTTTTTTGTGTCTATATATAATTTATAATTTTTATTTCTTTAGCTCAGGGAATAAAACCTCAAACATTTATGAATACCAATCTTAAATAGTAAAAATATGTATATTGTCAAATATTAGACTTGTAAACCACTTTTTATCATTGTCGATAGATTAAAATTGGCTTCTTTAGCTTTTGAATTCAAATATAATTGAACTGATTTAAAAGATTGTAAAAAATATGAATTTCCTCTCTTTAACTATATACTATATCGCTAATATTTTTCTGAATACATAAAACGACAGTTTTAACAAATATTACATATTGCAACGTCTATTTCGTTAGTGAGTCTCAACATTGTATATATGCAACATTTGTATTGAAAATTTCATCATATACCTAAAATTAAAGAATAATAAAATAAAAAACTGCAAAAAATCAAATTTAATAAAATAAGCTGATTTTTTATATGAACTAATATTATTTAAAACTAGAATTTTGATTTAGTAAAGCAAAAAAAATAAAATAATTCATACAATATTTTTAATTTATTAATAATAATTATTATTTTTCAATTACTTTCTTGTAAAAAAAACACACCAACAAAATATAAAACTGTTTAATATTAAAATTAAACTATAATTATAAGACAACACTTGATTTATTAAACCTACAGAAAGCTGTTAAATCAATATTTTACATTTTTTCGTATCACAATTATATTACAAAAGATCTAACACATGTTTACAGTTAAAATACTTGTTTTGTTTAGACTTGAAAAATAGTGTTTTTTATTTTCTCTCCTATATATTAAACTATTCCCAAGTTGTCAGAGCAATATGTTTTATTCTATTCATATATAATAATTTAATTTGGGGAGGTTAAATATATTTTTACGCTAAGCATTTTTTCTATAAGTGATTGTTATTTTTCGATTAGGAGCCTCTTTTAATCATTTTTAATGCTTAAAAGATTTAAAAAAAACATTTTTGTGCCCAATATTTATATATGTTGGTTTAAATGGATTCTTAAGTAAAATAATTTCATATGTTTTGAATTTATCTTTTGAAAAAAATACAGTTAAAATTATAAAATTATTTTTATTCTATTATTTAATGATAAATGTAAATTTCTTTCTCCCTTCTATGGGTCTTTTCCAATTAATTTGATATAATTGAATATAAATTGTGTGTACATAAGTACGAGCTGAAAATTTATCGATAACACAAAAGGTTTAATTGATGTATATAAATATTAAATATGACTTACCGTGATACCCTATTTTTTTAATGAACATGAGCTCTATATACAAGTTCTTAGACCGTTAATATACAGAAGTTTGTAAATGGTAATAAAATCTTCAAAATATGTAAATAGATGTGTTAAAGATATATAAAAATACACTTAGGCATTGCTAAAATAATTTTTATTATTCATGCTTAATCCTATAAATCTAAATTAAATAATATGTATTGATGAATTAAGAAATCTTTCTAAAATGCAGCGTATACTTGAGTGTTGTTGAATCTGAGTGGCCAAATATGTGAAAGTTATATTTATTTTATATATAAAATATACGAGATTTCTTCAATATAACAATTAAGATACTTCAGGGGCATTTTGATTTATTTCTATCTCTATGGTGTTGTATGTTTCGTTCTCAATAGTGTTCAGGGTTATTCTTACCCTTTTGTCTTTTGATATTTTCTTTACGATTTTAAATTGGCTATGAGCTTTCTAACACATCAGATATATTGATCCAAAATATATATTTTTTTATATTCTTTATTGTTGTTTTTTGTTTATTCAATTATCAGAATTATTTATTTATTATTGTGATATACCATTAAATATTGTATATATCTGTTAAGATTATTTTATGAAACCTGTACTTATCCTATTATTAGTCTATTTTTTTATATTTGTTTTCCAATAGAAAGACCATAATCAAGCCCAAAGGTTTTTCTTTTTCTACGTTTTTAGACAATTTCTTTTATTCTACTCTAAAACGTAAAAAGCATCTTAAAATCCAAAAAAAATATAAATGTGGGAATTAATCCGGGATGAATTGATATACAGCATCATTTTCTCATCATTTCTACATCCATAATATTTTTTTACTAGAAAAGAAAATTAATCTAGAGCTATAAAGTTACTAAAAGGTTTAAACACACTATATATAATTGATAAATAACATATTTTATAAAACGATAGATATTATATATTTCTTACTTCTTTCTACAGAATATTTCTATTAAGAATGTTTAGTTAGAATTATTAAAAGATTATTATTGTTTCATAATTTTTATAAACTTACAAGCTAAATTTTTTTTATTGTAATAAAAATATTTATATATATTTGTTTATAATGGGGTGGTGTGGTTGAGTGGTTTACAAGTCTGACTCCTAGGTCAGGGGTCGCGGGCTCCTTTTCCACCCACCCCACTAATTTCCCAAACGAATTTACTCTAAAGAAAAATACCCAAGGGGGCGGCCAGTGGACCATAAAAGATAAACCATAAAGCACTGACAAGCCATGAGAAAAAGGAGGTTGCTGTGTAAGCCGTTGAACTGTGCCTTCAGTATTGAAAAAGATCCCACACCGTTCAGCAAGGATATAGGTAAGTGTAGAGTGTGGTTGTAGCTTGTAACTTGTAGCGATGAACAGTAGACAGAATCTCATTCCCTCCACATAATGACTGCCGCCTATGAGAAAGGGCCCAATCCACGGTGATTACGGGTGACAAGAAGTGCTGGAGGTTTCCAAAGAGAAATGCAGCAGTTAAGCAATAGTTCCTATGTATATAAAGCGAACTTCCTAAAAAGTAATAGAAGTAAAACATAAATAAATAAAGTAAATTCGATTAGAATTTTGTTTATAATAATAACGAAATGTCAGTTTTTATAAATACCGACTAAGTTTAAACGATATATTATATTTGCTCATGATCAAGCAATATATTTAATGTAAAATTCACACAAGGAAAATAATATTTTGAAAAATATGCAATATGATAAAAAAACTATACTATGAAGATATAGACTCGCCTATTGTTCAATAATAGGTGTATTATAAAATCCAAAAATTAAATGGAAGAATTATAAAAGTGGTTTTTCACTATATTTATAAAGGTAAAATTCCTCGTGTACGTTAGATTTAAAAAAATTAAATTGGTTGCATTTTACCTAATATTATAAGCTTATATACAATTATAATATAATTTGAAATTCAAGGGGCTTATTTATGGCCCAATCCTCATATAGATCATCCAAAAAATTTCCATATAAAGAGTTTATCAATTAACAATAAAGGTTAATGTGTTCATAATGACTAATTTTTCATCCAATACTAAAATTTATTAGATTTTTAAACTTAATTTGATACTTCTACTCACTGCCAGTAATTCGTATAACTATATAATATATATCGTACGTTACCTATATGTTAATACTTGGTTTATAACCTAAATATGTGTATATTATGATCATGTGGATGTGAGAGCGTTCTTTGAGCAGTTAGTCAGATAAAAATGACTAAAAAAACGCTGTAGTTTTTATTTAAAATATTGCAAAAATAATTTATTATTATATATGAATAAATATTTTTAATCAGGTACAAACATCTTTTATGCATTTCAAATATTTAAAATGATTTAACGCTCTTTTTCGTGTGGATTATTTCAACACGGTTTTCGTTATAAATAGAAAAGTTGTGAAATATCAAAATACAACTATTTACGTACAAAATTTGTGCATCATAATTCGTGCTTACTAACAATAGAAAATAATTTAATATTTCTATAAAATTTTTCATCACGGATTATATACAAGATTTAACACGTGAATATATATTTTTACAATATTATATTTTATATGATGTTTTTGTTATGTATTACATACAATGTTTTTTAGATCAATTGACTCAAAATATATAAGTCTTAATTTAGATATGCATCGGTTATTTTTCTAGCCGATTATAAAATAAAAATAGTTATTTATATGATTTTGCTGTTCTTATTAGCTTTTATACGCATACCAGGCTTGTGAAATCTCAAAATGATTTTACTTCTCTGCTAAAATCTTCAAAAACAAATAAATACGAAAATAACATTTTCTGCAACAAATGTCATGTAAAAAACATAATTTGGCATAATCAAAAATAAAAAAAAAATTTGCAATTATTTAGTCCTTTCCAGACATCCATGCACCCTAGGTGTAGATAGGAAAAAAAATATCATAAAAATCCTGTATTAATCCATTAATCTAGAGCCAAATTAGTATAATATTTGCTTCTAAAACGAGAAAATACCCATTCTAAGGTCAGATCAACAAGGTGTGAATTTTTTACTTTCTAGAAAAAAATATTTTTCCAAGCCGCGTTCAAGGCTACCTGTATGATTGCAATTCTCAGTTTTAATGTGCTTTCTTAGATTATAATCGCTTTATACCACTTAAAACCTTTTTTTTCGAAATTATATATTTTTAATAGATTTACAATTTTAATTGCTTCAGATAATTCTATGATATTATCTTTATTGGATTAAAAAACCATTCGAGACTTGCCTGAAATTATAATTTATCGTCAATAAAAACTAAAATTAAAAATATACCGGCTTTATTATTAAAAATTATTTCAAAGCGGATCCCTTTTTTATAAAAAAATATGTATATTTGTTCAAGGAATTTTGTATCTCAGATTAATATTTTATATAACCAAGAACTGATTTCCTAAAGTTTGTTGATTAAATTAGAGTAATTAAAAAAAAATCAATTTGAATTTCAAAAATGATAACGGACATTTTTTCACAATTACCCTAAAAGTTTGCAACATATTCTTATTTATAAAATTAATGGAAAAACTTATTCGAGAGTTAGATCCCAATTTATAAATTACTTCACCGTAATTCCTTTCTGAGAGCATTCTGGTATTCATATTTAAAAGGAGTATTTGTGATGGATTATGTATTGACACTAAAATTCATATTTTTTATATGCGAATATTTTATTTTTTTGGATTTTAGCATATTTTAAAATTTAGACGTTTAAATAGATTAGCGATCAATTTTTGATAAATATAAATAAGAAATATTTTATTCAGTTTTTTTAAAAATTATTATAGTTTATGCATATAAAAAATAATATTTAAAAGACTTTTTACCCAAATCTTTAAATTTTTTAAATGGCCCTGTGTTGTTTCATATGGGCCTCTTCTGCATACATTCTTCTTAAAATCCGAAGTGAGAATTAGTCAAAATATTTTAATTTTTACTAGAAACACAATTGTGATTCGGGGATAATTAGAAATACTATACTCGTATTATTATTTAAAAAGCATATTGCGTGGATTCCCATCCAAATAACTTCTTTAATTTATTAAAAGGACAAACAATGTCCAATTTTTATTGCCATATATCTTATAAAACTTCTTCATACTTTTTATAACAGACATTTTAATTATAGATAACTTTATAAATTTTACTTACGTGCGAAATTTCACTATCTGTATTATAACATGACTTTAACTCATCATATTTCAAGCCCATTTGTATGCCAATTTTAAACAGCTAATCTACGAAGCTATGGATCTTGATTGTTCTTTTGAGGCATAAATTTTATAATTACAAACTAAAGTGTTAATAAGAGTAAAACTACCAGGTTTTTAAGAGATTTAAATATTTATTAAATTTTATTATGGGTTAATTATTTTGCAAAAAAATACCAGATTTATCCTTCTTTAAGCTCAGCTTATATGACATCAGGAGCATATCTTGTCTTTATTTTGTGTATCTCTTCTTCTCTTACATTTTCTTCTATACTTCACTGTTTATCGAAGCTAATAAATTGCAATTTTCCTGCAGTCCTAAAGTATAATTTCTACAAATAAACTATATATTGATTTGCGACATATATTTTATATTAATAATATGTAAATTCACTCTATTCAAGCCACTTTAGCTCAGTGGCAGAGCGTTAGTCTTGTAAACTGAAGGCCGACGGTTCGAATCCGTCATGTGGCTTTTTTAAACTAAAGTTTTAAAGTTAGATCCTTTAAGAAATCAAAGTTATCGATTGATTAGGTTTTAACAGAGGAGAAGACATTAAGAAGCAATATTGAGGGTTTCATCATATATAAAAATCATATCCCACAATCTGTCACAAAAAATATAAATTAGAAATCAACCCATTGAAAAAAATCTAACTGTTGCTTTACAATTAGATGAGAATTCTTATACGATTTAAATCCTGTTTGTTTTGATTATTTATTTTTTTCTAAATCAAAATTTTATTTATCCATAAATCAAAATTAATTATTTTTTAAATTATCTGTTATTTCTTATTTATATTAATTAATACAAAATTTTCCAATTTTTTTCAATAAAATATTAAAGTTAAAATAATATGGATATTACTATTCTTCTGTACGCTATATTTATAGGTTTAATGTTTATTTTATTTTTTATGGAAATACTTTCTTATTTTGTTTATAATTTATAGGAATTTCGTTTTTCAATTATATTCACATAATTGAAATATTTTTTGGCAAATACGTGCTTGATTTACAAAGAAAAAAGATTATTTTAATAAATTTCGTTTGTAATTTGAAAAATATTATAATTTTGCTTAATCCAGCAAAAATTTCGTGCAGTAAACTATTCGGTTCAAAGTATCAATTTATTATTAGCTATTCTACGTTGAATAAAAGGTTTGAACAATAGAACTTCTAAAAATGATTGGATTAAAGATCAAAAAAATCACAAGTGTTAAATTATTTTAATATAAATTTGATTAAATAACCAAAGTTTAATACCGAGCAATAATATGATGAAACCAATACTAATTATTTTTAGAGGCTAAATATACTAATTCGAGCCCTAAAAAAATTGTATAGTAATTTATTGCATTAGGTATGAAAAATACAATACTCTTCTGTGATTTACTGTCAAATAAATATTTGTGGATCTTTAAATAATATTATTTGGTTCACGAATATTTTTGATCCTCTTTGGCAAGAATATTAGATATAAAAAATTTATTGATTAATATAGTGAAACTTTTTTGCGTAAATTTTAACTTTTAATTATAACTGCTATTAAATAGCTATTTTGATCTATAGTACACATCTTGTTATTGCTTTTTGTTTGAATTTTTTAAATAACATTTAATTTGATCACTTAAATATATAATGATTCGCTGATCTTATATCTCTTAAAAAATTTCCATATCATTGACTTTAGGCAAGTTAATATTCATGGTTCTTTTGAACTATTGATATTATATACACTACTATAAAATTGTTAATAAGCTAGTCATAATTCCATATAATTTTATTACGTATTTTTGAAATGCGGTATTTTATAATTTTATACTGAAAGATTTTTTAATCAGAACCCTTTTTCCGCATTCTTTTCTCAATGTTTATGAATATTACCATCAAGTCTGTTGTATTAACGGAATTAATTTACTTCAGGTATATTCTTTTGTTATTTCTGGAAGTTTTACCATTTTTAAATGAGATGTAAATAGAGATTCTGACTATCAATAGTACAGCTATAGTTTTATAAATCTTCTGTCATTTTTTTATCAGTGAGTTTGTAAAAATTGAAATAAAATAAGAATTTTTTATAGATAAAAATAAAATTTTAAGTTTAAATCGTTAAAATATTATTATATGATCAATATTTGTACATTTTTTTTGGCTGATAGTATTTTTTCTAATGTTATGGTCTTTTAATATTTATAACTTATAATTTATTCACGACACCTATTTTGACAGAAATCTAAATTTGTTATTAATAGCCTCAAATTTTTTTGTACTGTAGATTTCAAAACATTGATTAATAAAATCTTGTAGTTGAAGTTTTTGATTTCTAGTTTTTGAGCGAATCTAAATTTGTTATTAATAGTCTCGAATTTTCGTAAGTGAATATTTCAAATTTTTAGATTTATAGAATAAATTATTGTGGGAATCTTTCTGATAATCTGGATTATAAACCGATTTTTTTTTTAATTTTTAAAATATTCGACAGAAAATGTAAATACCGCTGCCATTTCGTAAACTCCATTTTGTGATTGATATGTATGATATATTTTTATGAAGTTTCCAAGTTTTTGAGTCTTTCATTTCATTCATAATTTTTAAAAAAATATGCTTTTTAATTTTTATTATAAATCACGAAAACTATTAATTGTTCAGATACAAATCTAAGTGCAGATATATTGATTTCGACGATAATTGTAGTTTCTGTAAATATTTTTTACTTTCACAAACAGTTAAAATTTATTTAAGAAATAGTAGCATAAAAAGTTTCAAGGTAAAATGCACCAATTTAATTCAAATTACTAAAAAAATTGTGGTGACTATTGAATTTTGAGAAAAAAGTGGTGCATGGTTTATCAAGTTATATAAAAATCAAAATATATAAAAATGCTGTTCATGCTGGTTCAAAATAATGTATGTATTTCCTTATTTATAGGTGGTTTCTTAAAATGCATTTTATACTTTCTTGACAGGATCATATAAAGCACTAAAATTTTTTTGTATTATAGATTACAATTCGGGAAAGTGATCGATTTCTGAAGGATTACATCCAAGATTATAAAAAAATAAAGATTAACGAACACTAGTGTAAATATTTTGAAGAATAAATCGTATTTTAATGAATTTCTACATAAAAATTGAATTTTTGTAGTTTTTATATAAAGGTTAAGAATTTAACTTAAATTTTTTCATTACTATGTATTTTATTTTTAAATTTTATTAGAAAATAAATTTGCAGCACAAAATTTTACATCAAACTGCAAATGAAAAAAGATTGACTAAACTATAAAATTATAGAAATGAATGTTTTCCTTTTCAATATCGAAATGCATTTTTTCAATATATATATATACTTGCATAAATACGTACTCTTTTTGTACAATAAAGAATTGACTTTTTTTGGATTTTTATTATATTTGGTAATAAATTCTTAGTTACTATTTCATACACTTTAAATAAAGCTATCTAGCTATGTAATTTAAAAATCTTGTTCCGATTTCGTCGCAATATTCCATAACAGGGTTTCAAAAATGTTCTTATTGTGTATATTGGTTTTTCTAGATTCAAAATCTTGAATTATATATTTTTTACCCCTTTTTTACATGGGCTTCTAAATAATATATAATATTTTCATTATTTAAAAAATTTATGTAAGCGAGTTTAAATATAAATAGCGAATCCCATTTTTGCCATCTTTAAATTTAAATTTTGGAGCGATGAGGTTTATATGGTAGGATAATGTTTATAAAAAATATTTTAAATATGGTTTGATGGTTAAATATAAATTATGATCTATTGATCTTGTTTCTCATAAAAATGGTAGGTTTAAAGATTTTTTTTGTATTTTAGTAAAATTGTAGCCTATATTAACGATTTTATACAAATTTTGATTTATCCTTCAAAAATGATCTTATTTACGTTTTAATGTAATTGGTAAATTTACGAATATGTATTTTTTTATCCTATTAAAAAAATGTAATTATATTTATTTGTTAATTCGATATTTTCGTATATTTATGGTAAATGAAGTTAAATATAAAAAAATATGATTCTACCCATAATTCTATATGTTTTATCAATTGAATTTTCTCTTATATATCTGCTTAAGTAAAGCCAGTTTCCAAGATACATATCTACCGATAGATGCGAATGCCACTGATACAAAATGTGAATATACAGATAGCATGCAGAAAAATGTGTCAATCATAGAATTCGATATTGAAACCGAAAATTTTATAGATGCTGCAGAAAGCCAATTTCTATTACTTATCGAGAAATGCAGAGAGAATTTTAATGGAAAAGTATTTAATTTTTTTGTTCACCTAGAAATAAAAACACCACTTCAGAATGAAAAAAACACCTATTCAACAATAGAATTCGTTTTGAATTTAATTTTTAACTGTAGGGAAGAGAAATTTTATTTTTCAAATCCTTTTTTTGATTTAAAGATACACATTATAAAGTCTAAAAATGAATATTCATATAAAAGTTTCACTTTTCATAACGAAAATTTAGTTAAAGCCCAAAGGGATCGATTTGGGGCGAAAGAATATTTTTCGCACCCAAGAAACCACTCTTTGAATATGATTATTTCGTTTGATCTAATTTGGAAAACTTGTATACGTGAATTAATGCTCAAAATTTTGATGGATTACATTCTACATAATACAGCCCATGAAAGCAAAGGTAGATTTCAATTCTTCTTTATTCAAAAGTTCAAATACACCAATGAAAATTTACGAAAAGATCTAATTAGGTATCTTAAAGAGATGCATCTTAGAATTGACTATATTAAAAATCTTAAATTTTATGATTTCAAAAGTCTCAATACACCATACGTCCGTAAAAAAGGGGTAAACATGAATTATATTATCAAAGATCAAAATTGGTCTTCTCAACATGGGCTTTATACTTTGAATTATCTGTTAGAAACTGTGTTATTACAATGCTTAGGCAGCAAATGTCATTTTATAAAAACTATACATTTTCAATCATATCAACTAAAAATTCATATAGACTGCGTGTCTACTATACCCACCAATAATGATTATTTGAATTACTTTTGGTGTAATAGTCAGATAAATAGTGTATTTAGAATATATATACAATATTATGTCGATTCCACTAGAACCCATACAATTCAATTTAATCTTTTATCGGAAGTTTTAAGGAAAATAAATTCTTCCGACAAAAATGTGGTATATACTCAAAAGAAGGTTATTCTCAGAAGTTTACCTGAGAATAGAGTCATTTTAAACCTAGATTATCTAATTGAAGATTTTACTATGCTAGGATTACCTATTTCCCAGAATGAACAAAAAATAATTTTAAAAGAGCGCGATAATGGGAAAAAAGATGCAATTAAACTATTCAATCTATTTGATTTCATAAAAGGCCTGGTATCCCGACGAGAAAGCTCATATTTTCTCAAATCACCAGAATTTAAACTGAAATTAGACAAATACCAATATTTACATAAAATAAATGTACCCTATAAAGTAATATTTTCAAAAAACAAAAAATGCATTCTTTATGATTTGAAAGAGGAAATAACAAACGAATTAGCTCTAAAATATAAACTAAAAAAAGAAGAAATATTATTACAATTCAGGGAATTTGAAAAATATATATGTCCACAAGAAAATGTGATATCAAAAAACAATCCCAATTGTATATATAAAGATATAAAGGAACATTTTTTTTATACGCAATATCTTCAATTCTGTTACAATATGAGAACATCAAAGTCTGTGGATCCAGAAAATTTTTACATTTCCATTATTTTGAATTTGCGTGAAGAATATTTATTATTCTTTGAAGATATTATAGATGTCAATTATCTGGGAAAAGCTATGTGTGAAGAAGATGATTTGAGGGAAAAGGTTAAATTATTATTTTTAAAAAACTTACATAATGATCTAGGATACACCATGGAGGAGATCACCGAGATAGCAAATGATTTTTTTTCTTCACACTACGAAAATATTAAGGACAATATTTTTGATGATATTTTTTTGAAATCTTACGTATCCAAAGCGCTGGAAGAAAATATATCACAATCACTATCGATTAAAAACATTCCATCTATTAGTAAGTCGAAGAGTGCCATCGAATCCGAAAGAATTACTGATCTTTTTAGTTTGTCCAAACGTGTCCTTGTAAAACACATTTTCGAATCATTTATTGATTTAGTTAAAAAAGGAACCACAAATAAACAGTTTATGATATATGTTTTATCTAGAGGATGGGATACCAACATAAGGTCGAAAGAGATATTGAAATGTATAAATGATAAGTTTATGTGATCTCAATTAAAATTTCATGGTTATTATTTTTTTTAAGCCTAAAAATATTTGATTACTGTTATTAAGAGGCATTTAATATACTATATATGAAGGATTAGAAAAGACAAGGTCTATAGTCCGCTAAGATCATTAAAAAATAACAAATTATTTTTGCAAGATACGATAAATCGTTATTTAATATATATAATTCTATGGGTTATTAATAAATAAATTATAAATATATCGTGCAAACTTTGGGATTGGTAAAAACCCTTGACTTAATAGGTATGAAAGAAGGAGGGGTATTGAAGAATACTTTAAGGAGGAGATGATAGCAGAAAGTATAAATACGCTGTGTATACAGAGAATCAAGCAAGCAGTGCCTGAGAACAAAAACTAAAATCACGACTCTAAATTTAGTCTATAAATAAAAAAAAACGTCTATTTATCTTCAATCACTTTATTGTTATTTTTATTTTAGCAACATATTATAATAAATGTCATTCTAAGAATATTAGCCTAAAATATAATGAGGATCACTCTCTTTAGTTATTGATTTTCCAAGTATAAATGAAAATTAAGATCAAGTCCATGATGAGTTTTATGTTAATTCATAAATATTGCATTAAAGGCGTATGTATCATACCAAATAATTCTCTCGTCTTATATATCAAAAAGCATACTAAGGTATTATAGGAGTAACCTATTTTATCCATTAAACCCAACAAATAGAAACATTGGCCACAAATTTTCTGTAAAAAACTAGCGAATCCACATGCTCTAAATTCCATTTACATCATAAAATATTCGATAATTGGCAGGTGGACAACAGTTTACCGAATGTATGTTACCTCTTTAATTGCAATAAGAAAAATAGTATAAAACAAGAAATTTAGAATAATTAGATCTTTCAATATTAGCGAAATGACGCGATCCGATAACTTAGGGGGAAAATCGATTGGAAGTTTTCAAGGTATATTTATGGAGTTTTAGTTGCAACATAAAGTACGCATTTTTGATAGGCAGAAAAAAGTTATTTTTACTGCCCAATATGATGTTACAGATTAGAATTCCGCAAATATTCAATCTAGGTTTATCTGAATATATGCCGAACGATTTAAATTACTTAATCTATAAATAGCCGTGTGTATTGCCACGTTAAAAGGTTTTAAGACCAATAAATTTGTGAAATATATATTTTGAGCACGAATGGGCTTAGATCTCTAATTTAGGTTCTTTTTATAATTTAAGATTGGGATTTGTATGAAAACAGGTTAGTATTTTGGAGGAATAAAAAGAATCCTTCTTTTTAAAATATGCCACCAATATAAATAATATTAAAATTTTGTTAAAACTACTTGTATTGTTATATTTTGCTTGCTCATTTAAGAAAAGATTAACTGATCGGTCACTAAAAAGAGAAAAGTGGGAGTTTTTATGGCATGAGAATAATAAATACATTTAATTTCTATTTATTTGGAATTTAGTGGACCAATTTATCAGACGAAAATTACAAAATGGCTTAGATGTAAATTCCTTTACCCTAACATCTTTTTTTATACTCAGAATATGTTGCCATGCTATTCATTTCCAACCTTTTAATAAAAAACCAATTAATTTTTTAATTTTTATAATTATAATTATCTTGCAAAATTTAATATTTTTTCGAATGAATTCTTTCACAATCCCTTCAATTAGTATTAGTAAAATCCATATAATTCTGCTATCAATAAAAAGTTTTTATGCTGCATCTATCTATACTATGTTTTATTTCACGGATACTATGATCCATTATAAATTCGAACCTACATAATAGCACCACAATCCAAGAAAATTTATGTTTCCATTTATTTTAATAAAATATAATGCCATATAAATATATATGATAATTAAGCCAACGAATTCGTGTCGTCTTTTCTAGCAAAAAGTTATATTTGCGAACCACTTTATAAGGTATGAAATTTTATATCATAGCGAAAAACCCAACAAATAAATAAATTTGAAAAAAGGAAGACTTTTGAAGAAAAATGATTTTGTATTTTACTTGCCTATGATTTCATACCGCTATAAGATTAGTATAAAAGACATTTTTTGCATCTTATTACATAATTTTATGGGTTATGTTTGTTCCAGTATTTTTTTATATTATAAAGATGAATTTATTGACTGGTGATTGCACATTTATATAGTATTTTTAATATGATTTAGTGTTAATTAGGTGATCTTTTTTATCTTAAGATAGTATTGATCTATTTAGTAGACAATAAATTTAAACAGCATAAGTTTTCTTTATGTGCATTTTTACTGAGTAAAGTTATTTTATACCTTTCGAAAATAAAAACTCACGGTGGCGAAGAATAGCAAGACTATGCAATTTAATTTTTATATTGTTTTTTTCGTATTATATATTTTAAACGAATACCAGAGCAAAAAAACCGTAGGTAAATTGATACATAAGATTAAATTTACACTATATATGAATGTATTCTGGCATATTACATAATAAACAATGTATGTTTCTCTTCTTATATATAAAAAGTCTTGTAAAAATATAATAAATCAACGTGATGAAGCAAATCACAGTAAACCTATAAGTTTTTTTAAGTTTTTTATAATCATCAATTAATCTTATGTGTAGTAAAAGTATTCTATATCTTTTAATTTAAATGCAAGAAAATACTTTTTTTATTGATCATTTGATTTGTATTTATATGCACTTTATAAAAAAATATAGGATTCTTTAGAAGATATTCACACTTTTAACACTGATTCTCGGCTTTAAATGTTTTTCAATTTGAAATTTTTGTTAATATTTTATTAAGTTCATTTATATTTTCTTTCTATGTTCTATCAATTCTCTTTTTTATTAAACTTTTACTAGAATATCAAAATTTTATTTAGAAGAATAATGGTTCGAATAATTTTTTTATAATATATTTCGAACTCTTTATAGGTTCAAAATACATAATAAATTTTAAACGATTTCTTTTTGAAAATTGTTCCGTTGTGCTTTATTAAAAATTATGACAATAAAAAATTTAATAAATTAACTAAAGTTAGCATTAAAATTTATCTTTTTTAAAAAAATTGAAATCAGAACTAAGTGAAAATCATTTTATTGCGTCGATTTATAAATTATATCAGAAAAAATTTTAACATTTAACAAGGTAAGCAATAAAATTTATCCTTTTTAAAAATTCGAACCTACGAAATTTACTTTATTTTAAATTCTATTTTGAATGTGCCTTTTTTTAATTTAGTGCATATCTTCAATTCTTACATGCAAGTATAGTTTAATAAATATATTCTTCTAGAATGTTCCTTATTTTAAAAATGTTTCCCAGTGTTTTTTTCAAAAAATTTACGAATACTTTGACAAGACTTTACTTTGCGAGATAAATACATAATTAAATTATTGAAATATCTAAAATGATATTTCTTTTTTTTAATGGAATAGTATAAAATACAAAAAATCTTTGGTTATTTTGAATTATATAATGTAAAAAAAAATGATTTGTGTGGTAATATATTTATATTTCACACCATAGCTGGCATAACATGGAAGATTTGTAAAATATTATTTTTCAAAAGAAACAGTTTTTGTGTTATAAGTTTGCAAAGTGAATGATATGCTTTACATTTTTCTATTATATTCTTTTGTATTATTATGTTTCTATCAATAGTATGTAACAAATTACTGTAAGTTATAGTTTAAGAATTTAGTATGCAAATCAAAGATTAGTCACGAGTAAATAAATTCTTTATTGGATTGAAAGTGATTTTTTACCGTAGTGGTGATCCGATTGACGAGGTTAGATTAAAATTGTTGATCATTTCTCTGTAATGTACACCACAAACAATAGAATTTTGAAAAATAGTTGACAGATAAGCATAGAAATAATAAGGTTATGTTCGATGCTTCAAGGTTATAATATAAAGAAAAGTGTATAAGAGATTATTCAAAGAGAATCTCGGTATGAGCTTGTAAAGTGTGAATAAATAAATCTATAAAAATTCCTATATTTATCTAGTGAGCATACAATATTTTATTATGAATTGAATATTGAATCAACAACGCAAAAGGAAAGCTTAATTTGTAACCTAAAATCCATAAAAATAAGCAGAATTTCTTGTTTTGATATAGTTGGTGCATCAAAATGACATTATTTAGAAGAAAAGGGGCAAATAAAAAAGTCATGCATGATATAAATTTTTTTTCTTGGAAAAGGTAAAATTTAAAGAGAGTGGAAAGATTTTTACAGCCTAGATTGTGTAGCTAGAAGATAAATAACTTTTAATGATTAGACAAGAGGCACGATGGGGTGTTCGTATATATTAACTTTAATTTAAATGAAAATCTAGGCTCAAAAAATTGATGTAAATGAGGAAATGTTCTATTTTCCGAATCGTAGAAAATTAACATGCTGTGATTAAAGTCGATATTAGAATAAAAATAGATAAGAAACTTATGCAAGACTGATCTAATTATTTTATAAATGATAAAAAGAATATTCGATTAAGGTGTTAAAGCACAATTTTCATTATCGCTAGCTTGAGTAATAATGGAAACAGAAACTGTGCAAATATGGTTTTATCGCAATTTGTATGGTATAAACTGAAGAAAACCGACATAAAATGCGATTTAATTGTTACAAAATGTCGAAAGTCCTATATTAGTGTGCTGATAATGCTAGTGATAGCGTTTGATATCACAAAAACTAAATGGGAAAAGAATATATTTATATAAATGGAAATTGAAAGGTGAATAATTATAGAAGCGACAGATTTTGTAATATGTATAAATGAGTCCTGCCCTTTAAAGCAGCCGAAATATTTGCTTGATTTCACAAATTAAAAAGATAAAACTAATCAATAAGTTATAATAAATATAACATATGGGTAAAATGTAAAAAAATTTGTTCACTTTTTTTTCTAGCCGAAACACATGCACAAACAATATTGTTGAGCGAAACACTAAAGATAAGTAACTTAAAAAGTAAAAAATATTGGTTTGATTTAAAATGAATTAATTAAAAGTGATTGCAGCTATATTTTCTAAAACCGCGATCGAAGGTTTTACTGACAAAAATAGAGAAAAATAATGTTAACATGTAAAAATTATTTTTCGCTTACTTTTATGTAAATTAAATAGTTTATATTTAATTGAACAAGTAAATAATACGTCTTTTAATTATATATATATTTAAGGGCTCATACATACAAATCTTGTGATTGAGAAAAACCCTTGAATTAATAGGTATCGAAAGGAGGAGAAATGTTGAAGAAGTCTTTGTAAAGGAGAAGATAACCGAAAGTATTAATACGCTGTGCGTGCAGGTAATCAAGCAAGTTGTGCTCGAGAACAAAAACTAAAATTATAACATAAATTTAGTCCATAAATAAAAAACACTTTATTTGATGGCTAATTTTTATTTAACTTTTCATGTTTTGTCGCGCGAAACTTCCGAATGTTATAGTTATATATTACAGATTCGCTGAATACTATTTTCAAGCACAACTCCTACAACCATGCTCAGCACATCTTTTACATTCGATACTTATATATTCCAGTGTTTTTCATATTACCGATGTTTTGCATGTGCTTCCGTTTGCGTCCCCAATTTGTATATTAACTATATTGACTAGAATTTAAATTAAAAAAACACACAAATACCAATGATATCTATACACTACTTTAATTTTATAAAAAGGGGGATTTTATTTATTCGATTAAAATATATATCTTTCTCTTCATAGAACTAAAAATCCGAATATTTAAAATTGTTTAATCCGATAAATTATAAATACATAAAATCGACTTTATTCTATGTATTTATCTTAACAAATCCACATATCAGAATGTTTCAGATCTTTTCCAAATTACATATATTAATTAAAATTTTAATCTTGATTTATGAAAAGAATGTGATCATAAAATCTTATAAAAATATCATCAATTAAATTAAAGGACTTGATTATAATTTATCACATTGATTATATTTTTATTTGTGAATAGGAAATTTAAAAGGGTTGACAAATATAGTATGCAATTATTCGATAAAATTTTGTATCGAATTTCTTTAAGGGCATCTGCCTTTTAGTTGGTAAAAATAATATTTCAGTAATCTTTAATGGATACTTATTGTCGTGCATTATTGTTCCTTCTATTGTAAAAAAAAACCACAGTTTTACGAAAGATTTTTAAAAGTCCGTATCTTAAATTTAAATATTTGTAAAGGTAAATATTTAATTCCTTTCATTTGTATTGTAATATTCGTTTTATTAAAGCCGGTCAAAATATTTATATTTCGTTTATAATTACACAAAAAAGTATAATAAGATGCTAATAGGCCAAACTTCATTTTAGTAAGAAAAAAAAACATTTAAAAAAACAAATAAAATACGCAGACACTCGGTACAAGAGATTATTGAATATAATATGCGGATATAAAGGTAAAGACGTGAATTACGACGGCTATTAAACTATCACGTGATTGGCCTTATATATTCAAAACGACAAAAAAAAGTATTACCCAATATAAATCAAATAAGCAGGATAGGAAATATAAATATTGCTGAAGAAGCCAAAATATACATTGCTAATATTCGAATTGACATTAATGAACACATTTACAATAAATATTTTAACATATGTTAAAGCATAAGATGGTGTATTAACACAATTCCCTAAAGAGTTTACGATTTTACACGCAGAATTAAATCGAATCCATGTATAAAACCAAACTATAGGATTGAGAAAACCCCGAACCAAAATAGGCTTGAAAAGAGGAGAGGCAGAGAAGAAGATGCGAAAAATAGGATATTTTCAAGGGTGCAGATATGATGTGCTCACGGTTTTATGCTTGAATAAAAAATAAAAATTTATAATATCAAGATTACCCAATAATTAAAAGTTATTTAAAATCTTTAAATTATAAATGTATGCATAAAAATTGTACAATTTCATTTCGAATAATGTTATGTATGGTATAAATATTTAAGTTATAATTGTATGTAATATTTATGAAATAATTATATGCAGTATCATGTTCTTTTAAAACAATTATATGTTTTATTATAAAATATTTTTATACCAAACTTTTAATTAGAGTAATCTTAAAATATAGTTATATGCAGTTTCGTGAATTTTGTAAAACAATTATATGTTTTATTATAAAATATTTTTATACGTAACTTTTAATTAGGGTAATCTTATATTATTATTATATATAGCATCCATTCTTTTGTAAAGTATTTATATTTTTTATTATAAAATATTTTTACATTAAATTTTAATTAAGACAATCTAATAATATTATTTTATATAGTATCTAGTCTTTTGTAAAATATTTATATTTTCCTTATACGTTTTTAGAAAATAATCCCGAATAAAATTTCGGTGTCAAATTATAGTTCATTTTATTGCTTTTAATGCACATACCCAGATTAGTAGCATTAAAATTATTTAAGATTGCCGTCATAATTTTGAAATCGTATATTCTTAGAGAATTTTATACCTTGGTACATTTATTTTTTTCGGTTTATAATAAAAATATATTTTAATGTATGCAATGTTTGTTTTTTGTGAAAGTTTAATTCTAATTTTTATATTTCTTCAATCGTTAAATTTAGATTGTTTTGTAGAGTGGATTTGGCTATACTTCTTTAAAATACCATTTCTTTACAAGTTTACATTATGGATGAGATTATAATACGTATTAATTCAATTGCTTTTCTCGATTATATTATTAAACCATATATATTGTTGGTTAATATCTTTATCAAGTTTACACTATGGCTGAGATTATAATACGTATTAATTCAATTGCTTTTCTCAATTATATTATTAAACTATATATTTTGTTGGTTAATATCCTTATCAAGTGAATTATGAATGTATATTTATATCCATATATCCTTTTCAAGCTATTTGATCTTCTTATCAGTGAGTCCTATAAATAATTTATGACCCTTCGATCCAAACAATGACAGTAATCAACAAACTTTATCGCATCATTATGCCAATGACAGTCGAGCAATACAACATTTCTCAGCTCTACACCGTTGCTTGTCTTTCCAAACAAGAGTCTACCGGGGATACAAGCATAGAAATACTAGAAAATTGTGCTTATACTCATGAAGTTTTTGGGGAATGCAGAAAGACTGTAAAGTTAATGCATCTAAATTCCAAAGTACCGGCCATAATCCGCGGTATTATGCCTTCAAAAGATGCTTTAAAGTTAGTAGAAACATCATTCAATGCATATCCCCGTTGTAACACAACTTATATCAACAAATATTTCTCAGAAAGCACCTTTAAAATTACGGTTGATTCAATTCACAGAGAAGGTGCAGATTTCGAAGAGAATGTTTTAGGCATACCACAAAACATAATGAGTAAAACAGATGTAAAGTTTATTGATATTTCTAAAATACCAGAAAAAATAGAAAGACCAGAAATAGATCCTTCAAAAGTTTCTGCTACGATTCAACTTAAAGATGGCACTGAAACAGTTGTTGGTCCTTTATTAAATGCTTGGTGGATCGAAGATTGTAAGAAAAAAAACATTCCATTAATGACTTGCTATAAACAGGTTAGAATCGAAGTTAACCATATGCTTTTTGGATGGACTGCTCGCGAAGTCGAAAAACAATTACATAAGATTTTTTTATTGAGTCATCAAAAGATGTTTTGCGATATGAAAAATTGGATTGATTTGACAATTGAAGATATAAGAAAAATTGAAGAAGAAACAAGGGCGTATCTTAATTCCACCCATAAGGAAAATAAAGCTTAGGTCTTGTGTTTAAAATTATATATATTTATTGTAAATAATAATATTCGAGATTCTTTTTTGAATGCATATGAAAAACAACAATATTGTAATTCCGTAATAGATTCTGATTTTATATCAATATTTTTAGTATATGGATTAAAAACCATAAATAACAATAATCTCTTGTATTTCTTTGATGGATAGGGATAAAAATATAAAAGCTCGAACTTAAATAAAGAACAGTAAAAAACAACAACATTGTAATTCTTTTATATATTCAGATTTTATATTAATATTCTTAGTATATGAATTAAAAACCATAAATAAATAATTATCTCTTGTAATTCTTTAATGGATAGGAATAAATATAATAGCTCAAGATTAAATAAAGCACAGTGTAAAACAACAACATTGTAATTCTGTAATAGATTCTGATTTTATATTAATATTCTTAGTATATGGATTAAAAACCATAAATATCTTTTTCATTATTTATTTTTGTATTTTTCACTTGCCCATCATAATTTGTCTTTTTTTGGTACAGTGCTATTTCATATTCGTGAATTTTAATCATTTGCGCTAAATTAAAATTTTGAAATCTTAATTGCAAGATATGTTTGACAGAATTCGAACTATAGCTAACCAGAAATAATTGTAGTTATTATTCCTGTAAAATAAATTAAAATAAACGATAACTTAATATTGATAATGAAAATAACCACTTACGCCAATTTCATATTCACTATCTATTTGGATTTTTATAATTTAACTAATTGATATGCATATTTTTATGGGTTTCACGGCTGTAAGCAATATAAAAGAATGTACATATTTGATAAAATCCATTTAAATTTTTTAATGTTAAAATACTATAGTATTTTTTTTTCTTTCTGTTTAAATAAATTTTTTGGCTATATGTACATTTATAATAATGCTATAATATTTAGTTGTAGAACCACAAATCATCAACTAAAAATCAAATTAAACACTTCAATGTGACATGATTGATTTTATTTGTCATATAGATCAATCTTACAAATACTTACATCGGTTTTGAAGAAAGAAAGTAAATTAAACAACATAAATGCATGTACAAATTTTCAGACTAATTAAAAAACCTTTTAAAAATACGTTTATATCATTCTAATGCAAAAATAAAAGCTTTAAATCATACATAGCTCGTTTAAAAACCCCAAGAAATTTTATCTTTAATAAATCTTTTAAAAGTTAGTTTTTGCCAGAAAATGACAGGAAAATTCACATAATTCGGCAATATAACCATCTTGATGATACAAATATAGCTTATAGTTATACACCAATTTTGTATCTATTTCCTTCTTATAAGTTTACAGCCAAGGATATGTTGAAATATGCAAATAAGCATAAATTTATCTTTTTAGTGGATATAACCTTGATTTATATATAGTTATTCATCTAATTATAAAAATATTTGCTCATACAAACAGAATTAGTGTCAGAACAAGTTCTAAATGCATTATTATTTTTATTTTTTGTAACTTTATATAATTATAAACTATCTGTTTCGATTTGAAAACAATTCCATATATTATATTACATGAATTTACTGCAACCACAAATTATTATAAAAAAATCGTAAAATATACTGAGGGCTTACTTTTTAGAAATTAAATACTATTTGATCACACTTTTATCGTATATTATTTTACTAATCCGGATAAGAGAATTATTTTAGTCAAAAAAATCACAATAGAGAATATGCAACATTAAAATTCGCATATAATGTTCCTAAAAACTCTACTTAGTAATAAATACTATAAAATTGTATATTTATAAGTTTAAGTGAACTAAAAGACTTGATCAAAAGCATTCTATCATTTTTTATCAACATAATAATATTTGTATATTTCATGTTCTTAAAAATTTTATTTAAAATTTTTAGTGATTTTAAATTATGATTGTAACATACTTGAAGACTTTATTGTTTATATACGCAAATAATCTTTTCAGGCAAGAATTACTGTTTTTTTTGTTTATTTTTCTTTACTCAAGTTAACTTTATATCCATAAAAATTTTTTATTGTTGAATTTCAACTCGTATTAAGCAAAAAAAATTCATCATTCAGCAGGAAAACATGTTTTTATCCAGTAATAAACACCCCTTACCTTTTCTTATCAAAGAAACAGCCAGCATTTCTCTACTTACCCATTATGTATTTCGAAAAACCGAGTTTATGTATCTATTTGTTTGATTCAAACCAATTCTATAATAATAGTACACATAGAGATATTTCGAATAACAATTCATGGAATGATATGATCACAAACATCATAATAAGCTTATTAAAACTAACTATGAAAACATAACTAAATGCACAAACAATCAGTTTGAAGGATAAAATTGAACTGATAAGCCTTGAAAATAGCCTGCATCGAGGAAAAATGATAAGAAGTATCAAAAAAATCTGGTATTTAGGACAATCTAAATTTATGATTGAAAAAATATATAAAATAAAAGAAAAATCAAACCGAAAAAAAAATTTGTAATTTTATTCTCTTTATTTTTAAAACAAACTCTCTTGTTTTGATAAGAAATATCTGGTTAAAAGTTCTCGAAAAAAACCACACATTGTATCAAATGACTGATTTTTCATATAGATTCTTTTGAAAATTCATATCATTTTCATCTGGAGACACGATTTTCGAAAACTAACAAATCAAATTTTCATAAAAACCTTTTTTTTTGCACACACTTTTGTTTAAATTTTTAATAATGCAGCTAAAATTTAGTGTATAAAAACAGTCATTTTACCTAATGAAGGTTTTGAATGTTTAAAATTCGTTTAAGCAAATATATAGATCTTGCAGTAGTTAAAATTATCTAAAATAAAAAGTATTAACGCTAAAATAGTTTATAAATAGACAAACTTATATTTCGAAGCTTTTATTGCTTAAAACTAGCCATATAAATAAAGACTCCAAAACTATCTAATAATATATAATTATTATCCCGTAATTTAACACAAAGTGGCATAAATATATTGTATATGACGATGAGGCACAAGAATACACTCATATGATATGATCTAGAAATAAATCTGAATAAATTAGTCTTCAAAAAGTAAAATTATAATATGCTATTATTATAAGATATATTGAAAACATCTGTTCTATAGGGCAATATAAAATTTTGGTTGAACAAATTTGAGTTTCAAAAAAATAAAATTAATGCATAAATAGGTCTAGCTGCACCCCAATTAATTTTTTGGTATCAAGTTTAATGCTTTAATACAAGACAGTGGGGTTCATTACAAACCAGACTAAAATAAAAGCTCCCAAAATATAAAATATCCGCTTGAACGCAGTCAAAAATAAGAACAAAAATCAACAACAAAAATAAAATTAAAATATAAAAAAGGCTTTTAAAGAGTAAGTAGTCAATTTATGACCAGTATTGTCAGATACCCATAACTTATATAGTAACAAATTTAAGATGTTAAACAGTCGTAGCGTGTTCTTAAACGACGGAAAACATAAATAAATCCGATTTAATTTAAATTACAGCCTTCTTTACAGAAGGGTTCAACCACTCTTGTTCTCAGGATAGAAAGTATTGGGGCCTACTGCGAGATGCAGAGTTAAGCAAAGAGCTTCTTTTGGCAATAAGCAAAAAATCTAAAAAGACGGATGCCAAAGTAAAGTAAATACAATAAAACATATATAATCTTTAATAATTTTCTCACTTAACTATATTATATTTTTTGATAAAAAAACTAGCAGTTGACTATCTTTATAACATCAGTATATATTTACAAAATTCTTTAATTAAAAAAAACTGTTTTTTTAAAAAATCTAGAAAGAATCTAATCAAATTTTCGCACCAATGAATCTTTCTCTGACTCAGGAATTACGTGAATAAAATTATTTTCAAGACTGAACTCGATGTCTCTACCGAAAAAAAGAATAGATGATGGTGACGAATAATCGACTTTTTCTGGTGTATACTTTACTTTTATTCTATATCCTGATGCCAATTCTGTACTCACAGATAAATCTATAGTCGAAGAATCTTGTATTGTCTTTTCTTTGTAGTTTTTTTCCAATTCTCTTTCTAAATCTACACTTCTATTGAAATTTTCTTCTTCAATATAACTTGTTTCTGTAGAATTACCTTTATATTTTACGTGGATTTTATTATCTACGCTTTGTTTGTTTTCACTCAACACAAGCGGATTTTTAATTAAATATTCGATGTTTTTATCTAAATATGTGGTGTTTTTATCTAGATTTCTTTGATCTTTATATTCGAAAGTATGAATGACTTTTGTTTCTTCTATTATAGTTTCATTTTCACTGAGTATTTCTCTCTCATAATCCCATTTTTTTATATTTTGATTATGTTTGCTGTGTAATTCTTTTTTAATAATAAATGCGCGCGTTATAAATTTTTTTTCCAGATCTTGTGTTATTTTACACTGTTTTGCATTTACCATTTTCTTTCTATAAGTCGGATTTTCATTTTTATCTGTATTTTCGCTTATTGTTTTAATGCCTTGCTGCCTATTTTCTTTAAATGGTATTTCATGTACATTATCATTTAAAAGATCTTTAATACCGTCAAAATCTGTTGAATTGGTAATACTTGATGATAAAATTTCTTTAATGTCATTTTGATTACTTTCTTTCTGTTTTTCTTCTTTTTGCAAGGCAGGCGATTGTAAACTTTTGGTTTTTGTCCTATTTTTAAATAGAAATGGATTGATTTGAGGTACTTGTACTATTTCACGATCCTTTTTAGATGCATCTTTAGACTTATTCTGAATTTTTTTCTTTTTATTGTATTTTTCATTTTTGTTTGATCCTTTTTTTGAATTTTTATTGGTAAATTTGCTAGAGAATCTATTCGTTGAAATTGTATCAATTTCTTTATTCATATATTTTCTTTTCAACAATAAATTTTCCGCACGCTCAACCCTTTTCTGATAGATAACATTGAGACCCTTTTCCTGTTTATCGTGTGATGTATTTTCGGCATCGTCTTTTTTACTGCACACCTGCAGACTTACAAGGCTTTGATTAGAAACGTTACTAGGTATATAACTAGTAGCGTTGTTTTCTTCTTCTTTTCCAGGATAATTATTATATTCGCATTTAGACTCGTTTGAGCGCGCCATATGTACTGTGTTTGATTCCTCTGTATGCTCTAGTGACAGATTTTCTAATTTCCGTCTAAGACTGGAAACATTTGATATTTCATTTTTGTTTATCAGACCAACCTTTTCTTCTGACACTAATTTTATTTTAGGTAAACTTTCATGTGTAGACAGGGTATTTTGAATCTTTGACGGAGTATCACTATTGAGATTTCGATTTGTGGATCGTTTCGCTGTAAATTTCTGACATTTTTTGCTTTTAGAGCCTTGACTTTCTGAACTATATGAGCAAGGTTTTTTAATATTTTTATAGCGTGGTTTCTTTAGCATGTACTCTATATTCATTCTTTTCTGCCTAAGTTTCGGATCTTTTGTTATATTCTCATGTAAATAACGAAATTGCGAAACGAAAACTTGCTGAATGATCCCAACTTTTTTCTTCAGTTCTAATATGCAATCCCAGGTTATTTTATTTTTGAAATCTATTTCCTGGTCAGAAACAGCCCTTAATCTATGATGTTCATAACAAAAAATGTCCGGATCTTCATCGTGTGAAAAATATTGAACGGAATTACACTTTATAAATATTGTTTGTAAGATGTGAATCGTTAAATCATCATTTTTACAAATGCTATAAAATTTCTTGATTTCTTCGTAAAATTTTGTGCAAAAAGTAATGAAAACTTCCGAAAATGTTTTCGATATTCCTACATCCATTACTTCAGCAGAAACTATGAGCTTTTCTATAAATGATTCAATGAAATCACTTGGAGATATATAAAAATATATATATTGGTTGATTGAAGGGTTTTTATTAAACTCATCGTACAATAAATCGATAAGTGTTTTCCCGTAATTACATTCTAAAAATAAAAACTTTATACATTTCCAATCTTTTTCTTTAATGATTTGCGAAAATACATGTTCAAAATCATCCGACCTATAAAGAATATTTTTAAAAAATATCTTGTTTTCATACAGTAACAGATACTCAAATAAACTTGATATCATGTTCCTATAATAAACCAAATAGTGGTTACAAGCATTTCTATCGCTAATACAATTCAATATCATGTGCCGATCTTTGCCACATTTACAAAGTATATTTAACGCGGCACTACGATTATCGTCAACCATTTTTTGAAAACCTAAGAATCGATTCATAAAATTCATATATATAATTTTGCTTTTTTTTTCTTCTTTAACAATATATTTAAGCAATGAATAAATTAAATTTCCAAAATACTTCTCGCCCATTGTATAATCCTCAATAGAAGTTAATTTTCTTCCTATACCGTTTTCGATCTGGTTCTTTTCATTGGTATTTTTAGAATCATACTTTTCAGTCAATAAATTTTCACTACGATTCATTTTCGTTTGTAGATCTTCAACGCTTATTTCCTTAGAGGTATGCAATAAATTACAGTTGTGAGTGTCAGATATATTCTTCTTTATATTGTTAACATCCTCTTGATTTGACATAAAGTCGGTTGTTAAGTTTTCATAGCCTTCTGAAGACCATGAAATGAAATTTAGAACATGTTTAATGTATATTTTATAAAAAGCAGATCTGATTTCCTCGCCTATAATATATTCAAAAAACATCTTTTTTTGTGCGCTTGATATAATTATAATCTCGAAATCCCCAGAAAATGTGGATGTAATATCAGAATTTATATGTTCATCAGTATTAATTTTCGTGGATGCTTTCATAATACATATCAGTAAATACAGAAGAACGTAGTTTAATTGCATTTTATAAAGCGTCTTCGTCATTTTTTATGCATTAAATTTACAGTTATTTTATTTCAATTTTTGTAATTTTAATTCCTTAAATACCACTAGGTAAATTCACAATAACTGAATAAATGATATAACATATTAATACTTGATTTCTTTTGACATTAAATTTCCTAATTTAAACTTGGGATGAAAAAGTCGTTTAACATAAAAAAATAGATAATAGATGATTAAAGCAAATAGCACAAGGTTAAAAAGCATATGTAAGAAGAATCTTATAATGTGAATCTATGTCGCTATAATACATTTTTGATACACCTATCATACATAATAAAGTATATTTATGCAACAAAATCATTAAGATGGACTTATATCTTTAATTTATTGCTGTAATTCCAATACCATGGAATTTTTCAAATTGAATATTCATACATTGGTTTTAGAAAAATAGCTAACTTTTACCTTCACTTTTTTATAAGCTAACCAAGATTCAACTTTTGCTTGACAGATTTGAGAAAAAATAGTTGATAACTATACTATTTTATCTTTATTTTCCGAAATTACTTTGTAAGATTGACTAAATTAAGAATACCTCTCAAACTCTTGTTTTTACCTATGCTTATTTTTTTGGCATCCGCAACTTTTTTATAATTATTATGATAATATGTACGCGCAAAAAATTCTTTACAATCCATACGTGGTCGTAAAATATATTTTTTGATCTCTAAACAAGGAATTGTATATATTTAAAATACATTTGATTTGTAAAACGCAACAATATCGCTAAAAGGATCTATGCAGGTATTAGGTTATTTTCTATTTATAAATAAGGTTAAATCATATATGAGTGCTATTGGCAATCATTATTGAATGAAATGTATTTCGAACAATTTTATATACAGATACTCACTGGTATTTAAAATTTATAGCACCGCTTTCCTTTATACTATGATTGTCTGCTGTTAACTTTATGTTCTTAAAATATTTTTTCTATGATTTTAAATTTACCATTATAATTTGTTTATTATATATTCAAAAAAGTAGGTTATGCAGCTATCCGATTTGATTACTCAAGATTTGACGGTTTTTGCAATATAATCACATTTCATATATAAACATGTTTTTAATCTTTTTGTAATTACATATTCTCGTGTCTGTAGTGCTCAACTATGTCGATTGTGTATTTGCAGTGTTTAATATTATTAATATTTACAATATCATATACTTCAGTGATTTTGAAGCATTAATTATGGGAAAGGAGGACATAAACATCTAGGAATATCAGAAGACACCAAATCAAGAATGAAGCCTAAATCAATCATAAAAATATGAAAAATAGTTTCGAAATGGGTTTATATTATATGAAAAACTAGACTGAACGTTAAAAACTTATTAAAGGCAATATATGAACATACAATATAATCAAATACCAATTAAGTAGGGTTATAAAAGCTAGAGTATGACATTAGGTGAATATTGATTGCAAATAAAATACATTGCGATCATTAAATAAAGAACGACTTTACCTTAAAGGAAATTAATTATGGCGTGGTCTTGAAAACATAGAATTCAAATCTGACAGGATACAATATAAGCTCTAAAATAAAAATATCAAGAAAGAGTACAATCACCTAGAAAAGGAGCTTTTAAAAATTTAAGAGAACTAAGAATTCTTATAGTCTTAAAAAATGATTTATTGAATAAAAATACGAAACTATGCATCTAGTATTTTCAGAGTTCAAATTAAAGCAAAAAGAGTGTTTTTTTGTGCATAATAAAAATATAAATACTCCATCAATAACTTTTCATGATTTATAATGATTAAATGCTAGAAATAATAGGATCATCAAAGTGGCTCTAGTACAAAAAAAAATATATCCAGAAGAAGCTAGATCTTGTTTTATTTTGGATATATATTTTTGCGGTAAAAGAGCAATATGTTCGCATTATATAGACTTTTTTAAACTATCAATTACTTGGTAAGTAGATGTAAAAAATTTTTTTGGCGATGACTATACATATTACATAAACGTATACTACGGCATTCTGAACTTTATGCTAACAAGAGAATATAATTTCATAAAAAAAATGACACTTAGTGCAGGAAATAAGGAAAATATTTTTCACCAATCAAAGTAGATATAACAATATAAACCATTACTAAAGTGTTAAACGAAGAAATAATATATATATATGATAAAAAAAACAGTATCACTCACATAGAGATCAGTTTGACTAGCATTGAGAACATAAACATAGTTTAAAATTTAAAAGAGCGACATTATGATCAGAAGCAATATACACTGTCATAAATTTGCAAATTCAAGACAACAATTCTTCCTTATGCTATTACAATGAACATGGTAGAATCAAAAAATCATATTGTGTATCTAAAGTACATGAAGTAACTAGCTGTTAAGCAAATTTACAATTCTTAAGATTTAGAAAAACCCTTAGTATAATAAGCCTTGAACACTAGAGAGGTATTTAAGAAGACTTCAGAGAGGAAAAAACAGCCAAAGGTAAACCCCGCTCTGCGCACATGAGATGCTTCATGTTCTGCATGAATAAAAAAACTTAAAGTAAAACCAATAAGTTAGCCTTTATCTTCATAAATTTCTCATAATTCCTATTTATATAAACGTTATCAGTTTTTCTTCTTATCGAGAACGTAAATTTTTGGTCGATGTTGTTAGTGTTTACATCTATTTATCTTCATATATTAAATTTTATCACTTCTGGTTTGTTTTAAATTACTTCTTCAACTGTGTATCTCCTATATAGCCAATATTTTTCAAATTGCAAAGTTATTGTGAGCACACTGCTAACATACATAATTGTTATGTTATACCTGCGTAAATGGTCATCACAAAACATTTTTTTTTATATATTTGCCAAGTGGTTCATTATTTTATTTACAATGTTGGAATTTGCAATTGCGCATAAAAAATATTCCTGCACAACATAAAATACAAGACAGCTTTTATTGTTAGTTTATAAGTTACCAATTTTTATATTTTTTTGAGGATGGATATTTAAATCTTTGAGTTCTCTTTAATCCTGAGAAGTTTTCGACGCTGTTATTAATATCTTATTGCACAGATTAAACATAATTTATGTTTAGATCAATAGATTATTTGCCAATTTATTCTAAATAGTTCTTAGCTTTCTTGTATATTTTATCGATGGCAATTGCGATTATATTCTTTTCATTACGTAAATTGCTACTCTTCTTGAATATTTTCTTCATACTATGTTATCTGTCTTACTTAGCTCTAAAAGAAATTTTATAATGAAAAAAATAGAAATCTCATCTTGCTTTTATAGTTTTTTTCTTCTAGTGGATATACTGTTTCAAAGTATATGTTTGGAGTAAAGTATAAATTCTGTATCAGAACTGTATTTATATAATTAATAATTAAAAAAAAGCTTTCTATATCTATTCAAAAACTCTTATGTAGACTTTTATTCGTTTATTAGCGGTCATGATTGTTAAATAGAATACGCTTTTGCTGTAAATTCTATTTTTATAGATTTTAGATTATTGATATACTTTCAACACAAATGATGTCAAATGTTATATATCTTGCACGAATTTACTGTATTCTTATTTAAAAAGGCATTTATTTTTATCTTTCGTATTAATATTTGTATATTGGCTACGTTGATGTTTTTTGTTGCTATCATTGATTATTCATTCCTAGAATTATGCATTCATACATTTATTGTTTCATCCTTCATCATTTACAATTTTTTTGTGAATTTAATAAAAAGAAATCACTTTTATATAAAAATGCTTTTTCCGAAAGAAAGCTCTTCGTTCAGAATATTTACTGTGGGTAATTTTTCTTTAAATATCTTTCCAATTATATCATTTCAGAAAAAAAATATAAATTCGTATAACTATTTCTGATAGTATACTGATCGTCATATATCGTTCATATTCTTTTTATGAAATAAATGACTGAAATCTTTAATTTACTTGTTATTAAGCCTAAAAAACCTATATACAGACCATGGAAGATGTAGTTTTGCTAATGCAACTATTGTGTAGTCTTGTAAAAATATATATGTCGCCTTAGATACTACGTAATTCCCTGTTTTTAATTACTATATTTCTTTATTGCCGTGTTTTTTACTGCTTGCGATAGAGATCTTTGTGTGTGCTCTACGGTAATAGTTATTTGTCTAATAATTGGTTCTATTTTTCTACTTTAAGCAGCAAAAAAAACAGTCTTTTGTTTTTTAAAAGTTAAGTAAAATGTGAATGCAGTAAATTAGGAACGTTTCACAATAAATTATTATATTATTTTCAGAATGATATATTAATTGTCTTTATATAAGCAGTTTTTTACGATTTTTTCTTTTGAAATTCATGTATTTGTTTTTTAATGTCGATTGATACATACATAGGAACTCATTTATAAAAACAGATTTAGAAAACATACAGTTTGCGCAATTCTAATACGGCAAGTTGTTATTCATTTATAAATAATTGAGATTTGAAAATTTTACCAATTTATTGTCAGATAAATAGTATTGTGCTCCGTAAATTGCATATTTTGTACATTTTTTGCAGCTATTCACATAATCCTGCAACTAAATTCTCATCAGCTTTCAGTTTTGATAGGTTTTTTTTTTAGGATAAAATTAAAATTTTTATATTTTATATGAATTTAATTTTGTTAAAATTCAAAAAAGAAGGATTTGTTACAATGAGTTTATAAATTATTTCGTTTTACTTCTCCTTTCATTTTTTATTTCAAGTACATTTAATTTTATGCCTAGAATTTTGCAATGCTGTCACATATTGATAAGCTTTTTAGTATTTAACTCTAAAATTGAGCTTCGCACGCTATAAAAGAGCTCTTAGTTTGATTTCAAAATTGTATGAATAGGCAATTATATTCTTTTAAACTTCTTGAGTTTTCTTTCTTATTTTTTTTTATGGTGTCTACTCATATTTTGATTAAGCAAATATAGTTTTCGGGTTTTTCTTCACATACAAATGTTATTTGTTATAAATTATTGACTTATTCGCATCATTATAATATATCAGACTTTCCTACCCACTTTGTGGAGTTTTAAATCTTTGAATTTTTAAAGTTTTTTTAGTTATATTCAAACATCTTCAAATGAATTTTTAGAAAATAAATTAAATATTTAAATATTTTTTGTTTCATTTATAGTATTGTAAACATATAATACAATCTTTTTACATTTTTTTTTTTGGTTACATAAAAAAATTATGGAATGGGGCTTATCACATCTATAGTCTATATAAAAATAATGAAAAACTTGTTTACATTTTTATAAGACAATCATGCCATAAAATTGTCGTAAAAATAAGTTTTTCTGCAATCTTGCAAACTCACGCTTCAAGTGTAGAAGAATTGATTCATACCAATCTTGAAATGAAAAAGCATTTGATGGAGTGTTTCATATGAAGTGGTCAATAAACAAAAATTTTCAAGTATAAGAATACTTAGTAATTGTTTTTTTGCTCTATTTGTTGTCTACAGGATTAATTATAATTTTCACCGATGCTGTTTCCTTTTGCTGGTTTGTCTATTATTCGTATATGATTACGTTATATTATGTGTTATTTGCAGATTCTGTATGTATTGTATGTTTCGCATATATAAACTTCTTCGAATTATGATTTTTGTGATGATACGATCCCAAGGCACAATAATTAGATAAGGAAAAATAGCGATTGAAAGAATATCAGATCTACAAACATTTTATTGGGAACTAGACCACAAAATAAAGGTCTTGAAAATATAGATCGAATAAGGTATATAAAATGTTTTATTGAAGAAGAATTAACATAATCAGTTCTATATATCCATAAAAATTCATGATTATACATATTTAGAATTTAAATGATAAAACAAAAAAAATTCATATCGTATACGATTAGAATACAATAAATCCTGTTAGATTACATAATAAATGGTAAAACGTTCTTGTTTAAACTACACATTACATTTATGACTGCTTTTTATTACAGTTATTCAAGAATTATAATCATTTATTTCCGATAGACCAGCTATCCAACACTAAAAAATCACATCTTATCAAGATTTCCATATAGACAATGTAATTAAGTTTACTTCATAGTATGTTCAACAGACTATATAAATTATAGTTCAATAAAATATCAAAAATACAAAAAAAAACGTATTAAATAATTTCTTGTCATAATTAAGTTTTGCGGATTATTATATTAATACGATTAGACCACGAGTCGTATATCAAAAGAAAATAACAACCGTAGCAGAACCAGAAGGATATTAATTATGATAAACATTTAAAATGACAAAAATATAGAAATAAATCGATCCTATTCTATATTGCAATGTAAAGTTAGTATTGTACACATTTGAGTTGAAAAAATAAACTAGAATATTTAATAAATATAAAAGTAACGAAATGATAAAATTTTTACGTTCGAAGCTTTAAAATGTGAAAGTGTATTTTATTTCTAACCAGAATAAATCATATGCGCTAAAATACAAAACATACACAGTTAGATAGTTTATTTGTATATAACATATCTTAAAAAGCAGCAATATATCAGATTTTTATGTGTTTGCTGTAGTAATAAATACACTATATTTTATTCTCTAATAATAGTACAATCTGATACAAGAATTACTGAGAAATTATAACAATTTATATTTAAACGGCAGTTAATATATGAATTTTGCCTTATATATATACACATTATCTATTTTCTAAGCAAGAATCGCCGTGTATATAAGTTAAATATTATCGGCTAGCCCACTGCGAGATTTAGCAGTTTTTACATTAGTTTATGACAAAAATGTGCCTTAAATCTTCTTAGATTGTTGCAAAAGTAGAGACATATAATTAAAATATAAAAACCTATAATAATATTATCATTTTACGATTTTTTTTTTTATAGAAAACTAGCATGTGAATGTAAGCTTCTTTATAACATGAGTATATTTACGTATTTCTTTAATTCAAAAAAAAACATAAAACTTTTTTTTTGAAATGATCCATGAGCAATTAAACAAATTTACGCAATAATAAATCTTTCTCAGACTCAGGAATTACGTGAATAAAATTATTTTCAAGACTGAACTCGATATCTCTACCGAAAAAAAGAACAGATGATGGTGACGAATAATCGACTGTTTCTGGTGTAAGCTTTACCTTTGTACTACATCCCATTTCCAATTCTGTACTCACAGATAAATCTATAGTCGAGAAATCTTTCATTGTATTTTTCCTGTGGTTTTTCCCCAATTCATTGTCCGAATGTACACTTCTTTCGGTCATTCTTGTTTCAACTTGACTTTTTTCTATGGAATTACCGTAGCACTTGGTGTTTTTTATATTATCTACGATTTCTTTTTTCACAGTCAACGCAAGTAGATTTTCATCTATGTATTTGATTTTTTCATTTAAATATTCAGTGTTTTTAGTAAGAAGTCTTTGATTTTTATATTCAAAAGAATGAACAGCTTTTGTTAAATAGTCATAAGTTATATTTTCACCGTTAATTTCCCTTTCATAATCCCATTTTTTTATATTTTGATTATGTTTGCTGCGTATCCTATTTTTAATAATAAATGCACGCGTTATAAATTTTTTTTCCAAATCTTGTGTGATTGCATACTGTTCTGCATTTAATAGTTTCTTTATGGAAGTCAGATTTTTATTCGTCGCATTATTTTCGCTTATTGTATTACCATCCTGTCTCTTATTTGTTTTAAATGGTATTTCATGTAAATTATCATTTATAAGAGTATTCATATTTTCAAAATCTGTTGAATTGGCATAACTCGATGATAAAGTTTCTTTAAAGTCATTTTTAATACATTCCTTCTTTTTTTTTTCTTTTTGCATTGTCCTCGATTGTAAACTTTTGGTTTTTGTCCTATTTGTAAGTAAAAATGGATTGATATGAACGTCCTGTACTACTTCATATTTTTTTGATGCAAATGTAGACTTGTTCTGGTTTTTTTTCGTTTTATTATATTTTTCATTATTGTTTGATCTTTTTTCTGAATTTTTCTTGGCAATTTTATTAGAAAATGTATTTTTTATAGTCGTATCAATTTCTTTATTCATATATTTCCTTTTCTGTAATAAGTTTTCCGTACGTTCAAATCTTTTTTGATAGATAACGTTTAGAGCCTTTATCTGTTTAGAGCGTGATATATTTTCAGAATCGTCTTTTTTACTGCCAACTTGGGGGTTGGAAAGTTTTTGATTATTAAAATTACTAGGTATATAAGTAGTAGCGTTGATTTCTCCTTCTTTTCCAGAATCTCTAATTAATTTGCAAGGTGGTTCGATTGAAAATGTATTTTGTGGAAAGTTTGATTTGTATTTCTCTGTATTTTCTAGTGATAGATTTTCTAATTTATCTTTGAGACTGGAAACATTTGATATTACATTTTCAGATACTCGGTCAACATTTTCTTCTGAATCTAAGTTTATTTTGGGTAATTTTTCTTGTCTAGACAGTGTATTTTGAATCTTTGACGCATCATCATAATTAAGATTATTTTTTGTACATCTCTTTGCTGTAAATAACCGACATTTTTTGTTTTTAGAGCTTTGACTTTCTGAATTATATGAGCAATTTTTTTTTTCATTTTTTAAACATGGTGTCTGTAGCATTGACTTTATATGCGCTCTTTTCTGGATAATTTCTGGATCTAATGATATACTTTTAAAAACGCTACAAAATAATAAACTAAAAACTTTCTGAATGATCCCTACTTTTTTTTTATGTTCTAATATAAAATCCATTGTTATTTTATTCTTTAAATGTATTTCCATGTCTGAAATTGCCCTTAATCTATGATACTCGTAACAAAAAAAGTCGTGCTCCTTATCATGTGTATAAAATTTTACACACTTGGACTTAGTAAAGATTTTTTGTAAGATGTGAATCGTTAAAGCATCATTTTTATCAATCCTATAAAATTTCTTGATTTCCTCTAAAAATTTTGTGCAAAAGGTATCGAAAACTTCCGAAAATCTTTTGGAGGGTCCTACAAGTAAACTTTCTGCAGAATATACGAGATTCTCTAAAAATGATTCAATGAAATTATTTGGAGATATATAAAAATATATGTATTTGTTGATTGAAGGGTTTTTATTGACCTCATCGTACAATAAATCGATAAGTGAATTACCGTTTTTGCATTCTAAAAATAATAGCTTTATACTTTTAGCTTCTTTTTCTCTAATTCCCTGCGTAAATATATTTTTAAAATTGTCAGAACTTGAAAATATATTTTTGAAAAATATCTTGTTTTCATACTGTAAAAGATACTCAAATAAATGTGATATCATATTCCTAAAATATACCAAATAATGGTTACAAGCATCTCCATCGCTAATAGAATTCAATACCATGTGCTGATTTTTGCCACATTTGCAAAGTATTTTTAACGCGACATACATATTCTCGTCAACCATTTTTTTAAAACCTAAGAATCGATTCATAAAATCTAAATATATAATTTTGCTTTTTTTTTTATCTTTAACTATATACTCGAGCAAAGACAAGATTAATTTTCCAAAATACTTCTCGCAAATTGTATAAACGTCAATATGAGTGCATTTGCAACCTGTGTTGGAATTTATCTGGGTCTTTTTATATGTATTTTTATTTTCAATTTCTTCTACCATTAAAGATCTCTTTGATTTAATGTTTTTTCTAAATCTTTACGGCCAATTTCTTCGGATTTATGTAAAAAATTACAGTTGTCAGTGGTATCTTTTGTTTCATCGTTGAAACCTTGTTGATGACAAAAGAAGTATGAATCCATGTTTGTAAAGTCTTCCGGAGATGTTAACACAGAATTTTGAAGATTTTGAATGTATATTCTGACAAAATTGTTAAAAATATCTTTGCCTAAAATATGTTCAAAAAATATCTTTTTATTTCCGCTAGATATTATTAAATCTCAAAATCTTCTGAAAATGACGAGTCAATATCTGAATATATTTGTTCATCTATATTAATCTTCATTGATGCTGTCATAATATCCATATAAAAATACAGAAGAACACAGTGTAATTGCATTTTAAAAAGTTGCTTTGTCATTTTTTATAAATTGAATTTACAGTTATTTTATGACAATTTTTGAAATTTTAATTCCTCAAATACTGCAAAAATAATTTCAGAACAACTGAATAATTAATATAACATAATAGAACTTTATAACTTTTGACATTAAATATCTTAATTTATTCTTAAGATAGAAAAGGTAGTTTAACATAAAAAATGTGAAATGTAGAAAATAGATAATAAAAGCAAATAGCACATGTATAAAAATTAAGTCTAAGAATAAGTTGATAATGAGGACCCTTGTTTCAATAGAACAGTGCAGTGATTTTCAAATTTCGATCACACGCACAAAAGTATATTTACGCAAATTTATCAACTTAAAGTACTTATAATCTTGAATTTCTGCCGTTTATGTTTAGGCTATTTCTTTTATCCAATCAGTTATTCATACGTTGCTTTTTTAATTTTAGCTACCTTTTACCTTCAATTTTTGTTTAGCTAAATAATTTTTAACTCCTTTATAGACATATAAGCAAAATAAAAATAGTTGAAAACTCTCAACTTTCTTTTTCTAACCTCGAATAAATTTTCAAGACGCACTAATATAGGAATATTTATATATTGTTTGGTCGATGCTTAGTTTTGTTGGCATCTAAAACCTTTTTAGGTATTAATCCTAGTAATATATACGCATTAAACATATATATCAATACATATACGTTGAAAATAGATTTAGGATAATTTTACAGAGGATTATATGTTTCAAGCCAATTTGAAAGATAAAAAATACGAATCCGGCTGAAAAGGAGCTATCCAGGTGGCAATGTTTTATATACTTATAGATAAGATTATAATAAATTAGAATGCTTTACAGGATCTAATTTATATTAAACGTAGATTGAACGCTTTTTACTCTACAATAACATTGACAGTTACTTAGGAGGATAACAATCACATTATCTTATGTTTTCCTGCGGTTAAATTTATGTTCTTAGCATATTTTATTCTATATATCAATATCGCGATTTAAATTTGTACATTTTATTAATAAAAAGTTATTTCTATGTGATTAGCTTGGAAAATTTTACAATATTGAAAGTAGTTTGAGTATACTCCACATTTTATGCAAAAACTTCTTTTAAATCTTTATAAATTAAATTTTCTTTGTTATTTGGTGCTTAAATTTGTCGACTAGCATTTATGTGCTAAAAAACGATAGATGGTTTTAAAAATCAATATTAATAAATACATATTGCTAAGAATACCTTTTTTTCATAACATACAAAAAATTAATAGTCAAAATTATGATTTACTGGTGTTTTTCAGCTGGAAAAACATATTTCGTATATTTAAATTTATTTTATATTTAGAATTTTTTTTGCACATTCTTGCATAAACTAAATCGAACATTAAGGCTATGCAGAAAATATCACTGGATATCAAGACTTTATTGCAGAAGTTTATTTATGATAATTATATAACCAAGATTTTTTTTAACAATAATTTACTTTTTTTATAAAAAAGTTTCAATTTATTCCAAGCTTGCTTTTTAAGTATAAATAAACCGAATTTTATTTATTTTTGAATATCGAAATTTATCGATAAATCTGTTATATTTTTTGGAAAGAATGTTTTTATTAAAATATATTTTTTTAAGAATCAACATGTTGTGTAGTAAGCAATTCTTGTAAATCTAAAGATATATATTATATAGTAATATATTACGATAAAATAAACCAACAGACAGTTTCACATTTAAAACCTCATGAAACTGCAGGTATGTCTATTCATTATTAGATGTCATATTTTTTTCTTCAACGCTATAATATATTTGCCATAGAATATTAGTTGCAATTTTTCTTATTTCAAACTAGCTTCCCGGTAGTACATATCGGTAAAAAAGATATATATAAATACTTCTTTAAATAAATAACATTTTATGGTGTTATTTCATAGTCCATATATTGTGTTATCTATCAAAAAAATTCAAATTATAGTCATAACGACTACAATTATTTTTTCGGCTATTATTATACTGATATCATTGCTAGTTTCAAAGGTATATGTTATTGTGATTATAAATTCGATTTTAATGACAAAAAAATCTGTTATTGATGTAATTCTTGACATAATTCTACAAACTTTTTTTCTAAATATGCTTTTTTAAGACAAAACTAAAATATGTACGCCCTATAAATCATTGATAACGAATATAATTTATAGTATATTATAGGATAATTTTATAGGTTCACACCATTTTTTTTTAATACTTGTATTTTCGACAATCATTCTAAGATTGGTAATGTTATAAAATAGCCAAATACAAGATTCGATGGTAAGGTACAAAGTAAAGCGATATTTTTATGAATTTACAGAAAGAATAAATATTAATTTTACAAATAAATAATTTAAGTTTTATTAATTTATATATAATGTTGGTTTCACAATTTATTACCCACAATATTATATGATACTGTGATTATAAAAAAAAGAAGATGTTATAAGATTATGTAGGATATTTGAACTGATTATTACAGCTATTTTTTGTGTGTCTCTTGAAATATTCAGAAAAACAAGTTATATGGATTTTCATTAGAAAATTATTTTATTGTAAAATATATTAATCTCAAATAATTCTAGAAAGAAGAGCAAACGTTGTAAAAAAGAATTCTGTTTTTTCTAGGAACTAGATTAAAAAAAGAATTTAAGAGTTTAAAATTTATAAATGTGCTAAATGTTGCATGATAAATCAATCACAAATAATAAATTACAAATACTGACACAAAAGAATAAAATATAAGAAGAATGTACATCACATTGCATCATAGGAATGAAAAGCTTAAATTCCAAAAACTCATATAAAAGTTCTATTGACTTTGTATGCTTAAAAGTATCCGGCACAATGACATTTCTAAAATTAACTAATGCAGTACTTTCTTATTTTATAATAGCACAATATTAATATATTCTAATGGTCATTTTAGTTTGAACTATCTATTTGAAAAAAGATTTTAAGCTTAATTTGTATAGAGTTAATATTTACTTGATGTTTAAACCCCAACTAGAATATCTTTTAATGTGTATAAGCAACCCTTTAGCAAAGTTGACAATTTTTGTAAAAAGTAACCCAAAAAAAAGCACTTGTAATAGCGATTTTGTATGAAACATTTATGAATTACTTTAAATAAAGGAGGACAAAAAAATGTAAAAATATTCATTATGTTATTGAAAAAAGTAATTTTTGATTTATACTTGAATAAGCAAAAAAAAAATTGCATAGCAGAAATGCATTAATAGATACGTCTACTCCTTAAGGTGGCGACTATTTACTTATATCTATACAGTTAAAGACGGTAAGTCTTTTCAATAAAGAATATTTTCATACAACTCAAGAGGCGTAAAAAAAACCAATCTAATAGCATATAATAAGGCGAAAAGCTATGCTATAAATAAAATCTTTTGTATTTTAAAAAAGAATTATATTACATTTGATCATGGTATTATCAATGTATTGGGGATTTTTTTGCAAACTAATTATTTTTTAAACCTTTATGCTATAAAAAGTTGATTTGAAGGAAACAAAACAGGCCAAAGTAGTGAAATTTTTTTTTATCGTGCTGCATATATTTATTGTAACTATTTTAAAAATCTTCGTTTGTTACATGACAATAAAACAAAGAACATGGGATGGTTTTATATTTATATAAACCATATAACTTGCTATAAAACAAAGTTTGCTATTCTATATCTAGTTTTCAATGAAAATACAAGGTGTCAATATAAAATGACGATATAGTGTAAATTTTTTAATTACTGAGTTTTCTTGTCCAGGAACTCCAAATAACAACGAAATTTTTCTTAAAAAATGGGCAAATATTAATGAATCAAGGTATAACGAATATATATATATATAAATAAAGCATAAGAGTGCTAATATTATAATTCGTTAAAATGCGTACAATAGCTTTAGTACGGCATAAAAGAAAACAAATAAACCCTGAAGCTTATTATTTGGAATCTTTTGTTCTACTATAAGTCAAATATCCTTCGTTAAAATACAACTGAATACATCAAATAGAAATTTGAAAGTATATAAAATATTCATACGATGTCAAATAGTCATAAACATAAAGATGATCAGACTATACATTCACATACTTGATATACATAATTTCTAGTAGATATTATTAATCGCAAACATATTTAATTTTACGCACATGATAGTGGATGAGATCTGATTGAATGACTTTGAAATTATAAAATGATTGAAACGGCATTCGCGAAAATTAATTGATAAGGTAGAATTAGACTTATTTTAACACGAATTTATTTATTGTTAAAAAAAGGTGATGATCTAAATATAACATGATTTATATTAAAATACCGATCTGAGGCGATAGCAATAATTCAAATTACGCAAAATTCATTTTTTCGCTCTAAGACAGTTTATGTCGATGATGTGTTCTATAATTTATCAATATCCAATAAATTTTATTTCTTTGCATGATAAATAAATATATTATAAAGATAATACCAATTTTTATCAAGGGTTCAAAGAGAAAATTATTTAGGGGTAAAGTTAAATTGTAAGTTTGGAGAGGAAAGTATGTGAAGAAAAACAAAAATATAAGATTGTGGAAAAAAATAAATAATTAAGAAACTACCGAAATAATAAGAAATATGCATTTTGCAGATTTTTTATTTTAAATACGATTTCTATATAAAATCTTTTTATGATTTAAAAAGAAAATTTTGTAGTACGAATTTAGCACACAAACAAAAAAATCCAAAGTTATACAAATTAGATGGTATTGATGTGATATATTTTAATATTGAAATATTACTTAGTCTTGTAAATAGGAACTTTTATTTGGGTATGTGAACTGGACATACTACTAATCGACCTATGTCATTATTCAAAAAGAAAAAAATTTATTTATGCCATAATATGAATTTTAATAAAAATGTGATCATAAATCGTTATTTTTTGTGTTATTTGATACATGATAACTTCTGTTCATTGCAACCTATCGCATCTTATTTCATTAATTTTTTTGGATTTTTAATTTTATCTGGCTCCTAGCCAATACTAATCTAAAACCGTCTATACACTTGTTTATCAGCTTTTAAATAATATATTTTCGTGTATCTATGCTGTAGTGTCTTTGAGAGGCATCAATGCCATACGACCATAAAAGGCTCTCATATTACTATCTTAGTCTATTTATATATTTATAACCACATGAAAATTGAATTTATGTATTTTTCTTGCAGTCCTTATTTTGTTGATTGCAAAATAACGCGTTTTTGAACAACCACACTACAAAAATTATCGGCTCTTACCTTTTGATCTATCAATCTAATTTTTTAAGACAGTTGAGACATTTAAAATAAGAAAATCTTTTTATGTAAAGAAGACAGCTCTTGTGTTTATATTTTGCATATCTAAAAGGCTAAAGTAAATCAAAATTCACTGTAAGGGGTCAAAAACCTCTAACCACCAAAATTCTGACATTTAATAACCAGTGTGGCATCAACCTTCTGCCGCAAGGCTATGTTAGCAGAAAAAATCCCCGTAGATACAATATTCCCAAAATAGCAAAAGCAAGAGTGTCACAACCATCTTTTTTATGCTGTTGCAAAGCACTAATCATCATTACGCAATCCATCAAATTAATTTTTTTTATTTCGCTATAGCAACAAATTTTTCATAAAAACTTATAATATTGTATACATATTCTTAAGATATATTTTTATTTCTATATATGTTCAATCTGACTCATTAACCTCCTTTAAAAATAATTATATATTTTTTGTATTTGAGTTTATGCCTGTGTATGTATTTTGAAAATTTACGTATTGTTTTATTAAATATTGACATTTTTTATAGCTTTTTATAATGTTGTAATATATTTTTGTTTTATATCATTTATATATGTAACTTTTTCGAAAAAATGTTGCATAATCACTTTTTAGAACTTATTTCACAACAAAATTTGCAAATTACTGGGCTTAAATTTTATCTTACCATGATCGTTGGGATTGTAAAATGATAAGATCGAAATTTTAGAGATAAAAAAAACTTCTGAAGTGTATAATTGTGGGAAGTTAATTTTTTGTCTAGAGTAATTTATTTGCAGATCTTACCATATTATCCATAAATTATATCTATGATTAATCTGTTAATAAAGAAACATGTACCCGTCTTTCTAAAGGAAAATCACAAGAATTTCTTATCACTTACAAATATATGGACAAACCAGTGCTTTAATATATTACAAAAACCAATTATGCAATCTTATGTTTTCTTGAGTATAGTGAGCATGTTGCAATCTATTTAGCTATGAACTACTTTAAAATTTAAAAAAAAGCGCTAAAAAAATCTTTTTTTATATAATTCGAATATAACACACGACAAAAGATTTAAGAAACTATTTTGTATAATAAAAATAAAATAACGTGGACGGTTTTAAAAGCTGAAAAAATTTGTTTTTTTTTTATTTAGAGGGGATAAAAAAGCTTTTAAATCAAAAAAAAGGCATTACGTGAAGTATAAAAAAACATCTGTCGAATTGAAAAGTCAAAAGAAGCACATGGGCGACAACGGCATCTAGGAATTATTCGTACTTAGCAAATGTTATAAATGTTCATTTAATCGTAGTATGCAAATCACCTGTTTACGTCTTCAGAAAAAAAAATAGGCTATTTTTTTGAGATAAGGATTGTGTGACCCGTATAATTAATTTATATTTTGTGCATAAAATAATTTTAACAACACCGGATATATTTCTATGTACTACATAAACATTATAAAAATAATAAATAATAAAAATACAATATTTTGTATTCTAGCATTATTATCCAATCTTAAAATGAGTAACTTAGTTCAAAAATTATAACAATTATCGATTCTATTATTATGTGATTTTGTCATTAAAAACTATTTTTTAAGGATAAACTGCAATATGGTCTTGTTTTTTTTGTAAAAAGATAGTTTTTCGTGTTTTTTTAGTAAATTACTTTGATATTTTTATTCTATATTTTTTTCTCATTATTTCTCTTTGTGCTATTTAAAAGTAACAATTTTGATATTAGTGTCATGTTTCATGATCTTATATAAGTTGAATTACATTAGAATTAATACATTTAATCATATTGATATAATTAATAGTCTAAATGACTGTAGCATCTGAATTGGGTATTTTACGGCAAGCTTATTAATAGATAGAGAAATCTGTAATAAAATCTCAACGCACAAATTATATTCAGATAAAGTTTATGTATTTATTTTGCCATATAATAATATTATGTCATTAATAGTAGTTTTTATGTAAATAAATTTTATTTTTTATTATTTATCTCGTATCAATCAGAATTTTTGATTTTTATATAGAATAGATACAGCAGATACTTCTTTCCATAACATCCTTACAATATTTCTCAATATATTAAATTTTACGAGAATATTTGGCATAAATCACATCCCAATGCGTTTTTTTGTGCGCATCCTTCTGCTTCATGCGACATATTTGACCATTTATTTTCTGTATATGGTATTTTTCAATATGCATATTATAGGTTTAAAACAGCTGTATCAAATAATAGATATATAAATTAATGAAAATTAATATCTAACTGATTATATTTTCTTGGGTCTTTTATTTCAAAATTCGTTTGATTATAATTACACACTATTTCTTTATATCTTAATGTTATCAAATTTTTCTTCTTATCGTAAATTTAAAGTATGGTCGATCTTGTTCCTGTTTATATCTATTTTTCTTTCTATCAAACACTTTGATCACTTCTAGTTCTTTTGTAATCACTTCTTCAAATGTGTTTCTTTAAATGTACCTATTTTTTTTAAATTGCAAAGTTCTCGTAAGCACACTGCTTATACACATTATCATTACTAGTTTTCTTTGTTTATAGCCATTATTAAGATTTTTGAGCATATACTTGCCAAGTTGTAGATTATTTTATTTTCTGCTCCACAGTGTTGGTAGTTGACTTCCCATAAGAGAAAATTTCTAAATAAAATTAAACAAAAGAAGACATCTACCATCAGGCGTAAAGTTGCCAATTTTTATATAATCTTGCGATATGATTATTTCAAGCTTTGAGTTCAAATAGATGCTAAAGGTTCTCTAAGTAGTTACTATTCTTATATAATACAGATAAAACCAGATTTCTGCGTATATCAGTAAATTATATGGCAAGGTTTTCTAAATTATCCATAGCTATCTTGTAACTTTTATCAATATAAAGTGTGATTATATTTCTAATATTACTACTCTTCTTAGTGATATTGTTTTATTTATGGTAATTGGATATTAAGCTCATAAATATATTTGTAAAATAAAAAATCGGAAATTTAATTTTCCCCCTTGTGGTTTTTTATTAGTAGAATATTATTTTACTAGATTTTCAGGCTATAAAGTAAGAATCTCTATCTCTGATCGTTATTTATACGATCAATAATTTTGATAAATTACCTTAATTATAATTCAAAAACCCCTTTTTAGTAGTTTATTGGTAAATCCGCGGTCACATATGTTGATTAGAACACGTTTTTGCTGGCAATTGTAATTTTTTAAGATTTTTTATTTTTGTAAAATTTATTCACAAATATTGTCTAATGTTATATATTTTGTACAGATTTACCCTATTAATATTTAAAAGAGCATATATTATATCTTTCATATCTAATATTTACATATTCGCTTCGTTGGTGATTATAGGTTGCTAATATGATTTACTCGTTTGTAGAACTATGCATTTAGTTTTTAATTGTTTTATCTACTATCATTTTATAATTTTGTGAATTATATGATAAGAAATCACTTTTGAATAAAAATTCTTTTTCCGAAAGAAACTTCTTCATTCAGAAAATTTACAAGAGGGAAATTTTTTGTGTATCTTTCCAATGAAATCAATTGAGGAAATAAATTCGAAATTGTTGATTTTATTATTTACAGTTTACTGATCGTAAAAATTTGTTCGATATTCTTTTCTGGTATAAATCCTTTAATCTTACATCAGTTTTTTTCAAGCTTCAAAACCAGTATACAGACACTCAATATTGTATATTTGCCAATATAACTATTAGGTAGTCATGTGTTATAATACAAATAAACCTTAAAATAATGCAATAAACCGTTTTTTTGCTACATTACTTATGTATTAGCGTTTTTTTTTCCAGCGAATAAAAGCCTTCTGTATGCTCTACAGTAATAGTTATTTAGTAAATACTTTGTTGAGAAATTCTACTTTCAGCTTCAAATTTCAGTCTTTTTTATATTTTCACATAAAAAAATTGTGTATGCAGTCAATATGAAAAAATCCGCTTTTTATATAATATTATTATGGGAACGATATATCAAATTACTTCAAAAACCTTGTATACGTTTTTTTCTTTCCGAAATATTTCATTGATTTTTTTGGACCTTTTTATTTTAAACATCTTAGTTTTTTGATTGAAAACAGATATAGAACATGTAAATATTGCTACATTGTAATGCATCAGTATTTGTTCGTGTATAAATAATTGGAGATAACGAAATTTTATTTAATTGTCTCACAGATATTATCAACATTTTGATAGCAATATAAGCTTTTTTTTGTTACCTTCCATAAAACATGCAGCTTGGTAATCATCAGCTTTCAATTTCGTTTGCTTATTTTATTAGAAAATGGTATTTTTAGAATTTCATTTGGCTGAAATAAACATATTTACGAATTTTGTCTTCATGATATTTTTTTTCGTTTTTCGTTACTTTCCATTATTTATTTTAAGTATATAAAATTACGTCTATAATTTTGTTACTTTGTCACATTATCTTCCATTTTATTTATTTTAGCGTAAGGTTGTGCATCTTGCGCTAGTATATAGCTCCTAGTCTGAGTTTAATAGTGTAAGAGTAGGCATCTTTATTCATTTTGAACTATTTAGATATCTTTTAAGCATCTATTTTATGGAGGGCTCTTAGATAAAAAACAAGAAAATTTGAGAAATTTGTATGTCTCATTACATTTTAATAATAATATTTGTTGTTAATCTATGTCTATATAGCATTATTATATGCGATATTTACTCAATTTGTAGAGTAAAACAATTTTTGATATGTTAGAGCTTTTTTTTATGTATTTATCAAACATCTTTGTGGATTTTTTGATAAAATATATTGCATATTTAGATTTTGTTTTATATTTTGTTGCGTCAGTATATACTACTTTGTATTTCCATTATTCTTTTTATTGAGGTCACGAAATAAAATCTTGGAATAGGGCTAATCACAATTATTGTAAAATACAAAAATAAAATTTTACTTCTTTAGATGTTTATATAATAAATATACACATAATTGTCGTGTAATTTAGTCTTGTTTCTGCAACCTTACAGGATCACGCTTCAAATGTAGAAGAATTGGTTCATACCAAACTTGAAATTTAAAATAAATTGTTATACTGCCTCTACTGATGATTTATGTGTCAAACAAGTATGCTATAGTTACGGTATTCGGTATAAATTATTTTCTTGCTCTCTCTATTGCTTAGAGGATTGATTTATAATCTTAACTGATGTTGTTTCTTTTTGCTGGTTTTCCAGTATTTCTTTTTGAAAACATTATATTTTTATTTATTTGTAGATTTTGTCTTATTGTATTATTTGCAGAAATCAATATCTTTCAAATAACGATTTTTGTAATGATAAGATCACAGCACACAATAATTAGATAAAAAAAATCGCGATTAAAAGAATATCACATCTACTGTATTTTTTGCAAAATAGACTTGAATTGATAATCTTATACAATCATGCTTTGAGTATGGTGGGTAAAAGATTTTAATTATGGATAAATATCTAAATCTGTCCTATAAGTCCATAAAAATTTATTTTTATATATATTTTAAAGTAAACGAAATAACGAAATAAAAATAAAATGTTTAGATGTCGTCTACTATGCCAAAGAAAATTTATCAAGTTTAAAAAAATTGCGTACAATTCTACGTTATAACTAAAAATCAAATTAATGACTGCTTTTTAATTCTATGATTCAAGAAACGATATCATTTTCGTCCGATAGCCCAGTTTATGAACAAATATAAATATCATCGAATCATAACTTCCTCATAGACAATATAATTATTTATTCCTCACAGTGTGTTCAAGTGACTATATAGAAATCACAGTTGTTAAATTATCTAAAATGAATTATATGTAGTATCAAATAAATAAATAGATATAAAAAAAAATTATGCATTTATCTTACTAACTAACATATAAATTATCACTGTCAGAATTTTCTATAGATAAATAATTATAATGCCTCAATTCAATCACGAGACTTATATAAGAAATAAGAATAAAACCGTAGAAACTGCATATTTTTTTATAAAAATATAAATTAATTTTTTTTTAAAGTTTTGAAAAGAATTTACATTGAATAAGATATTTAAAATGTTAAAAAATCAAGAAAATCCTGCAAATCTGTTCTATAGAGCAATAAAAAAAATTAAGCACACATACCTTTGTGTTGCAAAACAAAAATATACACATTAATATCTCAAAAAGTACATAAGCGATTATATGGCCGTACTTTTGACGCTAAAAAAAATTTGACATTGGCTTACATTACCAACCAGATTAAATCATAGCGCTCAAAATACAAAATGTCCGCTCAAAATAAGGATAAAAAAACAATCAATTATTGCCAAAACATAAATATATCAAGATCTGTGTTTGTTTGCTGTGATATTCTTCAAGTTATAATCCATCGTTTTATAATAGCACAAACATATATAGAAATATATTGAAAATTATGCTATTTACAATTTTAACAGGAATTATCATATACGCATATTTGCTTTTTGCTATATAAACCTTCTCTAGGTTCTGTTCAACATTCGCACATGTATAGGTAGATAGTATCGAGAAGCTCACTTCTGAATCTGCAGTAAAAACAGTAGTTCTCATGTAAAATAAGTGATAAATACTATAAGAAAAAATAGATAATAGAGTAATACAAATAAACATAAATAATCTTAAAAATTTTCTAACAACACTATAAAAATTTTTTTGATGTAAAACTAGCTGTTGAATATATCTACAACATCAGTATATATTTACAAAATTCTTAAATTAAAAAAAACTGTTTTTTTAAAAATCTATCTAGAATCTAAACAAATTTTTGCAATAACGAATCTTTCTCCGACTCAGATATTACGTGAATAAAATTATTTTCGAGACTAAACTCGATGTCTCTACCGAAAAAAAGAACAGATGATGGTGACGAAAAATCGACTATTTCTGGTGTATACTTTACTTTTATTCTATTTCCTGATGCCATTTCTGTTTTTACAGATAAATATATAGTCGATGAACTTTGTGTTGTCTTTTCTTTGTAGTTTTCTTTCAATTCTCTTTCTAAATCTACACTTCTATTGGAATTTATTATTTCAATATGACTAGTTCCACTAGAATTACCTTTACATTTTACGTTTATTTTATTTTCTACGCTTTGTCTATTTTCACTCAACACAGGCGTATTTTTATCTAAATTCACGATGTTTATTTGTTAATTTTTAGTGTTATTATCTAGTTTTTTCTGATCTTTATATTCGAAAGTATTTATTGCTTTTTTTTCTTCTAATATATTTCATTTTTATTGTTAATTTCTATTTCATTATCCAATTTCTTACTTTTTTATTCACGTTTGCTGTGTATTTCTTTTTTAATAATAAATGCGCGCGTTATAAATTTTTTTTCCGAATCTTGTGTGATTTTACACTGTTCTGCATTCTTAATTTTCTTTTCGGGTGTTTGATTTTTATATATCTCATTATTTACACTGATTGTGTTTTTGTCTTGCTTCCTATTTTCTTTAAATAATATTTCATAAAAATTATCTTTATAGAGATCTTTAAATATGTCTAAATCTGTTGAATCCGTATCATTCGATGATAAAATTTCTTTAAAGTCATTTTGAAAATATTCTTTTTCTTTTTTTTCTTTTTGCAATGTATTAGATTGTAAACTTTTGGTTTTTGTCCTATTTTTAGATAAAAACGGTTCTTGCAAACAGGCTTGGGCTTGTATTATTTCATTGTTTTTTTTAGATACATCTTTAGACTTATTCTGATTAGTTTTCTTTTTATTATATTTTTCATTTTCGTTTGACTTTTTTTTTGAATTTTTATTAGCAAATTTGCTATAGTGTCTATTTTTTATGGTCTTATCAATTTCTTTATTCATATATTTTCTTTTGAGTAATAAATTTTCTGAACGCTCAAACCTTTCTTGAAGAATACCGTTGAAAGCCTTCTTCTGTTTATCGCATGGTTTTTTTTCGGCATCTTCTTTTTTACTGCACATCTGGTGACTCACGAGGCTTTGATTAGAAACGTTACTAGGTATATAACTAGCAGCGTTGTTTTCTTCTTCTTTATGAAAATCTCTATTGTATTCGCTTTTTTGCTCGATTGTGAATGCCGCATATAAAGTTTTTGCTTCCTTTGCATTTTCTAGTGATAGTTTTTCTAATTTTTTTTATACTGGAAACATTTATTATTTCATTTTCAGATATCGGATCAACTTTTTCTTCCGAAACTAAGCTTATTTCGGATAAATTTTCTTTTGTAGACAGTGTATTTTGAATCTTTGACGCCTTATCACCATTGCGATTTACATTTGTATATCTCTTTGATGTTGATTTGTGTGGTTTTTTGCTTTTAGAGCCTTGACTTTCTGAATTATATGTGCAAATTTTTATATCATTTTTAAAACACGGTGTCTGTAGGACTAATTTTATATTCGTTTTTTTCTGCTTAATTTCTGAATCTTTTGCAGTATTCTCATAAAAACGCAAAATAGCGTTACAAAAACTTTCTGAATGATCGCAACTTTGTTTTTATGTTCTAATATACAATCTAGTGTTACTTTGTTCTTTAAATCTAATTCATGGTTCGAAATGGCTCTTAACATATATAAAACGTAATTAAAAGTGTTGTTTTTCTCATCATAAGCATTGAATGAAAAATATTGACACTTGTTATAGATATTTTGTATGATGTTAATCGTGAAAGGATCTTTTTTATCAATGCTATAGAACTTCTTGCCTTCTTCAAAAAAATTTGTGCTTACGGTACGGAGTTCTTCAGAAATTGTTTTTGATGGTCCTACTTTTTTTACATCTGAAGAATATATGAGCTTTTCTTAGAAAGAATCAATAAAATCATTCGGAGATATATAAAAATATATATATTGGTTGTTTGAAGGGTTTTTATTGATTTCATCATACAATAAATTGATAAGTGAATTGCCGTTTTTGCATTCTAAAAATAAAACCTTTATACTTTTCCCATCTTTTTCCCTAATTTTTCGCGAAAAAGTTTGTTTAAAATCATCATTACTTAAAAATATATTTTTTAAAAATATCTCGTTTTCATATTGTAATAGATACTCAAATAAAAATGTTATCATATTCCTAAAATATACAAAGTAGTGGTTACAAACATCTCCATCGCTAATAGAATTCAATAAAATGTGATGATTTCGCTCACAGTTGCAAATTATCTTTAACGCGACATCCATATCCTCGGAAACCATTTTTTTAAAACCTAAAAATCGATTCATAAAATCCAAATATATAATTTTGCATTTTTTTGCATCTTTAACAATATATCTATAAAAAGATAATATTAAATTTCCGAAATAGTTCTCGCACATTGTATAAACCTCAATATAAGTATATCTGCCTTTTATTTCAGGTGATCTTCGACTTTTTAATTTAGGATTTTTATTTTCGCTTTCTTCTGCTATTAAAGTTTCTTTTTGATTCGATGATATTTGTAAATCTTTAACGCTCAAATCTTTATGGTTATGTAAAAAATTACAGTTATCAGTGATGTATTTCTTTTCATTGTTAAAATCCTCTTGATTTGACATAAAGTCAAGTGTCAAGTTTATCGAGTCTTTTGAAGATTTTGAAATATAATTTTGAATACGCCGATAGTATATTTTAATAAAATTTGAAAAAATTTCTTTGCCTAAAATATATTCAAAAAATAGCTTTTTATTTGCGCTTGATATAATTGTAATTTCAAACTCTTCAGAAAATCATGAGTTTATATCTGAATTTATATGCTCATCTATATTAATATTCGTGGATTCTGTCATAAAAAATATCTCTAAATAAAGAAGAACGCAGCTAAATCGCATGTTATATAATTTTTTGGTCATTGTTAAGAAACAAATTTACAGTTATTTTATTTCAATTATTGAAATTTTTATTCCTTAAATACTACTAAGATAATTTCAGAACAACAGAATAAATGATATAACATATAAATGCTCAATAGTTTTTGACATTAAATTTCTAAATTTAGACTTGCGATAGAAAAAGTTGTTGAACATTAAAAAATGTAGAAAATAGATAATAAAAGTTGGAATATTTGCATTAAAAATATATCTATGGAAGACACACAAAAAATAAATTTTTAATGCGATAAAGTGGTGCTATGATTTTTTATATTCCAATCACACATGCATAAAGTAATTTAAACAAAAAAATCAATACAAAGTCCCTAAATTCTTATATATATTTCTGTGTATGTTTATACCATTTAATATTTCAAATCTAATGGTCATACGTTGATTTTAGAATATATGCTAAACTTTTACCATCACTTTTTTATTAGCTAACCAAGATTTAATATTCTTTTGACAGATTTGAACGCAAATAGTTGATAGATAACACTTTTTATATTTACTTTGCATAATAACATTGTTAGACTTACTAAATTAAGGTTGCCTTACAAACTGTTGTCTAAACCTACGCTTAGTTTTGTTGACATTCATAACTTTTTATGCAACTATTATGAAAATATTTACGCTAAACGATCTTTACACTGGATTTTTGGTCACAAAATGGACTTATACCATTTTAAATATAATCCTATATACTTAAATTACCTTTGAGCAATAAAACGCGAAAATCGAGCTTAAAAAGAGTTATTCGGGGCGGTTGATTTTGTATTTAGCAAAAAGTTTAAATATATATGAGTAGTATTGGCAATCATTTTTTTTTATAAAACGTCTTTTTTGATCTATATATACTTCATAAATTTTTAAAGGCTGTGTTTGCTTTATTCTATGATTGTCTGTAGTAAAATTTAGGTTCTTAAATTAGTATTTCTATGATTTTAAATTTACAATTCTAATTTGTTTATGAGATGAAATTCAAAATACTATTTTATAGTTAGCCAGATTAATGTTACAAGATTTGACGGCTGTTATGATACACTCTATTATATAGATAAACTCGTTAAAAATCTTTTTATAATTACGTTTTCATGTGTTTGTAGTGCTTAAATTGTCGATTATCCACATGTGGTGTATAATATTAATAATAGATACAATTAGAAAAGCTTCATAGATGTTGAAAAATTTATGAGGGAAAGAAGGATTTACATATCTAGGAATATTAGAAGACACCAAATCAGGAACGAAACACAAAACAATCATAAAAATATGAAATTAAATGTTGATATAGGTCAAGAATCGATGTTAAACTAGACTTTACGATAAAAACTATGTTTAAGGCAATAAATAAACATACAATATCATTAATCAACAATCAAGCAGGGTTATACAAGATAGAGTCGTAGATTTCTGCAGGCTAGACCATGAAATTAGACGAATATTGATTGAAAATGAAATACATATGAATAATCTACTAAAGAACAATCTTACCTTAAGAACATTGATTATGACGCAGTCTTGGTAATAGTTGGACGTGAAAAATGACACAATACTCTTTTACCTACTAAAATCACTATATCATAATAGAGTACAACCAACTAGGAAAGTGGCTTTGCTCTAATTTGGAAGGAAAAAACAGCGATATAGCCTTAATAAATGATTTCAAGAATAAAAAATACAAAATAGTACACCTAGATCTTTCAGAGTTTAAATTAAAGCAAAAGATGTGTTTTTTGTGTCTAATAATAATTAAAATACTACAACATCTATCTTCAATATGCAAAATAATTAAACAAGAAATACTAGGATGTTCAATATGGCTACAATATAAAATAAAAGATCTTCAGAAGAAGCATAGTTCTGTTTCATTAAGGGTACGTATATCTTATAAGATATAAGAGGAATATGCCGCACTAATACCAACCTTTATAAAACTGAATATCTCTTGGCAAGCAGATGTGTAAAAAATGCTTGATAATGACTATGCAAGAAGACAAAAAGAAAAGGTACGGTACATTAACTTTATGCTAGTTAGAGAATATATTTTAAAAAAGTCAGGAGACACTCAGTGCAGGAAATAATGGTAAATGAATGCCTAGAAATCAAAGTACAAACAAGCATTAAAACCTTCTTTTAAATTTACACGAGCCTTAATATTTTTGAATGTGATAAAAAGGAACTGTATCAATCTCAAAGAAATTGTGTGACTAGTATTGAAAACATAAACGTAGTTATTAATGTAAAATTATGAAAGTACGATCTGCATTCATTTGAACTGTCATGAATTTGCAGGTTCAAGACAAAATTTATGTATATGTTAATACGTTAAACGGTTCGGTAAAACAATATTATTATAGGTATTTATAGTACGGAAGTAACTAGAAAGATTGAGGCTATATACAAATTTTTGGATTATAAAATATACGAATTAATCATTCTTAAACGATATGGAGGTTTTTAAGAAGACTTCTGAAAAGGAACAAAATAGCTCAAAGTACTAATACGAATGAGCACATGAGATTAAGCATCTTGTGCTTGATAACAAAAACTTATATGATAACGTACAATTGAGCCTTACAAAATATAAAACCAATATTTAACCTATTTATAATAACGTAGTCAAGTTTTTCTTCTTATCGAGAACGACAAAGTATGGTCTATCTTGTTTATATTTTACATCTATTTTCCTTCTAGAATCAACTTTTATCACTTCTAGTTTGTTTTAAATTACTTCTTTAACTGTGTATCCTTATATTTAGTTAAATTTTTAGATTGCAGAGTTCTTGTGGGCACACTGCAAAATCACATTATCATAACGTTATTTCTTCGTTTATAGTCAAGAAATTGCATTTTTTTTATATAATTGCCAAGTAATCTATTTTTTACATTCTTCTCCACAATTTCGGTATTTGTCTTTACCTAAGAAAATATTTCTGCAAAACATGAAACACATGACAGCTTCTATAGTTAGGCATAATGTTACCAATTTTTTATTAATCTTGAGATTCTAATATTTCAATCTTTGAGTTCTCGAATGTGCTATGGACTTTCGATGTAGTTATTATTCTTATATTTTACAGATTGAACTTCATTTCTGTTGTATCAATAGATTTCATGTAAATATTTTATTTATCGTCCTGAGCTATCTTGTATATTCTATCAATATCAAGTGTCATTAGTTTTCTATAATTACATATATTGCTACTCTTCGTAGTGATATTCTTTTATATTTATTATTTGTGTTATTAAGCTAAAAAATAGATTTTTAAAATAAAAAATCACAAACTTAATGTCCCTTTGTAGTTTTTAATCTAGTAGAAATTTTTTTTGCTGTATCATCTGAGTGTGAAGCATTAATTCTTTGTTCTGAACGTCTTTATACGATAATAAATTATATTAATCACTATTTTAACAATCTAAAAACGCCTATTTAGTAGTTTATTTGTACAAAAGCGGCCACGTATGCTGATTAGAATACGTATTTACTGTTAATTTTTTTTTTAATTTGATATTTTTGATATAATTATATAAAATCTTGTCAAATATTTCGAATTCAATATAGATTTGCATATTCTTTTCGCAAAAAGGCTCTTATTTTTATCTTTCGAAAACATATACTTGCATATTGACTACTTTGATGATTTTCTTTTGCTATCATTGATTTATTCATTCCTAGATTTATGCAATTATACATATATTGTTTATCATTCATCATTTACAATTTTTTGTAGATGCAATGAAACTGCTTTTTCCGAAAATTAGCTCGAGTTTCGTATATTTACAAGGGTAATTTTTCTTTGAGTGCTTTTTCAAATCAATCATTTCAATGAAAAATGAAAATTCGTGTGGCTATTTCTGATGGTATACTGATCGTCATAATCGTTCACCATTATTTTTAGACTATAAATGACTAAATCTTTAATTTACTTGTTATCAAGCCTATTAACCAATATACAGACTCGGGAAGATACAGTTTTGATAATACAAAAATTGGGTAGTCTTGTAGAAATTTTTTTATAAACTTAGATTCTATGTATTTCTCTGTTTTTAATTACTTTCTCTTTATTGCCGTGTTTTTTACCACTTGCGATAAAGATCTTTGAGTGTGCTCTAAGGTAATAGTTATTTGTCTTATAATTGGTTACATCGTTTTACTTTCAGCTACGAAAAAACAGTCTTTTGTTGTTTAAAGGTACAATAAAATGTGTATGCAGTAAATAAGAAACAATTCGCTATAAATAATTATTTAATTTTCAGAAAGAAATATTAATTGTCTTAATATAAGCAGTTCTCTACGATTTTTGTCTTCACAAAATTTATATCATTGTTTATGATTGTCGATGTATACATACATAAGAAATCATTTATAAAAACAGATATAGAACACGCAAAGTTTGCGCAATTCTAATACGGCAAGTTGTTATTCATTTATAAATTATTGGGATTTGAAAATTTTATCTATTTATTAACAGATAAATAGCATTTTGTTCTTTTTATTGCATATTTTTTACAGTTTTTTCAGCTGTTCACATAATCCTGCAACTTAATTCTTAATAGCTTGAACTTGTATAGGTTCTTTTATTAGCATAAAATTGAAAGTTTTATTTATTATATGAGTTTAATTTTGTGCAAATTCAAAAATAAAAGATTTCTTTTTATAAGTCTATTTTATAATATGTTTTTCTTCTTCTTTTACTTTTTTATTATAAGTACATCTGCTTTTATGCCTCGAATTTTGCAATGTTGTCACATATTCTTAAGCTTTTTTTTTTAATTAATTCTAAAGTACTGCTTCTCGCGTTAAAAAAGAGCTCTCATCTGATCCGAAATTTATTAAATAGGCAATTATAATATTTTAAAACTATTTGAATTTTTTTTCTTTTTTTTTATGGTGGCTCCTCATATTTTGATTAAGCAAATGTAGTTTTCAAGATATATCTTAATATAAAATAAAATTTGTTGTAAATGCTTAGATTTCTAGCATTTTTATATTATATTAAGACTCTCATACCCACTTGTGGAGCAATAAAATCTTTGAATTATAAAAGTTTTTTTTAGTTATATTCAAACATCTTCAAATGAATTTTTAATAAAATAAATTGCATATTTATATATTTTTTGTTTTATATATAGTTATGTAAACATCAGATACAATCTTTTTAATTTTTTCTTTATTTTTGTGGTTACGAAATAAAATTATAGAATGGGGATTATCACATCTACTGTAAATTTAAAAATAATAAAAAACTTCTTTACATGTTTTCAAGACTTATTTGCCTTAAAATTATTGTTAAGATATGTTTTTTCTGCAATCTTATAGATTCACGCTATAAGCATAGAAGAATCGATTCATACAATCTTGAATTGAAAAGGCATTTGATGGTGTGACTCATATACAGATATAACAAACAAGCGTGTTCAAATATAAGAATACTTTAGTAATTAGTTTTTTGCTCTCTCTGTTGTCTACTGTATTAATTATTTTTTTCGCGGATATTGTTTCTTTTTGCTGGTTTTTCTATTATTCATATATGATTACGAAAAATTATTTTGTATTTTAAGATTCTGTATTGATTCTATGTTTCGCACAAATCAACTTCTTCGATTTATGATTTTTGTGATGAAACAATACCAAAGGCACAATAATTAAATATGGAAAAATGGCGATTGAAAGAATATCAGATCTATAAACATTTGTTTGCGAATAGACACAAATGAAAGGTCTTGAAAAAATAGATCGAATACGGTGCTTTTAATGTTTTATTATGAAGAATGAACATAATCTGTACTATATATCAAAAAAATTCTTGATTGTACATATTTAGAAATTAAAAGATAAAACAACAAAAAATTTTATATTGTTTACTGTTTAAATACAACTTAACCTGTTTTATTGCTAAATAAATAATATAAAGGCATCGTTTATACTACAAATTACATTGATGACTTGTTTATTACTGGTTATTAAATAATTTGTATCATTTACTTTGGATAGACCAGCTATCTAAAATTAAAAAACATTGAATCAAGATTTCTTCATAGACATGTAAACAAGTATTTTTTATAGTATGTTCAACAGACTATATAAAATTATAGTTTATCAAATTATCATAAATGAAAAAAAAACCAATTTTAGTAATATTTAGATAAAAAAAGTAATTTATTGTTTTTTTTTGATTCAACTAGCACATATATATATATCTACTGTCAGAATTATCCAATGATAAATAATAGTGTTACCCCGATTAGACCACGAGTCGTATATAAGAAATAAAAATAACAACCGTAGAAGAACCAGAAGGATATTTTAAAATAGTAATATTTAAGATTTTTTTTTAAAAGTCTTGAAACAAGAATTGTCATTATTATTAACATCTAAAATGACAAAACTGATACAATTCTGTTCTATATTGCAATAAAAATGGTATTGCCACATTTGGACTGCAAAAAAAAACTTGAATAATTAACAAATTTTAATAGTATGTAAATGATAATTTTTTTACGTTCAAAGCTTTAATATATTATCATGATTTATATTTTCAGATAGAACATACCAAAGCGCTCAAAATACGTAATATCCGCACGAACTTGTTTATGTGTATAAAACATATCTATAAAAGCAGCAATATAGAGAGATTTTTTTGTGTTGCTATGATATTAATCACACTAAAATTCATGCTTTTTTAATAGTACAAACTTATGAAAGAATAAATAAAGAATTATGTCAGTATTTGTTAAACTGCAGTTCATATAATGATTTTATATGCTTTTTAAATATCTATACCTTTTCGTTGTACTCGACTACATACGTTGTATGTATAGGGTAGTATTTATTAGGGGAGCTCACTGCGAGATTAAAAATTTAAAACATGATTTTGTATCCATAATATGCGTAAAATCTTGCAAAATTGATGCAAAAGTATAGTAAATACAATTGAATTTACGTAATCTAAAATAATTTTCTCATTTAACTACTAAAATTCTTTTGATGAAAAAATATTTTTTTATTAGCATAAGTATATTATTAAAAACTCTTTAATTAAAAAAATCACAAAAAACCTTTTTTTTTACGATCATCTAGCAATTAAACAAATTTACACATCAATGAATCTTCTCCGACCCAGCAATTACGTGAATAAATTTTTTTTAAGACTGAAATCGATGTCTCTACCGAAAAAGAGACAGATTATTGTGACGAATAAATGACTGTTTCTGGTGCTTGCTTTTACTTTATATAATATCCTGATGGCATTTCAGTGCTCACATATAAATATATAGTCGAAGAATCTTTCATTGTATATTCTCATTAGTATTTTTTTCAATTCATTTTAGGCATGCTTACTACTATAGTTTATTCTTGTTACAAAATGACTTTTTTCTGTAGAATATCTTTTGCATTTTGTGTAAAATTTATTACCTAGCTTTTTTTATTCTCACTCAACACAAGTGGATTTTCATCAATAAAGTGATTATAACATTTAAATATCTAGTGTTTTAATCTTGAAGTTTTTGATTTTTATATTCTAAAGAATACAAAGCTTTTGTTTCTACCTTATCAGTTTCATTCTAACCGTTAATTTCTCTTTCATATACTCATTTCTTTATATTTTTATTATGTTTGCTGTGTATTTCTTTTTTAATAATAATAGCACGCGGTATACACTTTTGTATCAAATCTTGTGTGATTTCATACTGTTCTGCATTTATAATTTTTTTTAGAAGTCTGATTTTTATTGGTCTCATAATTTTCATTATTTGCTTTACTATTTTGTCCCACATTCGCTTTAAATAATTTTTTATGTAAACGAGTATTTAAACTTTTATTTTGTTTTAATCTGTCGAATTAATATAGTTCGATGATACAATTTCTTTATCGTTATACTGAAAATATTCTTTCTTTTTTTCTTCTTTATGCATTGCATTAGATTGTAAACTTTCGGTTTTTCTGCCCATTTTTATATAAAAAAAAGGATCGAATTAAACGTCCCGTACTGCTCGTCGTTTATTTTGGATGTATTTTTAATCTTATTTAGTTTTTTTTCTTTCGATATTATCTTTCATTTTTATTTGATCCGTTTTATTTATTTATTTTAAGAAACATGAATGGAAATCCATTTTTTTAGTTCGTAGCAATTTCCTTATCCATATAATTCATTTTGAGTAGTGAATTTTCCGTACCGCTCAAATCTTTTTTTATAAAAAACGTTGAGAGTCTTTTTGATACTCATAGCGTGATGTTTGTTCGGCATCGCCTTTTTTACTGCCCACTTGAAGGTTGATAGATAAAATTACTAGATATATAACCAGCAGCATTTATTTCTTCTATTTTTTACAGAATCTCTAGTGAACTTGTATTTCTGTTAATTAAGCATGCTATGTATAATTTGTTTGATTCCTCTGTATTTTCTAGTGATGGATTAAATAGTTTTTCTATTAAACAGGAAACGTTTGATATGTCATTTTCAGATATCAGATAAACTTTTTCTTCTTATACTAAGTTTGGTTTTTCTTTATTAGATTGTGTATTATACATCTTTGACGCATTATCATCATTCTGATTTTTACTTGTAAATCTCTTTGCTGTAAATTTGTGTGGTTTTTTGCTTTTAGAGCATTGACTTTCTGAATTATTTGAGCAAAATTTTTTATCTTTTTTTAAACGTGGTGTCTTTAGCATTAACTCTATATTCATTCTTTTCTGCTTAATTTTCGGATCTTTTGTAATATTTACATGTAAATCACGTAATTTCGCAACGAAAACTTGCTGAATGATCCCAACCCTTTTCTTCAGTTCTAAAATGCAATCTCCTGTTTTCTTATTCTTTAAATCTAATTCCTGGTCAGAAATAGCACTTAATCTATAATACTCGTAACAAAATAGGTCTGGATGTGCATCTTGTGAAAAAAATTGAACGGAATCACACTTTATAAAGATTGTTTGTAAGATGTAAATCGTATTAGCATCATTGTTTTCAATGTTATAAAATTTCTTGACTTCTTCAAAAAAATTTGTGCTTAAGGTACTAAAAACTTCGGAAAATATTTTTGATGGTCCTACTTTTAATACTTCTGCAGAATATATGAGCTTTTCTATGAATGAATCAATGAAATCACTTGGAGATATATAAAAATATATATATTGGTTGATTGAAGGGTTTTTATCGACCTCATCGTACAATAAATCGATAAGTGAATTACCGTTTTTACATTCTAAAAATAAAAACTTTATAACTTTCCTATCTTTTTCTCTAATGATTTGTATATATATTTGTTTAAAATTATCCGACCTAGAAAATATATTTTTAAAAAATATCTTGTTTTCATAAAGTAACAGATACTCAAATAAATTTGATATCATATTCCTATAATAAACCAAATAGTGGTTACAAGCATCTCCATCGCTAATAGAATTCAATATCATGTGCTGATTTTTGCCACATTTGCAAAGTATATTTAACGCGGCATCTGTATTCTCGTCAACCATTTTTTTAAAACCTGAGAATCGATTCATAAAATCTAAATATATAATTTTGCTTTTGTTTTTATCTTTAACTATATACTTGAGCAAAGACAAGATTAATTTTCCAAAATACTTCTCGCCTATTGTGTATTTCTCAATAGAAGTAAATTTTCTTCCTATACCGGAATCAATCTGGTTCTTTTCATTAGTATCTCTAAAATTATTTTTTTCTGTCAATAAATTTTCACTTCGATTTTTTTTCGTTTGTAGATCTTTAACGCTAATTTCTTTGGAATTATGCAAAAAATTACAGTTTCGAGTGTCAGTGATATCCTTCTTTATATTGTTAGCATCCTCTTGATTTGACAAACAGTCAAGTTTTAAGTTCTTATAGCCTCCAGAAGACCATGAAATAAAATTTAGAATATGTTGAATGTATATTCTATGTAAATCAGATCCGATTTCTTCGCCTATAATGTATTCAAAAAAAATCTTTTTATTTGCGCTCGATATAATGATTATCTCAAAATCATCCGAAAATGTGGATGTAATATCAGAATTTTCATGTTCATCTTTTTTAATCTTCGTGGATGCAGTCATAATACATATCGCAATATACAGAAGAACGCAGTATAATCGCATTTTATAAACCTTCTTGGCCATTTATAATACATTAAATTTACAGTTGTTTTATTTCAATTTTTAGAATTTTTATTCCTTAAATGCCACTAAGATAAATTGAGACAAATGAATAAATGATATACCACAAAAATACCCCATTTCTTTTGACATTAAACTTCTAAATTTACTCTTTTAGATAGAAAAAGTGGTTGAACATAAAAAAATGTAGAAAAAATATAATAAAAGAAAAGAAAAGTGCACATGCGTAAAAAGCATATCTAAGAAGAATCATATTATATAAATCTATGTCGCGATATTATACTTCTATCATTGTGATTTTCCGATCATACATCATAAAGTTCATTTAAACAAAATGATAAACATAAAGAACACAGAATCTTATAATTAATTGCCGTGTATATACATACAATTGCATGACTCAAATTCTTATCTTCACACGTTATTTTTAAAATATTAGCAACTACCTTTAACCATCACTTTATTATTAGAAAATCAAAATTTAACTAATCTATAGACATATTTATATAAACCACATTGATAACTATCTTTTACAGAATTTATTTTTTACCATAAACCATTTTTAAAATATACTATAATAAGGATGTTTGTTTAACCATTGTTTGCATCTATGCCTAGTTTTGTTGGCGTCTATAAATTTTTTTATATGGAATTTGATAATATATACGCGTCAAGCATTATTTACACTGCATATTTGGTCACGAAATAGACTTTACATTATTTTACTATGAATTTCATAGATTCTAATACCCCTTTGAAATGTAAAAAAAGAAAAATTCGACTGGAAAGGTACTATCCAGAACATGGGTTTTCTTTATATTAAAAGATGTTTTTTGATCAAATTAGGTTGCTTATTTACATTTTAATTAGTTTTTATACGTATAAAAACTATATCTAGCCACTATAAAAAAACTAGAATAAATTGTTCCCTGCTAAACTTTATTTTACCTAATTATTTTCTGCTGTTATATTTATTACTCTAGAGTATCTATTTCCATGATGATTTTACACATATATAGATAATATTTATGTTTTATTTATAAATAAAGATATTTTGCAAGTGCTAAGATTATTTTACAAGGTTTGATAGATAGTTGAATATACTTCATATTTCATGCATAAACCTGTTTAAAACATATATGTATATGCATTTTATAAGGTTCTTTGGAGCCAAACTAAGTCGATTCTGTATTATGGTGTTTAATTGTAATAATATTTACAATATCAATATTAATAAATACTATCGTCACAAATATTTTATTCTATTTAACATGCTATAAATTTATGGCAAAAATCATTTATTTTCTGGTGATTTTATGCGGTAAAGAAGACGTTATTTATTTGCAAATTTCATATTAAGTCTAAGTTTTTTTTTGCTCATTCTTGCTGAAATTCAATGCAAAATTAGAGTTGTGTATAAAATATTTCTGGATATCAAGATATATATATAGATATTTATTCATGATAAATTTTAGAGACTAGATTTTTTATACGATAGATTACTTTTTAAAAAAATAATTGCAAATTTATGCTCAAGTTTGCTTTTAAATTATAAATAAATTATATTTTCATAATATATGAAGATCGGATTCATATATACATGATGAATTTAATGGAAAAGATTTTTTATAAATCTAAAGATGTATATTATGAATATATGTATTTTGATAAAGCATTCAAAGGGTCATTTTTTATTCTCTACTTCAGAAATTTCTATGCATTTGTAGATGTCACATTTTGATTTTTAACATGGTTATCTATTATTACTTAATATTTGTCGTACATTTTATCGTATCATAAATAAGCTTCCCGACAGTGAAAATATCGGTTAAAGAACAGTCGAAATAATTCTTGTATTTAAAATGTGTTTTTACGGTGCAGTTTTTTAGTGAATTTCTATTGTTTTTAATAAAATCAAAAGTCAAAAAAATCAAAGTAAATTTTAGTAATGGCGACTTTAAATCCTTTTTTTTATGCCAATTTTCTTTTATCATAGCCAGTAGCTTAGGTATAGGTTGTCGTTTTTTTTTTATTAGAATACCAAAAAAGCTGTTACTGTTGTAGTTCTTATCACACCAATTCTAAAACCCTTTGTTTACAGTTGCTTTAATAAGAAAAAACCAATATATGTGCTAGATATTTATGGTTCATATATAAAGAATATTATATCTATTTTTTTGGAGGTAATATTATAAAGTTGAACTTGTATTTTGCTTTTGCAACTTAGATTTTCGAGAATCATTAATATTGGTAATAAATAAATAAAGCAAAATATGAAAATTCTAGATTTGATGGTAAGCAAAAAATTAAAGGAGGTTATGTTAAGGATTTTAACGAGAAATAATATTTCTTTTCAAATCGCATATTTTTTATTTTAGAAACTATTATATTATGGGGGTTCTCAATTTATTGTTTACACTATTATATGATACTGTGATTATAAAAAAAACTTTACATCTTATATGATATTTTATACTGTAAAAACACAGTATTAAGCTAATTTTTTTGGAAGTATCTTTTTATATTGGAAATACGGATTTCATGGATTTTATTAGGTAAATTATTATTGTTGTAGATATATGGTAGTCCTCAATAATTGTAGAAAGACGATGAAGCCTACAAAATGAAGAATTCTGTTTTTACTGGATAACTAGATTAAAAAAATAAATTGATGAATTCATAAATGTTCTAAACGTTGCATGATTAAATCAATGGCAATTATTGACACGTATCAATAAAATATAAGAAGTATGCACATTGCATTGCATAAAAAGAATGTAAAGCTTACATTAAAACAATAAATATTATGTTCTTATTGATTCTTGTAAGCTTTAAAGTATTCGGCACAATGAAATTACTTTTATTTACGTATATGTAATATTTTTATTATATAAATAACATATATCCTGTACTTATATAGCGATATTTTGTTTATATGAACTTTTTGAAAAGAAATTCTGAGCTTTATTTAAATCGAGTTATTGATTTCTGGTTGTAAAAAAACTGTAACCAGAGTACTGTTTGGTGTGTGTAATTATACTTTATCAAAGCTACCTATTTTTTTTTATAAAAAAGTAACACTGAATAAACAAATTTGGAGATAGCGATTTTTCTGAAATATTAGAAAAGCATGCTTACCATAAGTGGAACACAAAATATAAAAACATCATTCAATTATTCAGAATAGTAAATTTGGATAGATACTTGGAGAAGCAAGAATATTTACCCACTGAAAAATAATTTTTTTGGATACGTTTACACTTTCTAAAAGCATAAATGTAACGGTAATCTAGACAGTTAAATACTTTAACTTATTTAAATAAAGAATATACTATAGACGAATCAAGATGGACTTAAAAAAATCCATGGAAATTGCATGAAACGTATACATAAGGTCACATGATAAATAGAATCTTTCTGATTTATTTTAATCTTGTTATAAATATCTTAGTTCTATTTATTTTGTGTGGATTTAACATGTAAAGTTTTGTATTTTGAACTAAAATGCTATCGCAAGTATATATAGGGAAAAATCATGAAATTTCATTTTAAAACAAAAAATGTACATTTATTACACCCATTATTTGAAATTTCGTCGCATATACATTGATAAAACAAGAAAAAAAGATGGTTTCATATTTGTAATCAAACCATTTAATTTGATTAAAATTACGGATTTTGTTGACTTATATTTAGTTTTTAAAAAAAAAATGGTGTGCTATAAAAAATGCAAATAAAGTGTTTATTTTTGAATTGCTGAATTTTTTTATCCGGAAACCCCACAAAAAAAAACAAAATAATTCCTAAAAAAATAACCAAATATTTTTTTATCGAAGAAAAGTTTAATGTTATTTTTAAACAGAAACTAACATTTGTACTATAAAATATCAATATAAATAAGTTATATCGAATAAATAATAATAAAGCTGATAATTTGCGTATAATAAAAAATGTTAAGTTAACTTAGATGCTTTCATAAGGCATTAAAAAAAAAACTTTTACGAAGCATAATACTTATAAACTTTTATATCAATAGTCAAATATTCTTTTTTGTAAATAAGACAAAATAATATATAACAGAAATGTGTTATTAAATAGAAAATTAAACTATTTCAAATGATCATAAATATAACAATGATCAGATTAAACATACACATAATCGATATACAAAATTTAAGTATAAATTTTTTAAAGCTATATTGTTTAATTTTACGCTGCTGAAAAAGGATGAGAACTGATTGGATCATTTTGAAACATTTCAATGGTATAAACGGCATTATTGACGTTAATTAATGCGTTTAAATCAGGCTTATCTTAACTAGAATTTATTGAATTGAAAAAACAAGAAGTTTGATCCGAAGATATAATAATAAAAAGACTAAATATAGGATATTAAGTAATCATTTAAATTTCCCTAAATAGTATGTTCGCTCCTAAAGTTGTTTATTTCCATCATATACTATATGATTTATCTTAAGCCAATAAATTATATTCTAATTCTTGATAAATTTGTAGTTATATAGATAACGAGGCAAGTTTTATTAAGGCACCAAAGTGTAAATTTTTTAGGCGTAAAGTTAAATTTAAAGTTTGGGGAGAAAGTATGAGAAGTAAATGAAAAATATAAAACTGAAGTGAATATGCAAATTAAGAATCTACAAAACTAATAATAAATTAGAATTAAGCATTTTAATAATTTACAATCCGATTAATTGATGAAATCTTTTTATAGCAGTGAAATTACATTTGTATATTTTAAAATTTAACACACAAAAAAACTCATTTTTATACAAATTAGATGATATTGTTCTATGAAACGATAAAAGAAAACATTTGTATAGTCTATAACATTAAGTAAATTACTTTAGACATGTGAAACATTCATACTACCTTAATATTTGAGGATTATCTTTGTTTTAAAGGTTCATTTATGCAAAATTTATTTCGATTTTTTTTAAGATCTAGAATCCATATCAAATTGTATTTTTATACATGCATACTTCGATTTTTTGTAACACCTATATTTATTTCATTTACATATTCGCAATTGTAATCCTATTTGTGCATCTCTTTAAATGCAAAATAAAACCGTTTACTACATTTTATTTGGAGTTTTTATTATATACGGTTGTATTCGACTCATGATACCGTGTTGTTGCTGAGTATAATAGTCATATGAACGGAAATGATCTAATTATTACACAGTTTGGCCTATGATAACATTTATAATTACATATAAATGCTATTCCTGTATTTTTGATGCATTTATCATATCCTTTGTTTGCAAAAAATCACGTTGTTGCAAACCACACTGCTACAATTATCATCCTTGCATTTTGATTTTTATATTACAGTTAAAACATTGTAAATATGAAAATTTTTTTATTTTAAAAATACAGCGCTTATATATATTCTATATCTTTTAGGCTCTAGTAAAGCAAATTGCGCAGTAAAGCGCAAAAGACATATAACCACAAAACTTCAGCTATCTAAAAAGATTTGCTGCACCTACCTTCTACCTCATGGCTTCGTTAGTAAATAAATGTCAGTGGAAAAAATTTTGAAAGAATTTATCAAGCAAGAATTTCACAGACTTTTTTTTCATTCTGTTGCATATCATATATCATTTCTGCAAAATATTACATACACAGGTCTTTTCTAATTCTATATAGCTTTAATTTTATTTTATTTGTAATATTTTTATAAATATTCTTAAAGTAATAAATTTATTGAATATTTGTTGGGCCGGACTATTTGACCCCCTTTAAAAATTAATACATATATTTTATATTTTGATAATTTATGAATTTTTTTTATAATTATTGACATCTTTCAAAAATTATTTTATTTGTTTTAAATTTTATGTTATTTGATATAATTAGAAATAAGACCTTTTTTTATAAAAAATTTCGTGTCAGAGCTTTTTAGAACAATTTTTAAAGAAAATTTGCGTACTTTTTGGCTAATCTTTTATCTTATCATTATCCATGAAATTTTTAAAATATAAGCCCAAAATTTTAGACATAAGTATTACTTCTGAGAGCATAATTGTGCGTAGTTGGTATTTTGCTTGTCAGAGATTTATTTGTCGATATTAAAATACTATCCACCAATGTAATCTTATTTTTTCAGTTTATAAAGCAACATGTGCCTGTCTTTCTAATGATAAATCACAAGGGTTTGCAATCACTTAAATGAAATGCAGAAACTGGTTTTTATATATACTGTATTTTTTTATATTATCATTTGTGTTTATAAGCATAGTGAGTATGATATTTATTATTTATTTATGGGTTAATTTTCTCTGTTATCGATTTTATCTATTTAGACGTGTTCAGCGTGTTGGGAATATTGCACAACTCCTTGATGCATCTTTTGACACCTTCCTCTGATCTATCTTTATCAACTGCTCTTCTTCTCTCAAATGAGATGAGTTCAAGTGTCTTGCGGAGTGATATGCTTGCATGTATGCTTCTACTTCGTCCGGTATTTTTAACTCCTTAACATATTTTTTATGATATTTTGTGACCACCCCATCCCAAGTCATCACATATGTATTATTCTTGTTTTACATTTGTAAATTAAACCAAGTTCATTTGCCAAGATGTCATATTTCCTATATTTTTCATTCTCAACTTCAGTCAAGTTATCAAGGCTCGTTATACCTATTTCGATCAGCGTAATCATATTTTCTTTTCTATCGTATAGAAAAATATCAGGTCTATTTTGTTTGATTATAATATCTGTTTTTATTCGAGTATCAACTTTTATTTCTGCATTTTCGTTTTCGCAGATCTCTTGTACTGAGTGAGTTCTGATCTTTTTAGTTTTCTTGAAGTTGTATCGTCTTGATAGGAGGAAATGAAGATATCTTACTATTTCGTTTTGTTTTCGCGTGTAATCATGCCCTAACATTTTCTTGCATCTTGTTGCATGGTTTTCAATTGTTTTCATAGCTTCGTTACAATGTGGGCATGTTATCCTCTCACCGAAAAACACATTTCTGTCTTGAATAAAACAGAATTTTCCTTCTTCACTTGGTTTAATGTTGCCATCTTTTATCCATCTTGATGATCCAACAATATCAACCATATCATTATTCTTAGCTTCAAAAAGTTTTTGGTGCAATGGTTTTTCTTTTATTTTACACAATAAACTTTCTTGTCGCTTTTTCTTCAGTGTTTCGGAGTCGGTGATATTAGCATGATATTTATTTTTAAGATATTCTTCAATTAGTGAGAGATGTGTCTTGTTATCTTTTTCTACTTTTAGAATCGTGGCCCTCCTCGGTGAGCTGTTTTTACTGTTTTCAAGCAGATTTTTTAGCTGGTAGATCATCTTCTTTAGGTTAAATTCATTATTACATAGCCCAGGTCCTACTTCATTTCTCTTTATATATAATCTTTGTATATTACTAGGCTGGAGGTGAATGGAAAATTCGTTTAAAATATCTATTATCTTATCATCAAGTTTGATTTATTCTTCTGGTTCTAATTTCAATATGCCTATATGGTAATTTATGAGTGACGTCGCATGTTCATTAATGGCTTTAAATAAATTCCCGGCATTAAGTTTAGTCTTACATAAATTTCTTATTCGATTTAATATTTGTTCTGCAATTATATCTACAGTTTCTTGCTTTAGCTCTGATTTTCTATTCTCAATTACCCCAAGATATTTATAGGCTGCCGGGCCTTCTATAAATGTTGCTACATCTGCACATATTTCATGGTTAGTGGCTGATTTGTTTTTATTTATTTATTTCAAGGCCTACTGCATTAAAGAAGGTAAGTGTTTCGTCCGTCATGAGTTTTAGTGTTTCAGGAGTTTTTGATATTAATTTTAGGTCATCTATAAAGTTAGGTGATTTGTTGTATATGAGTTTTCATCGTTCAGCCCTCACCCCTGGAAAGCGTTCATTTAATTTTCTGCTTAACGGGGTAAATACATAGAACGAATAAAAATGGTGAATAACTATCTCCATGTAGTATTCCTTTATTTATTCTTTTATACATGATTTCTTCTCCATCTAATCTTAACGATATACTCCATTTACTTGTAATCTTTCTTATGAAAGATGTTATCCATGTTAGTAGATTCAAATTTTCAATATATGCATGTAGATAGTTATGTTTTATTGAGTCAAACGCTTTTTTTACATCAATCCACGTTGTAATAAAATTAATTCCATGCTCTTTATTTATCGCAATATTGTTAAGAGCTTGTTCTTTTGCTCCTTGAACGCGCCTTATTGTCCCTAACTGGTATTCTGCAATTAATTCTCTTGTCTCTACTTCATACTGAATTATTTTTGAGACCGCCTTTGTCGTTAATTTATAAAAATTAGACAAACATGTTATTGGTCTAAATTCATTTCCTATCTTGACATCTTCGTTTGGCATACGTATGTAGTGCCTGAATAAAACCATTATTCCTGGTATTTATTTTTTAAACATTGATCTGATATGATCTGATATATATTTTTATAGACTCGTCATTTTTTTAATGAAGAAGTTAAAGATTCCATCTGGCCAGCAGCTTTCCAGTTTGGCAGTGATTTTATTAATTTATCAAATTTAATCTCTGTTATGAAGCAAAATTTTTCCTGTTTTTGGACAGGTAGAAATGGGCATAGGTAATCGTTATAATTATTTTTGTTGTGATATTCCGTACCTTTTTTCCACATTTTCATCCAAAAATTTTTGATTTGTTCATCTGAAGCTTCGATTGCAGAATTTTTGTTTTGTGACAATCCTCTGTAAAAAAAGTCTTCTATTTAGCTCAAAGCAGTTATTTTCTCTGGTGAAGTCACATCTTTTTTTGTACTGCTCAATTTTTTTCTGCAATATTTTAATATTTTCTGTATAGATATTTAACACAGTTTTAAGATGATCATCTATGTCTAGGATCATGTTTCTTGACCGCATTATTTTTCTTAATTTTTTTACTTCCTCTTCTTTTACTTCACTGCGTTTATTTTTATATAAGTCTAGTCAATCTCTTACTCTTTTTAAATGCTCAATTTTTTCAATTTTTTCTTAAATATATTTGTTGTCTTTTTTCGGTCGTGTTGTAAGGCGTTTGTAAGTCTGTTGTGCGGTTTGTAGCAACACTGCAACATCGGACATATTCTTGGGATTCTGGGTGGATGCAATTGTCCCTATTATCATATTAATAGTTTGGAGAGTACTAGTGTCAACTTTGTAGTATGGGATTCTCCTTGTCCTTTCAAATTCAACGATATTTGCCTTTTTTAAGCTTTCGTATATTTCATTGAATTCCCTTCTACATAAGTCCACTCTTCTATACTCTTCAATTCCAAAATGGGATAGATCACTTAATTTTGCTCTTTTTGCGTTTTTGACGTTTTCGGCATCAAATCGTTTGACAACCGACTTCTTTCCATTTTGGTCTATTAATATTACATCGCTCGACTTTTGAGTTCCTGCTGGGACCAATTACATTGGAATTTTCCGTTGTAATATTTTTGGAGTTTATCCCATCTGAAGCGTGGCATACGATGGAAGCGTGATAGGATTGCCGCATAGGCATCTTGAATCCATTCATCCGACGAAGATTCTGTTGAAGTAAAGATCGATTCTAGCGTCAGATGTCTTGTTGATGTTTTTAAGGAGCTTTGTGCATTTTCCGTTGCCAACACAACTTTTTTTTCGGTTACAGCCGCAGTTTCGCATGATTTATCTTTGTAGTGCTCTGCTTCTGATTTTTCTGTTTCACCCATGTGAGTATGATAATATCTATTTATGTATGAATTATTATAATTCTAAAAAAAGAAGATATTAAATTAGATTTAAATATAACACGCATAAAATATTAAATTGGAATTTTCGTGTTATAAAAATAAAATAAGATGCAAGTATTTGGAAAATTTTAAATAATTTTATTTTTTTGTTTTAGAGTAGAATATAAATACCTATTTAAATATACAAAAAAGGCAATACTCGAAGTATAAAAATACTTCTGTCGAATTTTAAAGTCAACAGAAGCACATAAGCAAATAGCGGGCCTCTGGTAATAAATCGTACTTTTTATATGTTATAAATGTTAATATAAACCGGGCAGGCAAAAAAACCTGTTTACGTCCAATATGAAAGAAAAAATAAAAGAATTTTATGATTAGGATTCCGTGACATGCAAAATGAATATAAATTTGAGCATAAAATATATAAAATAGCACCGGATATATTTATATGTATTACACAATTTAAATAAATGATATAACTTAAAAAAAACATTATAGTGTTTTTAGAATTGGCATTTAATCTATTAAAAAAACTAAGTTTATATATTTTCACAATTCTCGATTCTATTATATGCGATTTTATCATTCAAATCTTTTTTTTTCTGAAAAACTGCAAGAAAAGCTTGTATAAGATGTAAAATGTAATGCTTTTCGTGTTATTGAAGTAGTTTTCATAATGATTAAACTGTTAGCAATTTTTTTTAAAATTATTCTTCTTTGTGCTATTTTTAATAAAACGATATTGATATCTGTGTCATATTTCATGATCTTATACAAGTCGATATTTTCACAAGAAACGACTCTTATAATCATATGTACAATTTTAAATAGTCTAAATGACTGTTTATATACGAATTTGGCTAATTTTTTCTGCGAGCTTATTAATTAGATATACAAATCTTAAATAAAAGCACAACGCAAAAATTTTATCGAAAAAAAAGAAAATGTTATTTTACTTGCCATATAAAAATATATTATGTCATTAAAGTGGTTCTTATATATAAATTTTATTTCTAGGTTATTTTTTTTTTTATATTTACTTGTATAATGCAGAATTTGTGATTTTTATATAGAATAGATACAACATATACTTCTGCCCTATACATCCTTACAATATTTCTCAATACATTGACGTATTCGAGAATGTTTGGCATATATCACATCCCAATGCGTTTTTTTGTGCGCATTCTTCTGCTTCATACGACATATTTAACCTTTTGATGTTTATATATGGTATTTTTCAATATACGTAATCTAGGTTCGAAACAGACGTATTAATAAATTCATATGTAAATATATTTAATTTGTATCTAAAAGATGATATTTTCTTGTGTCGTGAATTTCAAAATTCGTTTATTATAATTACTCTTTATTTGTATTAAGATTCACAATATCAAGTTCTTCTTCTTATCGTAAACTTCAAAATAGGGTCTATCTTATTTTTTTTAAATCTATTTTCTTCTAGCATCCACTTGTATCACTTCTAGTTTGTTTTCAATCAGTTCTATAACGTGTGTCTTCTAATTATCAAATAGTACAAATAGTAAAGTTTTTTTGATCACACTTCTGCTACACATTATCATTACTTGAGTATTTGTTTATAGTCATGACTAAGTATTTTTTTGAATATACTTGCCAAGTTGTTCATTATTTTATTTCTTCTCCACTGTGTTGGTATTTGAGTTCCCTCAAACAAAATATTCCGTCATAAAATTAAACAAAAACGACATCTAACAACAGGCTCAAATTTAAAAATTTTTATATAATCTTGAAGATATAGATATGCCCATCTTTAAGTTCTCATTAATGCAGAGAAGTTTTCGATGTAGTTTTTATTTTTAAATTTTACAGAATAAACTTTATTCCTTGTAGAATAAGTAAATTCTATGGCGGTTTTTTCATACTATCTCTAGCTATATTTTATATCATAATATTACAAAGTGTCATTATATTTCTCCTATTACGTATATTGCTGCTCTTCAAAGTGATATTTTTTATTCTATAGAAAATTGTCTTTTTTGGCTCCAAAGGAAATTCGTAAAATAAAAATATAGAAAATACATGTCCCTTTGTAGTTTTTTATCTAATAGAATATTATTTTACTAGATCTATCGGCTATAAAGACAGAATCTCCATATATGATTGTTATTTATACGATCATTATTTTAGATAAATTATCATAATTATATTTCAAAAACGCCTTTGTAGTAGTTATTTGGTAGTTACGCGGTCACATATGTTGATTAGAACACGTTTTTGCTGGTAATTGTAATTTTTTTGGATTTTTAATTTTTGTATAATTTCTTCTAAATATGTCAAAGGTTATATATTTTGCACAGACTTACTATATTGTTATGTAAAAGGGCATTTATAATATCTTTCGTATTTAATATTTACATATTCGCTTCGTTGATGATTATATGTTGCTAATATTGATTGACTCGTTTGTATAACTATGCATTCAGAAAAAAATTGTTTAATCTGTATCATTTTTAAATTTTTATCAATTTATTGATAAGAAATCACTCTTGAATGAAAATTTTGTTTCCGAAAGAAAGCTCTTCGTTCAGAATATTTACTATAGAATATTTTGAAGTATCTTTCCACGAAATTATTTCTGGAAAGAAAGCTCTTCGTTCAGAAAATTTACCTTCCTATTTCTTTACACATAATGATCGTTGAAAATCATTCAAAATTCTTTTTCTGATATAAATTCAAACAACTATAATCAGCCTTTTATCAAACCTATAAACCTGTATATAGACTTTGAATCAATAATTTTGTTAATAAAACCATTTTGTATTGTTTTTTTTTATATTAAACATATTAATATAAATAAGCTACAATTTTTAAATACATTTATTATATATTAGTTTTTTTTTGCGCTTGCAAATAAGATCTTTCTAATACTCAACAGTAGAGGTTATTTGGCTAGAAATTGGTAAGGCGATTCTACTTTCAGCTGCAAATTTCTGCTTTATTATATTTTCACGTAAAAAAATTGTGTATGCAGTTAATATGAAATGCTCCGCTCTTTATATAATATTAATATTTTTACTATTATAAAAATTACTTCATACAAGCCTTGTTTACGTTTTTTTCTTTCCAAAATATTTCATTGATTTTTTTGGATCTTATTTATTTTTAAAGTCACATTTTCTTGATTGAAAACAGATATAAAACGCATAAATTATGCGGCATTGTAATACGGAAAGTAGTTGTTCTTTTTATATAGTAGTAATTGCAATTTTCATAGTTTTGTTTCACAGATATTATCAACATTTTGATTAAAAAATTTACTTTTTTTTCTTTATTTTTTTGTAACCTTCCAAAAAAAATGCAGCTTGATTCTCATCAGCTTGCAATTTCATTTGCTTCTTTTATTAGAACACAACATTTTTTTAAATTTCATGTGGCTGAAATAAACATATTTACGAATTTTGTCGTTCGGTAAATTTTTTCTTCTGTTTCTTATCCCTTTCCATTATTTTTTTTAAGTAGAATATATTAGGTCTATAATTTTGTTATGTCGTCAAATTATCTCACCATTTTATTTATTTTGGCGTGAAGTTGTGCTTCATGTGCTAGTATATAACTCTACGTCTGTGTTTAGTGTTGTAAGAGTATGTATATTTATTAATTTTGAACTATTTAGATATCTTTAAGCGTCAATTTTATGGAGGCCTCTTAGATGTTAATCAAGAAAATTTGTAATTTTGTTTTTTTCTATAACGGAAAGAATATTTGTTGTTAATTCTTGTATTTGTAGAATTAAAATAAGACTAACTTACTCACTTTGTAGTGTAGTACAATAGTTGATATTTTAGAGCTTTTTTTATGTATTTTTCAAACATCTTTGTGGATTTTTTGATAAAATCCTCTGCATATTTAATTTTTTTATGTTTTATATTTTGTTGTGTCAGCATATACTACTTTGTATTTCCATTATTCTTTTTTTTGAAGTTACGAAATAAAATCTTGGAATAGGGCTAATCACAACATTTGTAAACTAAAAAAATAAAATTTTACTTCTTTAGATGTTTATAAGATAAATTACATAAAATTGTCGTAAAATTTAGTCTTGTTTATGCAGCCTTAAAGGCAACGCTTCAAATGTAGAAGAATTGGTTCACACCAAACTTGAAATTAAAAATAAATTGATGTAGTGCCTCTTCTGATGATTGTAAAGATAAAAAAGATGCTATAGTTCAAGTATTCGGTATAAATTGTTTTCTTGATCTTTCTGTTGCTTAGAAGTTTATTTAAAAATTAGTATTGATGTTGTTTCTTTTTGCTGGTTTTTCTAGTATTCCTATATAAGTACATTCTGTGATTTTGTATGTATTTATTTTTCGCACAAATAAATAACTTTCAAATAACGATTTTTGTAATGATACGATCACAAGACACAATAATTAGATTATAAAATCGCGATTAAAGAGATATCACATCTCTGCATTTTTTTGCGAAATAGACTTGGATTGATAATCTTATACAATCCTGCTTTGAGTATGGTGGTTAAAGGAGTTAATTAAGAAAAATATCTAAATCTGTTCTATAGGTCCGTAAAAATTCATTTTTCAAATATTCTTATATTAAAAAAAATAACGAAATAAAAATTGTTTTCAATCCGTTTACTTTTTATAGACAATTTATTCAGTTTAAAAAAAAATGGCGTAACATTATACGCTATAACTATACATCACATTAATGACTTCTATTTAATTCTATTGCTCAAGAATTCATTTCATTTTCGTCCGAAAGGCCCAGTTTTCGAACAAAATAATAACATCGAATCATAACTTTCTCATAGACAATATAATTATTTATTCCTCACAGTGTGTTCTAGTGACTATATAGAAATTACAGTTGTTAAATATTCTAAATGAATTAGATATAGTTTCAAAAAAATATATACATATAAAAATAATAATAAATTATGCATTTATATTACTAACTGACATATAAATTTTTACTTTAAGCATTTTTACTTGATAAATCATTATAATGCCTCAATTCAATCACGTTCGAACTAAAGAAATAGGAATAAAACCGTTTAAGTTGCATATTTTTTATTAAAAATATTTATTAATTTTTTATATAAGTTTTGAAAAAGAATTTAAATTGAAAAAGATATTTAATATGCCAAAAATCAATGTATATCTGTAAATCTGTTCTATATAGCAAAAAAAACGTTAAGCCCGAAAACCTTTGAGTTGTAAAATAAAAATATACACATAAATATCTCGCAAATTACATATGCGAATTTATGGTTCTACGTTTGACGCTTTAAAATTTGACAGTGGCTTACATTACCAAGCAAATTAAATCATAGCGCTCAAAATACAAATTATCCGCATAAAATATATATAAAAAATGATCACGTTATGCTTAAACAAAAATATATTATGATCTGTGTTTTTTTACTGTGATTTCAGTCAAGTTATAATCCATTTTTTTATAATAGCACAAACATATAGAAAAAAATATATAAAAATTTATGCTTTTTTTTATTTTAACTGCAGTATATAACATTACATGTTTATTTATTATATAAACAACTGCTATCGGTTCTGTTTAAAATCTGCCTATGTATAGGGTAGATAGAATTAGGGGGCTCACTGCGAGATTTAGCCGTAAAAACATGAGTTCCAATTTAAAATAAGCGAATAATCTATAAGGAATGATAAGAACATAGAGTAAATACAATCAATATATATTAATCTGGCACAAACTTTTCATTTAACTATTATATTTTTTTGATAAAAAGGCTGTTTTTTGAGCTTCCTATTAACATAAATCATTTATTAAAAAATTCTTTAATTAGAAATAACATTACATTAAAATATTTTTTTTGAAAAATTCATCTAGAATCTAAACAAATTTTTGCAATAATAATCTTTCTCCGACTCAGGTATTACGTGAATAAAATTATTTTCAAGACTGAACTCGATGTCTCTACCGAAACAAGAACAGATGATGGTGACGAATAAATGTATATTGTTTGTGTATACTTTACTTTTATCTTATATCCTTCTTCTAATCATGTAGTTCCAGAGAAATCTATAGTCGAAGAATCTTGTATTGTCTTTTCTTTGTAGTTTTTTTCAATTCTCTTTCTAAATCTATACTTCTATTAAAATTTGTTATTTCAATATAGCTAGTTTCTGTAGAATTACCTTTACATTATACGTTAGTTTTATTTTATACGCTTTGTTTATTTTCACTCAACACAAGCGGATTTTTATCTAAATTCACATTGTTTTTATGTAAATATTTAGTGTTTTTATCTAGATCTTTTTGATCTTTATATTCGAAAGTTTGAATTGCTTTTTTTTCTTCTAATATAATTTTATTTTCATTGTTAATTTCTATTTCATTATCCCATTTCTTTTTATTTTTATCACGTTTGCTGTGTATTTCTTTTTTAAGAATAAATGCGCGCGTTATATATTTTTTTTCCAAATCTTGTGTGATTTTAGACTGTTCTGCATTCTTAATTTTCTTTCCGGGTGTTTGATTTTTATATATTTCATTATTTGCACTGATTGTGTTTTTGTCCTGCTGCCTATTTTCTTTAAATGGTATTTCATGTAAATTTTCTTTTAAAAAATCTTTTATCATGTCTACATCTGTTGAATTAATATCACTCGATGATAAAATTTCTTTAAAATCAGTTTGAAAATATTCTTTCTCTTTTTCTTCTTTTTGCAATGCATTAGATTGAAAACTTTTGGTTTTTGTGCTTTTTTCGAATAGGAACGGTTCTTGCAAACGGGCTTGGGCTTGTATTATTTCATTGTTTTTTTTAGATACATCTTTAGACTTATTCAGATTTTTTTTCTTTTTATTATATTTTTCAAATTCGTTTGACTTTTTTTTTGAATTTTTATTGGGAATTTTGCTAACGTATCTATTTTTTATGTTCGTTAAGATTTCTTTATTCATATAGTTTCTTTTGAGCAAATAATTTTCTAAACGCTCAAACCTTTCTTGAAGAATTACGTTGGTTGCCTTTATCTGCATATCGCGTGATGTATTTATGGCATCGTCTTTTTTACTGCACATCTGGTGACTCACAAGGCTATGATTAAGAAACGATGCTAAGTATATAACTAGCAGCGTTGTTTTCTTCTTCTTTCTGAGAATCTCTATTGTATTTGTATTTTTGCTCGATTGAGCTTGCCTCGTATAATGTTTTTGTTTCCTTTGCATTTTCTAGTGATAGTTTTTCTAATTTATTTTTGAGACAGGAAACATTTATTATTTTATTTTCAGATATCGGATCAACTTTTTCTTCTGAAACTAAGCTTATTTCGGATAAATTTTCCTTTGTAGACAGTGTATTTTGAATCTTTGACGCATTATCACCATCGTGATTTTTATTTGTAAATCTCTTTGCTATAAATTTGTGTGGTTTTTTGCTTTTCGAGCCTTGACTTTCTGAATTATAAGAGCGAATTTTTATATCATTTTTGCAACATGGTGTCTTTAGCATTGACTTTATATGCGATTTTTGCCGCATAATTTTCAGATCTTTTGTATCATTCCTATAAAAACGACAAAATAGCGAAACGAAAACTTTCTGAATAATTCCAACTTTTTTTTTATGTTCTAATATGCAATCTAGTGTTATTTTGTTCTTTAAATATAATTCTTGGTCTGAAATGGATCGGAACCTATATAAAACGTAATGTAAAGAGTTGTTTTTCTCATCATAGCTATTAAATGAATAAGTTTCACATTTTTATAGATATTTTGTATAATGTTAATCGTTAAAGGATCATTTTTATCAATGCTATATAATTTCTTGACTTCTTCAAATAAATTTGTGCTTACGGTACGGAAAACTTCAGAAAATGTTTTTGATGGTCCTACTTTTTTTACATCTGCAGAATATATGAGCTTTTCTAAGAAAGAATCAATGAAATTACTTGGAGATATATAAAAATATATATATTGGTTGATTGAAGGGTTTTTATTGATTTCATCATACAATAAATTGATAGGTGAATTGCCGTTTTTGCATTCTAAAAATAAAACCTATATACTTTTCCCATCTTTTTCTTTAATTTTTCGCGAAAAAGTGTGTTAAAAATCATCATGACGCAAAAATATATTTTTTAAAAATATCACGTTTTCATATTGTAATAGATACTCAAATAAACATGTTATCATATTCCTAAAATATACAAAGTAGTGGTTACAAACATATCCATCGCTAATAGAATTCGATAAAATGTAATGATTGCGACCACATTTGCAAATTATCTTTAACGCGACATCCATATTCTCGGAAACCATTTTTTTAAAACCTAAAAATCGATTCATAAAAATCCCAATATATTATTTCGTATTTTTTTGCATCTTTAACAATATATTTGAGAAAAGATAAAATTAAATTCCCAAAAAAGTTCTCGCCCATTGTATAAACCTCAATATAAGTATATTTGCCTTTTATTGTAGGTGATCTTCGACTTTTTATCTTAGGATTTTTATTTTCGCTTTCTTCTGCTATTTAAGAGTCTTTTTGATTCGATGATATTTTTAAATCTTTTACGCTCATATCTTTGTGGTCATGTGTAAAATACCAGTTATCTGTGATGTCATTCTTTTCATTGTTAAAATCCTCTTGATTTTACAAAAAGTCAATTGTCAAGTTTATCGAGTCTTTCAAAGATTTTGCCATATAATTTTGAATACGCCGATAGTATATTTTAGTAAAATCAAAAAAAATTTCGTTGCCCAAAATATATTCAAAAAATAGCTTTTTATTTGCGCTTGATATAATTGTAATTTCAAACTCTTCAGAAAATGATGAATTTATATCTGAATTTATATTCTCATCTATATTAAGATTCTTGGATGCTGTCATAAAACATAACAGTAAATACAGAAGAACGTAGCTAAATCGCATGTTATAAAATGTTTTGGTCATTTGTTAAAGACTAAATTTACAGTTATTTTATTTCAATTTTTATAATTTTAATTCCTTAAATACTATTAAGATAAATTCAGAACAACAAGATAAATGATATAACATATAAATTTCCTAATTAAGACTTGCGATAGAAAAAGTAGTTGAACATAAAAATGTAGAAAATAGATAATTAAAGCCGGAATATTTGCATTAAAAATATATCCATGGAAGACACACAAAAAAAGAATTTTTTATGCGATAAAGTGGTGCTATGATTTTTTATATTCCAATCACACATGCATAAAGTAATTTAAACAAAAAAATCAATACAAAGTCCCTAAATTCTTATTTTTATTTCTGTGTATGTTTATACCATTTAATATTTCAAATCTAATAGTCATACGTTGATTTTAGAATATATGCTAAACTTTTACCATCACTTTTTTATTAGCACCAAGATTTAATATTCTTTTGACAGATTTCAACGCAAATAGTTATAGATATTACTTTTTATATTTACTTTGCATAATAACATTGTTAGACTTACTAAATTAAGGTTGCCTTACAAACTGTTGTCTAAACCTACGCTTAGTTTTGTTGACATTCATAACTTTTTATACAACTATTATGAAAATATTTATGCTAAACGATCTTTACACTGCATATTTAGTCACGAAATGGACTTATATTATTTTACTATGAATTTCATAGATTATAAAACTCCCTTGAAATGTTAAAAAATAAAAATTAGACTGAGAAGGTAATATATAGAAAATATGTTTTTAGTATTAAGCATTGTGTTTTGATCATATAAGGTTGCTTATTTACAATTAAATTATTTATTTAACGTATAAAAACTATATCTAGCCACATTAAAAAAAACTAGAATAAATTGTTCCCGGCATAACTTTATTATACCTAATTATTATCTGCTGTATAATTTATGGCTTTAGAGTATCTATTTCTATGATGATTTTAAACATATAAAGATTATATTTTCTTTTTAATTATAAATAAAGATATTTTGCAGATGCTAAGATTAATGTTACAAGGTTTGATGGAACGTTGGAATAAACTGTACATTTCATGCATAAACTTGTTTTATATATTTTTTAGTTTACATTTTCTTGTGTCTGCGTAGCTTAACAGCGTCGATTTCATATTATTGGTGTTTAATTGTAATAATATTTACAATATAAATATCAATAAATACGTATTGCCACGAATACTTTATTTAACTCTCAACATGCAAAAAATTTATGGCCAAAATCATTTATTTACTGGAAGTTCTGCGGTAGTGAATACGTCTTATATTTATATTTATTGTATATCAAGACTTATATTTTTTATTTATCTTGCTGAAATTCATAGCAAAATTAGAGCTATGTATATAATATTTCTGGATATCAAGATATATATTTTAGATTTTTATTCATGATAAATTTTAGAGACTAGATTTTTTAAACAATAATTTGCTTTTTAAAAAAATCATTTTAAATTTAATCTCAAGTTTGCTTTTAAAATATAAAAAAACGAAATTTTCATAAAAACCGATTTTCGGATTCATCTTTATATGATTTTTTTATGGAAAGGATTTTTTTCATTTAAATATATGATTTTGGATGTCATCTGATGTGTTAAAGAATTTTTTGTAAATCTAAAGATGTATATTATGAATATATGTATTTTGATTATGCATTCAAAGGTCAGTTTTTTATTCTCTACTTCGGAAATTTCTATGCATTTGTAGATGTCTAATTTTGATTTTTAACATGCTTATCTATTATTACTTAATATTTGTCGCACTTTTTATCGTATTAAAAATAAGCTTCCCGACAGTTAAAATATCGGTTAAAGAAGAATCGAATAAATTCTTGTATTTAAAATGTGTTTTTACGGTGCAGTTTTATGAGAATTTATATTGTTTTTAAAAAAATTAAAAGTCAAAAAAATCAAAGTAAATTTATGTAATGACGACTTTAAATCATCTTTTCGTGGCCAATTTTGTTTTATCATAGCCAGTAGCAAAGGTATAGGTTGTCGTTTATATAATTTTTATTTGAATACCAAAAAAGCTGTTACTGTTGTAGTTCCTATCCCACCAATTTTAAACCCTTTGTTTACAGTTGCTTTTAAAAGAAAAAACCAATATATGTACTAGATATTTTTGGTTTATCTATATAGAATATAATATTCATTTTTTATAAAGGTAATATTATGAAGTAAAACTTATTTTTGCTTTTGCAACTTGGATTTTTGATCCTCATTATAATATTGGTAATAAATAAATAAAGCCAAATAGTAAATTCAAGATTCTTTGTTTAGCAAAAAAAGAAAAGCGATTTTTATATGAATTTTGTGTTGGTATGATTATATCCTTTTTAAAACACATATAATTATGTAGAAAACTTATATATTATGGGGTTTCTCAATATATTATTCAAATTATTATATTATGCTATTGTTATAACAAAAAAACAAAAGATGTCATTAGATTATTTTATGATGTAATGGCAGAATATTAGGCAATTTTTTATTGTTTTTTGAAATATTCGATAAAACTGACTCCATGGATTTTAATGTGGTTAATTATTTATGTTGTCAAGACATGTTAATCTTAAATAATTGTATGAAGAGGATGAAGCCTGCAAAAAAAAAAGAATTCGGTTTTATTTGGATAACTAGATTACAAAAATAACTTGATGAATTCATAAATGTGCTGAATGTTGCGTGATCACATCAATGGCAACAATTGACACGTATTGATGAAATATAAGAATAATTTACATTACATTGCATAATAAGAATGTAAAGCTTTGATTCCATAAAAAAATATAATGAATCATATGACGCCTGTAAGCTTAAAAGTATTCGGCACAATGATATTTCTTTTATTTACACATATAGTAATATTTTTATTCTAATAATACTCATATATCATATATTTTATGGCTCTATTTAGTATGAACGGCTTTTTTGAAAAGAATAAATATAATAAATTCTTATTGATATAATGATTTCTGTCTTTATAAAACTCAACTAGACTACAGTTTTGTGTAAATATTTTTATTTTTAGTAAAGTTGGCTATTTTTGTATAAAAAAGAAACATGGAAAAAACTATCAAGTAATAGCCATCATTTATGAATCATTGGAAAAAGATTCTTTATATAGGTAATCAACACAATATAAATATAATATGTTACTCAAAATATTGATTTTCGATGTATTCTAGAAGTAGAAAGAATATTTGCGCAATTACTAAATGATTTTTATATTACGTTTACACCTTATGAAAGCGAATATTTTTATGTAAATCCATAAAGTTCATGGCTCAATTTTTAAATTAAAGTTGATATACGTTGGATGAATCAAAATGGGCATAAAATATTAGAATTAGATGATATATAATCATAAGAACACATTATAGATTAAATCTTTGTGATTTGATATAATCGTGTTTAAAATGAATAAAGTTTTTATCGATCTTATGTGAACTTATTATGCAAATCGATCGTATCCCTAAATGGATACCTTAGAAAGTTGATATGGGGGAAACAATTAAGGTTAAAAGACTGAAATTTTATTTTAAATCAAAAAAAAAAATTTATCATAAATCATATAATTCAGTTAAAAATGTTGATTTTGTTATTTCACATCTGGTTTTCAATCCAAATAAAAGGTGTCATATTCAATTAGAAACAAAGTGTTAGTTTTAAAAAGAAAGCAACCTTAAAAAATAATTTTAATTTTTGTTCCACCATTATAAATATAAAAACCATTTTAGAATTGATAAAATTTTTCTATCCGAAAACCCCACAAAAAAAAACTTAGAATTTCTTAAAAAAATACAAATATCTTTTTATCTACGAAAAGCTTCAATGCTTTTTGCAAAACAGAACGAAACATTTGTACTCTAAGGTTCAACGAATAAATATAAATATAGCTGAATAAAGCGTATAATAAAAAATGCTAAGTTTTTAAAGATGCTTTTATAATGCACAAAAAAACTTAATTTTCCCATTAACTTAATATTTAAAAATCTTTTATTCTACTATACGTCAAACATACTTAATGAAAATACAACTGCATACAATAATCCGAAATTTGAAAGTAAATCAAATATTCATACTATTTCAAATAGTCATAAACATTAAGATGTTCAGAAAATGTATGCACATACTTAAGCTATACAGTTTTGAGTCTAAATGATTGATCGCTATAATGTATAATTTTACGCAGCAAAAATGGATGAGAACTGATTAGATAATTTTAAAACAATTAAATGGTATAAACGGCATTCGTAACAACGATTTTATATAAAGTATAAGACTTATTTTAACAATAATTTACTTAATTGTCAAAAAAAAAGTCAGATCCGATGATATCGGAATAAAAAGACAAAATATAGGATATAAGGTTATAATTAAAATTGCCCTAAATAGTATGACGCTTCTAAGATTGTTTATATCCATTCTATACTGTATGATTTATCTTTAGACGAAAAATTGGATTTCATTACATTATTACTTTGTAGTAATATAGATATAGAGGCAAGTTTTATTAAAGAATCATTGGATAAATTTTTTAGGCGTAAAGTTAAATTTTAAGTTTGGATAGGAAAGTGCTGAAGTAATGAAAAAATACAAGGCTAAAGACAAAAATTGCAAATAAAGAATCTACCAAACTGAAGATTATTGTAAATTAGCATATTAACAATCTATAATCTGATTTATTGATAAAATCTTTCGAAAGTAGTAAAAGTTTCTTTGTATATTATAAACTTTGGTCACGAAAAAACTTTTATGTATACAAATATATTAGTATTGATGTATTTTACTTTGTAGGAAAACAATTTTCTAGTATTACTTATTGAGAACATTACGTCTGGTATCTGAACCATTCATACTACCAGAATATTTCGCGGATTATCTATAAGAAAAAAAGTTTATATATGCCAGACTCTAATTTCATAGGTGTTAAAAGATCACCGTTTTAGATCATATATATTGATACACATATCTACTTCAGTTTCTTGCAATACCTCATATCTTATTTCAATTTTTATTCGCAATTATAATCATATTTACGCTTTGTTTCGAATGCATCAGAACAACCGTTACAAGTATTTTATTTTAAGTTTTTAAACCAGATGGTTGTATTCGAATCATGATACCGTACTTTTGCTGAGTATAATAGTCATATGAACAGAAATAACTCTCTTATTTATAATGTCGGCCTATACTAACAATCAAAATTACATGTAAATACTAATCCTGTATTTTTGATGCATTTATTATTTCCTTTGTTTGCAAAATAACACGTTTTTAAAACCACACTACTAAAATTACTAATCCTTATATTATGATTTTTATAGTACAGTTAAAACATTATTAATATTAAAATGTTTTTTTTATGCAATACAGCGCTTATATATATATCCTATATCTTTTATGCCTTCGAAAAGCAAATTTCATAGAAAGGCGCAAAAAAACTCTAACCACAAAACTTCTGTTATCCTAAAAGATGTGCTGCACTAACTTATACAACATGGCTTCGTTAGTAGAAAAAAAGTCTGTAGATACATTTTTACCGGAATTTCTCAAGCAAGAGTGTCACAGCCTATTTTGCATTCTGTTGTAGAGCAAGAATCATTTCCCCAAAAAATTGCATATGAAAGTCTTTTCTAATTCTATATAGCTTATATTTTTTTCAATTTTAAAGTTTTTAAAAATATTCTTAAAGTAAAAAATTTATTAGAATATTTGTTAGGCCGGACTATTAAACCACTTTTAAAGATTATTACATATGTTTTGTATTTTATTTTATGCCTTTGCATGTATTTTGATGATTTATGAATTGTTTTATTAATTATTGACATCTTTTAAAAAAAAAAATTGTTTATATATATATGTCTTTTTATTATAATTTAAAATAATAATTTATCATAAAAAATTTGTATCAGAGCTTTTAGCACAATTTGTTAAAAAAATTTGCAAACTTATTCGGCTAATCTTTTATCTTATCATTATCCATATACTTTTTAAATAATAAGCTCAAAATTTTAGACATAAGTATTACTTCTGAAGGTATAATATAGCGAAGTTAGTATTTTGCTTGTCAGAAATTTATTTGTGGATATTAGAATACGCACCACCAATATAATCTTATATTTTTCTGTTAATAAAGCCACATGTGCCTGTCTTTCTAATGAAAAATAACAATGCTTTACAACACTTAAATATAATGCAGAACTAGTTTTTTGTGTACTTTATTTTATTATATTATCATTTATTTTTATAAGCATACTGAGTATGATATAATCTATTTATTTATAAATTATTATAAAACTAAAAAAAGAAGATTTTAAATTAGATTTAAATTTAACACGCGAAAAGTTTTTATTAGAATTTTCGTATAATAAAATGCACGGATTTTGAAAGTTTAAAAATTTTTTATTTTTTAGAGCAGAAAAAAAATACCTTTTAAAATTTAAAAAAAGGCAATACTCAAAGTATAAAAAAAATTCTGTCAAATTTTAAGGTCAAAAGAAGCTAATCGGCTAATAGAGGGCCTCAAAAAATTTATCGTACTTTTTAGATGTTATTAATGTTCATGTAAACCGAGTATGCAAAAAAAAATCTGTTTACGTTCAGAATAAAAATTTTCAAATCTTTTTTGAGAATAGGATTGAGTGACCTGTATCATAAATTTCAATTTGTGCATAAAAAAACAAAATGGCACCGGATATATTTCCATGTGTTACATAACTTAAATAGGTGTAATAACTTAAAATAAATGATTAAGATGGACATTTAATCTAGAAATAAAATCAGAGTTTATATATTTTTACAATTCTCGATTATATTATATGTGATTGTTCATCATAACTATTTTTTTAGATAAAACTGCAATAAAAGCTTGTATAAGATGTAAAATAGTAATCTTTTCGTGTTATTGTCGTAGTTTATATAATGATTTTATTTTAGCAATTTTTTTTTAAATAATTCCTCTTTGTGCTATTTTAAATAAAACGATATTAATATTAGTGTCATATTTCATATTCTTATACAAGTTGAATTTACATTAGAATTAAAACATATAATCATATTATAATTTTGTATAGTCTACATGACTGTATAATCTGTATTCGGCTATTTTTCTGCAAGCTTGATAATTAGATAGAATAATCTTAAATAAAATCTCAACGCAAAAATTATATCCAGATATAGTATATGCATTAATTTTGCCATATCAAAATATATTATGCCGTTAATAGTGGTTCTTCTATAAATAAATTTTATGTTTAGGTCTGTTTTATTTTTTAATATTTATCTTATATCAATAAGTACTTTCGATTTTTATATAAAATAGATACAGTAGATACTTCTGCCCTCAACATTCTTATGATATTTCTCAAAACATCGACGTATACGAGACAATTTGGCATAAATCACATCCCAATGCGTTTTTTTGTGCGCATTCTTCTGCTTCATACGACATATTTAACTATTTGATGTCGTTATATGTTATTTATAAATGTGAATATTAAAGCTTCTAAATAGCTGTATAAATATATTCATATGTAAATAATTACAAATTTATATCTAACTGTTCGATTTTTATGGGTATTTTATTTCGAATTTCGTTTGATTATAATTATACATTATTTCTATTTATCGCAACGTTATCAAGTTTTTCTTTTTATCGTAAATTTAAAAGTATGATCGATCTTTTTGATGTTTTATATCTATTTTTTTCTATCATCCACTTTTATCACTTCTAGTTTTTTTGTAATCACTTCTTCAACTGTGTGTCTTCTAATTTACCAAATTTTTTTCAATTGCAAAGTTATCGTTAGCATACTGCATATACACATTATCATTACTTGTTTTTCATTGTTTATAGTCATTACTAAGCATTTATTTGCATATACTTGCCAAGTTGTTCATTATTTTATTTTCAGCTCCACAGTGTTGGTAGTATACTTGCCCCAAAGAAGAAATTCCTACATAAAATACAACAAAATACGACATCTATCATTAGGCTTAAAGTTACTAATTTTTATATAATCTTGCGATATGTATATTTCAATCTTTGAGTTCTCATTAATGCTAAGAAATTCTCTAAGCTGTTATTATTCTTATATTTTACAGAATAAACTTTATTTCTGTTTAGATCAGCAAATTCTTATGGCAAAATTTTCTAAATTATCCTTAGCTATCTTGTATCTCCTATCAATACCAAGTGTCATTATATTTCACCTATTACGTATATTGCTACTCTTCTTAGTGATATTGTTTTATCTATGGTAAGTGGCATATTTAGCTCCAAAAGTAAATTTGTAAAATAGAAATTCGAGAATTACAATTTTCCCTTTTTGTATTTTTTTATCCTAGTAAATAGTATTTTTCTATATCTCTCGGGTGTAAAGCATGAATTTCTATATTTGATCTTTATACATATGATATTACATTTCGTAGAAATACTTTGATTATAATTCAAAAACACCTATGAAGTAGTTTATCAGTGAATTAACAGTTACGTATGTTGATTAGAATACGTTTTTGCTGTCAAATGTTATATTATTTTACACTGATTTATTATTTTTCTTATTTAAAAAAGCATTTAATTTTATATTTCGTATCTAATATTTGCATATTTGCTACATGATCAATATCTGCTGGTATCATTGATTTACTCGTGTGTAGAACTATGCATTCATACATTAATTGTTTCATCTGTCAACATTTTTAAATTAAATGTGAATAAAATAAAAAGAAATCACTTTTGAATAAAATTATTTTTCCGAGACAAAGCTCTTCTTTCAGAATATTTACTATGGGGAATTTTTTCCGTATCTTTCCAACGAAATCATTTCTGCAAAAACATAGAAAATTTGCATTCCTATTTTTTTGCACATACTGATCGTATAAAATCGTTCAAAATTATTTTTCTGATATAAATCCAAACAACTTAAATCAGCCTGCTATCAAACCTATAAACCTGAAATCAACAACTTGAAGATGTAGTTTTGTCAATAAAACCATTAGGGCGTCATGTTTTATTTTACTAATACACCTTAATTATATATAATCCACAGTTTGTTGAAGCGTTCATTATGTATTGCAGTTTTTTTGCGCTTGCGACAAAGACCCTTCTTTATGCTCATGGTAATAGTTATTTGTCTGGTAATTGGTTGCATCTTTATGCTTTCAGCTGCAAATTTCTGTCTATTCTGATTTTATCACGATATAAAATTGTGTTCACAGTTAATGAAAAACATTGCTCCGTATATAATAATATTTTTCGAACGATATATCAATTTTCTTATACAACCTGTTTTTACGTTTTTTTCTTTCTGAAATATGACATCGATAATTTTAGTTTTTGCTTATTTAGAACACCTCATTTTCTTATTTTAAAACTGATATAGAACACGTTAATATTGTTAAATGCAATGCGCAAGTAGTTATTCATTTATAAATAATTGTGACTTCAAAATTTCATTATATTGCTCACAGGTATTATCAACATTTTGATAGCAAAATTGCCTTTTAGTTTTAATTTTCTGCAAATATACAAAAAAACAGCTGCTTGGTTCTCATCAGATTTTAATTTCGTTTGCTTCTTTTATTAGGCCTCTGTATTTTTTTGCTGAATTTCACATATTTACGAATTTTGTCGTTCAGTGATATTTTTTTCTGTTTGTCATCTCCATCATTATTTATTTCAAGTACATTATACTATGTAGAATAAATAGTTTTGTTGTCATATTATCTTCCATTTTATTTATTTTAGCGTGAAGTTGTGCTTCTTGCGCTAGTATAGAGCTCTAAGTCTGTGTATGGTAGTGTAAGAATTAGTATATTTATTAATTTTTAACATTTTGAGTCATTTTTTAGCATTTTATTTTTTTTATGCTGGCTACTCATATTTTGATTGAAAAAATGCGAAATTTTATATAATTTCTATAACGAAAAGAATATTTGATGTTAATAACTGTCTTTATAGCATTTTTATAAGACTTTCTTACTCACTTTGTAGAGTAGTACAATATTTGATATTTTAGGCTTTTTTTATGTATTTTTCAAACATCTTTGTGGATTTTTTTGGATAAAATCCATTGCATATTTTAATTTTTTTGTTTTATATTTTGTTGTGTCAGTATATACTACTTTGTATTTCTATTATTCTTTTTTTTTGAGGTCACGAAATAAAATCTTGGAATAGGGCTAATAACAACTATTGTAAACTACAAAAATAAAATTTTACTTCTTTAGATGTTTATAAGATAAATATACACAAAATTGTCGTAAAAATTTAGTCATGTTTCTGCAACCTTACAGACTTACGCTTCAAATGTAGAAGAATTGGTTCATACCAAACTTAAATTTAAAATTATATCGATTCTGCCTCTACTGATGATTGTTATAAAAACAGGTATGTTATAGTTTTAGTATTCGATATAAAGTCTTTTCTTGCTCTCTCTGTTGTTTACAGGATTGATTAAGAATTTTCACTGATGTTGTTTCTTTTTGCTGGTTTTTCTAGTATTCCTATATGAATACGTTTGATTATATAAACATATAAGAATATAAATATATTGTATTATTAGCACAAATCAATATCTTTCAATAACGATTTTTGTGATGGTACGATCACAAGACAAAATAATTAGATATGGAAAATTGTGCTTGAAAGAACATCACATCTAAAACCATTTTTTTGCGATAATGACTTGAATTACTAGGTATTGAATAAAAATCTATCATATGGTGGTTAAAGGGATTTCTTTATAGAGAATTGACATAATCTGTTATATAGGTCCGTAAAAATATCTGATTATACGTATTTAAAAGTTAAAAGATAAATCTTAAATAAATCTATTTATAAATATAGGTTACTGTTTTAACACAATACTACATGTTTAATTACTAAATCAATGTTATAATGTTCTCGTTAGAACGGCACATTACATTGATGACTGCTTTTTAATTCTAGTTTTCAAGAGTTCATGTCATTTTCATTCCAATAGACCTGCTATCGAACACATAAAAATCACATGGAATCATAACTTTATAAAATACGTGTGTTTAAAGGTTCAAATTATATAAAATAAGATTTTAACTTCCTCATAGACAATATAATTGTATATTCTATACAGTGTTTTAAGTGAATATATATTAATTAGAATGCATCGAAATATCTTAAATGCAAGAAAAACGTAATATATAAAATATAGATAAAAAAAGCAAGTTATTATTTAGTTTTTTTACTTAACATACAAAAAATCATGTATTGTCAGAATTATATACGAATGAAAAGTTTTATACCCTAATTCAACTACGAGTCGTAAATAAGAAATATAAATAACAACCGATGCAGAACCAAATGGATATTTTATTTAATAATATTTAAGAAATTTTTTTCTAAAAGTCTTGAAAAAGGAATTGTCTTAAGTAAAACATTAAAAATGCATAAAAATATAGAAATATATGAAAATCTGTTTTATATTACTATAAAAATTCAATATTCTAAACATTTGAGCCGCAAAAAATATAATTGACTAATTATTAAATAAAACTGTATGTAAACGATTTTTTTATACGTTCGACGCTTTAATATGTGACAATAGTTTTCATATTCAACCAGACTAAAATATAGCGCTCAAAATACAAATTATTCGCACGAAGCCAGTCAATGTATAATAAAAATCTTTTTAAAAACATTAATATAATAATATTTTGCTTTTTCTGTATTATTAGTCACAATATAAACGTTTTTTTATAATAGCACAAACTTATATATAAATATCTTTAATATTATGCTTATTTTCATTAAATTGAACTTCTGTTGTTTATAAAGTATTGCTTAAGTTGTTAAGCCACATATTTATAAACTGGAACACAACGCTGTATGTATAGGTTAGATAAAATTCAAGGAGCCTTTTGCGAGATGCAGAGTTACGCAAGGGGCTTCTTTTGAAAATAAGGAAAATCTAAATAGATTTATGCTAAATCGAGGTTCATAAAACTGATTATAATACGCTATAATAAATTTGTCATTAAACTATCAAAATTTTTTTGATTAAAAACTATTTTTATAGCATAAGTATTTTTTTACAAAATTCTTTAATTAAAAAAAACATTCAATAAACGGTTTTTTGAATATAACACATCTAGCTTTTAGATTAAATTACGCATCAATGAATCTTTCTCTGACTCAGGAATTACGTGAATGAAATTATTTTCAAGGCTGAACTCGATGTCTCTACCGAAAAAAAGAACAGATGATGGTGACGAATAATCGACTGTTTCTGGTGTATGCTTTACCAAAATGCTATATCCCGATGTCAGTTCTGTACTCACAGATAAATTTATTGTCGAGAAATCTTGTATAGTCTTTTCTTTGTAGTTTTTTTCCAATTCTCTTTCTAAATCTACACTTCTATTGGAATTTATCATTTCAATATGACTAGTTTCCGTAGAATTACCTTTACATTCTACGTTAATTTCTTTATCTACGCTTTGTCTATTTTCACTCAACACAAGCGGATTTTTATCTAAATATTTATTGTTTTCATTTAAATATTTAGAGTTTTTATCCAGAAGTCTTTGACTTTTAATAAATTTGAAAGACTGAATTTCTTTTTTTTCATTCAAAAAAGTTTCATTTTCACTGTTCGTGTCTCGTTCATAATTCCATTTTTTTATATTTTTATTATGTTTGCTGTGTATTTCTTTTTTAATAATAATTGCACGCGTTATAAATTTTTTTTCCAAATCTTCTGTGATTCTATACTGTTCTGCATTTAATATTTTTTTTCTAGAAGTCAGATTTCGATTTGTCCCATTTTTTTCGCTTATTGTATTACTATCTTGTTGCCTATTTTCTTTAAATGGTATTTCATGTAAATTATCATTTGTGATATCTTTTACTTCGTTTAAATCAGTTAAATTGGTATTATTCGTGAATAAAATTTGTTTAACATCATTTTGAATATATTCTTTTATTTTTTCTTTTTTTTGTAATGCATTTGATTGTAAACTTTTGGTTTTGGTCCTATTTTTAGATAAAAACGGATTGATATTGACGTTCTGTACTATTTCATTATTTTTTCTAGATGCAGCTGTAGAGTTATTCTTATTTTTTTTCTTTTTATTATATTTTTCATCATTGTTTGATCTTTTTTCAGAATTTTTCTTGGCAATTTTATGAGAAAATCTATTTTTTATTGTCATATCAATTTCTTTATTCATATATTTCTTTTTCTGTAATAAATTTTCCGTACGCTCAAATCTTTTTTGATAGATAACGTTGAGAGCCTTTATATGTTTATCGCGTGATATGTTTATAACTTCGTCTTTTCTACTGCCCACTTGGGGGTTGGCAAGGTTTTGATTTGAAAAATTACTAGTAGCGTTGATTTCTTCTTCTTTTACAGAATCATCAATGAATTTGCATTTTTGTTCGATTGAGCATGCCTCATGTAGAATCTTTATTTCCTCTGTATTTTCTAGTGACAGATTTTCTAATTTATCTTTTAGACTGGAAACATTTGATATTTCATTTTCAGATATTCGGTCAACTTTTTCTTCTGACACTAAGTTTATTTTGGGTATGTTTTCTTGTGTAGGCAGTGTATTTTGAATCTGTGACACAGCATCACCATTGTGATTTTTATTTTGTAATCTCTTTGCTGTAAATTTGTGTGGTTTTTTGTTTTCAGAGCTTTGAATTTCTGAATTAGATGAGCAAATTTTTTTATCATTTTTTAAACACGGAGTTCTTAGCATTAACTTTATATTCGTTCTTTTATGCATAAACTTTGGATCGTATGTTATATTTCTAAATAAACGCAAAAATAATGCAACAAAAACCTTTTGAAATGTTGCGATTGATTTTCTGTGTTCTAATATGCAATCTAGTTTCATTTCATTCTTCAAATGCATTTCCTGATTAGAAATATTATTTAATCTATGATACTCGTAACAACAAAAGTCAGGCTCTTCGTCATATGTAAAAAATTGAACATACTCCAACTTTAGAAAAGCGTTTTCATGATCTTTTTTCTTATTAACACAGTGATGATCTATGTGATAAAATTTCTTGACTTTTTCAAGGAATTTTGTGTGAAATATAGCGAACCTTTCCGATAAAAATTGCGACAAATCTAAATGTTCAATCTCGGCAGAATATATGACCTCATCGAAAAGAGAATATAAAAAATCACATGAAGATATATAAAAAAATAAATATTGGTTTATCGACGCTCTTTTATCTGTCTCTTCGTATAATGAGTCTAGTAATGATTTTCTATTTTTATAATCTAAAAAAATAAATTTTAACGTTGTTGGAACATTTTTTTCTATTTCTTTAAAGAATTGCTTTTTGAATGCAGGTGATCTAGAAAATAAATTTTTAAAAAATATACGATTTTCATATTGTATTAAATACTCAAATAAATATAACAAAGCATTCCTTAAATAAACTGAATAATGATTACAAAAATTCCCACTTATACTAGAATCTAAAAACTTGTGTTCGTCATGACCACATTTACAAAATATCGTTAACGCGGCATTTACATTCTCGTCAACCATTTTTTTAAAACCTAAGAATCGATTCATAAAATCCAAATGAATAATTTTGGATTTTTTTGTATCTTTGACAATATACTTGAGTAAAGACAAAATTAATTTTCCAAAAAACTTCTCACCCATCATATAAACGTCAATATAAGTATATTTTCCTTTTAAGTCAGGGGATCCTTGGCCTTTATATATTGGATTTTTATTTTCGCTAGCTTCTGCTATTACAGGGTCTTTTTTATTCGATGTTATTTGTAAATCTTTTACGCATTTTTCTTTTGATTTTTGTAAAAAAATACAGTTTTCAGTGATTTTTTTGTTTCCATTGTTAATATCTTCCTGATGAGATAAAAGGTCAAGTGTTAAGTAGTTAGAGTCTTTCGAAGATCTTGAAATATAATTTCGAATATGTTGGGTGTATATTTTAGCAAAATCAGATCCGATTTCTTCACCTAAAATATATTCAAAAAAAATCTTTTTGTTCGCGCAAGATATTATTAAGATCTCAAAATCTTCTGTAAATGTCGAGTATATGTCTGAATTTATATGTTCGTCTATATTAATCTTCGTGGATGCTGTCATAATAGATATCAGTAAATACAGAAGAGCGCAATTTAACCGCATTTTATATAATTTTTTTGTCATTTTTTATGAATTTAATTTTTAGTTATTTTATTTCAATTTTTGAAGTATTTATCTATAAATTCTACCTAGATAAATAGAGAACAAACGAATAAATGGTATTTCATATAAATACTTAATTTCGTTTGACATTAAACTTCTAAATTTAAACTTAGGATGGAAAAGTCGATTAACATCAAAAAATGTAGAAAATGAATAATAAAAGCAAGTAGCACATGCATTAAAATTATATCTAAGAAGAAGCTTAAATTGAGAATCTACGTTACGATAATATACTGTTATCCTTTTTAATATTCCGATCAAGACCAATAAAGTTAATTTAAATAAAAAAATCCAACGTAAAAGACTTATAATCTTATATATTTTGCTGTGTATGTTTATACCATTTCATCTTTGATATCAAATATTCATACATTGCCTTTATGATATTAGCAGTAACATTATACCTCACTTAATTATTAGCTAAGAAAAATTTAACTACTCTATAGACAGATTTGATAAAAACTATCTGAATAACTCTTCTCTTTTAAATATATTTTCCACAAGTAATTTTTTTTATATTTACTATATTAAGTATGTTTATGAAACCATTGTTTGCACATATGCTTAGCCTTGTTGGGATCAATAGCTTTTTTTATATGTTAATCATGGTAAAATGTACGCTCCAAACATTCTTTACTTTGCATATGTGACAGGTAAATGGATTTATTGATCATTTTGCAAGGAATTATATATGTTTAATATGCGTTTGAAATTCTAAAAATGAAAAAAATTTCACTAAAATAAAGCTCTGCATGTGGTGAGGTTTTTTGTTTAATTTAATAAGTTTAAATCATATTAGAATGCTTTTGGCAATCAAATTTAGATTAAACGTATTTAGAACGATATCTAACCTACATAAAAATACTGGAATATACTGTTCCTGGCTAAACTTTGTTTTGTCCAATGATTGTTTGCTGTTAAATTTATGTTCTTATAATATCTATTTCTATGATCTTAAATTTACAATTCTAATTTGATTATTACATATAATGATATAACATTATTCAGTTTTATGTCATGGGTTGGAGTGGTTACAAGATTCCATAAAAAATATGTTGAGGAGTTAAAGATCCCAGATGAGGGGGAAGCATATATGCAAGCTCATACAAACGCAATCAACTTGAACCCACTCCATTTGAGAGAAGAAGAGTAGTTATGAAGATAAACCGTGGGAGGTTGAAAAAGATATATCGAGGAGTTGTGCAAAATTCCTAATGGGCTGATCACGTTTAAAACGATAAAATTGATAAAAAAAGAAGTAAACCATCAATAAAATTATGCTTTTAGACAGATAAATGTTGCAAGGATTGACTGGTAGTTAGAATATACTCCTCCCTTCATGTATAAACTCGATTTTAATCTTTTTGTAATTAACTTTTCTTGTGTCTGTGTATCTTTACTATGTCGATTATGTACATGTGTTTGCATAATATTAAAATAGTTACAATATCAATAACTTCAAAGATGTTGAAAGGTTTATGAAGGAAAGGGGGATTTACAATTCTAGAAATATTAGAAGACGCCAAATCCGGAACGAAACACAAAACAATCATAAAAATATGATATAAATATTGACATCGCTCAAGAAATTATGTTAAACTAGACTTTACGAAAAAAACTTGTTTAGGGCAATTAATAAACATACAATATCGATAATCAACAATCAAGCAGGGTATTACAAGCTAGAGCCAGAAGATTTCTAAAGGCTAGACGATGACATTAGACGAATATTGATTAAAAATAGAATACATGTGTAAAAATCCACTAAAGAACGATCTAGCTTTACAGGAAATTGATTATATAGCAGTCTTGAAAACATGTGGAAGTGAAATCTGGAAGAATACTCTTTTAGTGTCTAAAATCACTATATCAAAAAAGAGTACAATCATTAGGAAAGTGGCTTTGCTCAAATTTGAAAAATAAAAACAACGCTTATAGCCCATATAAATGATTTCACGAAGACAAAATACAAAATAGTACACTTAAATCTTTCAGAGTTACAATTAAAGCAAAAGGAGTGTTTTTGTGTATAATAAAAATTAAAATACTACAACAAAAACGCTTCAATATGCAAAATATTAAACACTTGAAATACATGGATGTTCAAACAAGCTCCAGTACAAAAATAAAAGATCTTCAGAAGAAGCTAGGTTCTGTTTCATTCAGGGTAGATATATTTTATAAGATATAAGAGGAATATGCAGTACTAATGCTAACTTTATAAAAACTGAAAATCTCTTGGCAAGCAGATGTAAAAAAATGCTTGACCATAACCATACAAGAAAGAATAAATCTATAGTACAATATCTTAACTTTATACTAGCAAGAGAATATAATTTAAAAAAAGTCAGGAGACACTAAGTGCAGGAAAATATGGGTGATGAATTCGCAGAAATCAATGTAGGAACAAGATAGAAACCAATCTAAAAATTTTTACGAGGCATTATATTTTTTTATGTGATAAAAAGAAACTGTATCAATCTCAAAGAAATATTGTGACTAGTATATAAAACATATATGTAGTTGTAAATGTAGAAGTAAGAAAGTACGATCTGCATACAATCGAACTGTCATTAATTTCAAAGTTCAAGAAAAAGACATTTTATATGTTAATACTCGAAACAGTTTGGTAAAACAATATTATTATAGGTATCTAAGGTACTCAAAGTAACTAGACAGATTGAAGCTATATACAAATCGTTGGATTTCGTAAATCCTTAAATTAATAAGTCTTAAACGAAGGAGAGGTTTTAAAGAAGACTTCTGAAAGGAACAAAAAAGCTCAAAGTACTGATACGAATGAGCGCATGAGATTAAGCATGTTGTTCTTGATAACAAAAACTTAAATGATAACGAACAATTGAGCCTTAAAAAATATAAAATCATCATTATACCTATTTATAATAACGTTATCAAGTTTTTCTTCTTATCAAGAACGTAAAAGTATGATCGATCTTGTTTATCTTTTACATCTATTTTTCTTCTAGAATCAACTTTTATCGCTTCTAGTTTGTTTTAAATTACTTCTTATACTGTGTGTCTTTATATTTACTTAAATTTTTACATTGAAGAGTTCTTGTGCGCACACTGCTAATACACATTATCATGACGTTATTTAGTCGTTTATAGTCATGACGTAGCATTTTTTTGTATATACTTGCCAAGTAGTCTATTTTTTATATCATTCTCTACAGTTTTGGTATTTGTCTTTACCAAAAGGTAATATTTCTGCACAGCATAAAACAAAAGACGGTTCTATCATATGACTTGAAGTTACCAATTTTTATATAATCTTGAGGATATGGATATTTTAATCTTTGAGTTCTCGTATGTGCTGAGAAGTTTTCGATGTAGTTATTACTCTTTCTTTATACAGATTAAACTTTATTTCCGTTATTTTCAATAGATTCCATGGCAAGATTTTTTTAATTATTATTAGATATCTTGTATATGCTATCAATATCAAGTGTCATTATATTTCTTTAATTACGTATATTGCTACTCTTCTTAGTGATATTCTTTAATTTATGGTAAGTGGCGTATTTAGATCTAAAAGAAATTTTTAAAATAAAAATTCGGAAACTAGATTTTCCGTTTTGTATTTTTTTACCCTAGGAAATGTGGTTTTTCTATATCTCACGGGTTTAAAGTATGAATTTCTAAGTGATCTTTATACTTACGATACTCTATTTCGTGTAAATACTTTGATTATAATCTAAAAACGCATATTAAGTAGATTATTGGAGAATTCGCGGCCACGTATGTTGATACGAATGCATTTTTGCTGTCAATTGTATTTTTTTGAGGTTAAATCATTGATATAATTTCATCACAAATCTTTTCAAATGTTGTAGATTTTGACAGATTTACTATATTCTTATTTAAAAAATCATTTATTTTTATCTTTCACTTCTAATATTTGCATATTTGCCACGTTGGTGATTATCTGTTGCTAACATTGATTTACTATTTTCTAATTCTATGCAATCATACATGCTTGTTTCATCTGTTATAATTTTTTGATTTTATGTGATTTGAATAATAAGAAATCACTTCTGAAAAAAAACGCCTTTTCCGAAAGAAAGCTCTTCGTTTCGTATATTTACAAGGGGAATTTTTCTTCAAGTACCTTTTCTAATCTATCACTTCAGAAAACTAATGAAAATATGTTAGACATTTTCTTTATGGTATACATGCGTCATTAATCTTTTGAAATTCATTTTCTGATATAAAAAACTGAAACTTTGGATTTACTTGTTTTCAACCTATAAACTGACTCTGGAAGATGTAGTTTTGCTAATACAACCGTTGATAAGTCATGTTTTTTTATGAAAAAAAAAACTACAATACTACGAGATTCACATTTTTTGCAATTTTTTAATATATTGCCGTTTTTTTTTCTTGCGACTAATATACTTCTGCATGCACTTAGGTAATAGTTTTTTGAGTATATATTTGATACGTCTTTCTACTTTAAGCTGCAAATTTCTATTTAAGATGTTCAAAAATTGTGTATGGGGTCAGTAAAAAATATTTCACTTCGAATTATAATATTGTTTCTCGAACGATATATTGCTTTAGCAGCATATAAGCAGAATTTTACGATTTTTTCTAGTCACAATATTAGATCGTATTTTATAATATCTATTGATTCAAACTTGTCTTTTTATTTATATAAATCAGATATAAAACACGCAAAATTTGCTGCATTCTAATGCGGAAAGTCGTGCTTAATTTTTTAAATATTTTGGGATTCCAAAATTTTACTTAATATCTTTACCGAATATAAATTACATTTTGCCCTTAAAATTTCATTTTTTATTATTCTTAAGCAAAATTAAAAAAAAACTTGCAACTTGGTTCTTATCAGCTTCTAATTTCAGTTGGTTTTTTTTTAGCACACAATTAAAAATTTTTTGTTTTTTTTTATTTTATTTACTTGAAATATACAAATTCAAATATTCTCATATTCTGTTTATTTTATAATTCCTTTTCTTCTCTTTCCAATATTTATTATTAGTACATATAATTAATGTCTAGAATATCGCCATGCTATTATCTATTCTTTCGTTTTTTTATTTGAGCTTTGAAGTCGTGCTTCTTGCGGTTTAAACAGCTCTAGGTCTGCAAAAGATTTTTTCAGAGTAGGCATAGATAATCTTTTCGAAATATTTGAATATTTTCAGAGCATTTATTTTTTATGCTTTTTCCTGATATTTTAATTGGACGAATTAAGAATTTTCGATGTTTTCGTCATTTAATATAAAAATATTTTTTGTTATATATTCTTTTCTTTAAAGCATTTTAGGAAAATTATAGTACTTTCCTACCCATTTACGGAGTGATACAATCTTTGATATTTTAAAGTATTTTTTATTTATTTTTATAGCATTTGCATGGATTTTTCGATAAATCAATTGCACATTGTGAATTTTCTTGTTTTAATTTTAGTTGTGGTTTCATTAATACCATAACTTTATATTATTCTTTTTTTCTGTGATTTAAAATAATATTATGAATAAGGCTTATTACCACTATTGCATACTAGAAAAATTATACCTAAATTTTTGAAATGTCTATAAGACAAGTGGGCTCAAAAATACTCGCTAAATTAAGTCTTTTTTCTACGACCAAGCAGACGTACACTTTAAGTGTAGAAGAATTAATTCATAAAAATTTTTAAATGAAATATCATTTGATGTAATGCCTCTTATATAGATTATAATAAGCAAGCGTGCTATAGTTTAAGCATATGAAGTAGAATTTTTTTCTTGCTCTTTCCTTTGTTTACAGGATAAATAAAATATATATTTTTATTTTCTGCTGCTTTTTCTATCCTTATAATATAACGTTATACTATTATGTATTTTCAGATCCTGTATGTATTGTATTATCAGCACAAATCAAAATCCTTCGAACAAATATTTTGCGATGATACGATTACAATAATTAGATAAAAAATGGCTACTGAAAGAATAATATATTGATAAACATCTGTTTGTCAAATAGACTTAGATTGATAAGTCTTGAACAGATATGTATCGAATAAGGTGGGTAAAGGGATTTTATATAAGAAGAAATAACAAAATCTGTTCTATATGTCCTATAAAATTCATGATTTTACATAATACAAATGCAAAAGATAAAACCAAATAAAAATCCAAATTTTATATTTCGTTGACTCATTATGTAACGATCTATTCTATTTAGCTAATAAATAAATAGGATAACTTCCTCGTTAAAACTACACATTACAGTAAAAAAACTGCTTTTTATGTCTAGTTATTAAAGAATTCATAACATTTTCGTTTAAGGGCCAGCTATCGAAAACTAAAAAATCCCATCGGATCAAGACTTTCTAAAAATACGTGTGTTGTAAGGTAAATAATGGAACTAAATTTAGTTTTTAATTACTCAAAAGCAATATAAGTATTTTTCCCTCCTAGTGTGTTCAAGTTATCATATAGAAAAAATAGTATTTTAAATTATCCATAGATGAAAAAAATATAGTATCGAATAAATATATCGATAAAAGCCAAGAAAACATTGATGCTCTATTATACTCAACTAACATATAAATATCTACTGTCAGAATTATCTACAAATAAATAATTATAATACCCCGATCCATTTACGAGTCGTATATAAGAAATGTGAAAAACACCGTAGCCGAAGGATATTTTAAAATAATAAGCTTAAAGGATTTATTTCAAAAAAAACTCCTGAAGCAAGAATTTACATTAGACAAGATATAAAAAATGCTAAAAAATCAAGAAATATCTGCTGACATGTTCATACAACAATATTATGTTTAGCTTAATAATGATAATTGAAAAAAATATATAAGCCTATAAATAAATCAAATCAGATGTAAATAGGGTATTTCTTTCACGTTTGACGCATTAATATGTGACAGTGGGTTTTTTTATGACAACCTTTAAAAGTCAAATTTTAGTAAAAAATCAGCAAGAGTGCACTTAAATAGATCAAAAATAACTAAAAAACATAAATATATCAAGATTTGTTGGTGTTTGCTGTAATATCAGTCACCATAAACCATTTATAATGCACAAGCTTATATAATGGTATATTTAAAATTAGATTTTTTTGTATTTTAAATTTAACTGCAGTTAACATATGATTGTATTTGCTTCTAGGTTCAACACACCTTATCTATTGTACGAACTACATACGCCATATGTATTTGGTAGATAGTATTGTGCAGGTTCATTGCGAGATTCAGTAGTTAATACATATGTTTCTATCGAAAAAAACCTTAAATTTAAAAGGAGTGTATATACAATTGCTATTAAATGATCTAAAATAATTTTAACATTTTACTATTGTATTTGTTTTTGATGAACAACTATTTTTTGAGCTTCTTTATAACATAAGTATATTATTACAAAATTCTTTAATTAAAGAAAAACATACAAAAAACAGTTTTTTTAAAAAATATGCATCGAGCAATTAAACAAATTTACGCATCAATGAATCTTTCTCTGACTCAGGAATTACGTGAATGAAATCGTTCTCAAGACTGAACTCGATGTCTCTACCAAAAAAAAGAACAGATGATGGTGACGAATAATCGACTGTTTCTGGTGTATACTTTACTTTTATCTTATAACCTGATGAGAATTCTGTACTCACAGATAAATATCTAATCGAGAAATCTTTCATTGTATTTTCTCCATGGTTTTTTTCGATTCATTTTCGGAATGCAGACTTCTATTGCTCATTCTTATTTCAATATGACTTTTTTCTGTAGAATTATCAATGCATTTTGTGTGAATTTTATTATCTACGATTTTTTTATTCTCACTCAACTGAAGCGGATTTTTATCTAAATTCTTATTGTTTTCATTTAAATATTTAGAGTTTTTATCCAGAAGTCTTTGACTTTTAATAAATTTGAAAGACTGAATTTCTTTTTTTTCATTCAAAAAAGTTTCATTTATACTGTTCGTGTCTCGTTCATAATTCCATTTTTTTATATTTTTATTATGTTTGCTGTGTATTTCTTTTTTAATAATAATTGCAGGCATTATAAATTTTTTTTCCAAATCTTGTGTGATTCTATACTGTTCTGCATTTAATATTTTTTTTCTAGAAGTCTGATTTTTATTTGTCTCATTATTTTCGCTTTTTGTATTACTATCTTGCTGCCTATTTTCTTTAAATGGTATTTCATGTAAATTATCATTTATGATATATTCTATCTCGTTTAAATCAGTTAAATTGGTATTACTCGATGATAAAATTTGTTTAACATCATTTTGAATATATTCTTTCATTTTTTCTTCTTTTTGTAATGCATTTGATTGTAAACTTTTGGTTTTGGTCCTATTTTTAGATAAAAACGGATTGATATTGACGTTCTGTACTATTTCATTATTTTTTCTAGATGCAGCTGTAGATTTATTCTTGTTTTTTTTCTTTTTTCTATATTTTTCAATATTTTTTGATCCTTTTTTTGAATCTTTATTGGGAAATTCGCTAGAAAATCTATTTGTTTTTTTTGTATAATTTTCTTTATTCATATATTTCTTTTTCAGTACTAAATTTTCCGTACGCTCAAATCTTTTTTGATAGACAACGTATAGGGCCTTTATTCGTTTAACGCGTAATATATTTTCGGCTTCGTCTTTTTTACTGTCTACTTGGGTGTTGGTAAGTTTTTGATTGATAAAATCACTAGATATAAGACTAGTAGCGTTGATTTCTTCTTCTTTTACAGAATCTCTAATTAATTTGCAAGTTTTTTCGATTGAGCATGCCTCATGTGAAGTGTTTGATTCCTCTGTATTTTCTAGTGATATTTTTTCTAATTTATCTTTTAGAGTGGGAACATTTGATATTTCATTTACAGATATTCGGTCAACTTTTTCTATTGACACACAGTTTATTTTAGGTATATTTTCTTGTGTAGAAAAGGTATTTTGAATCAGTGACGCATCATCACTTCTTTGTTGTTTAATTGTAAATCTCTTTTCTGTAAATTTTTGCGATTTTTTGCTTTCAGAGCCCATAATTTTTGTATTTAAGGCAAAATTTTCTGAATTATTTCTTTTATTTGGTCCTGTTAGCATGCATTTTATATTATTTCTTTTGAGTACAAACTTTGGATCGTAAGTTATAGTTTTATAAAAACTACAAAATAGCGAACTGAAAACTTGCTGAATGATCCCAACTTTTTTATTCAGTTCTACTATGCAATCTAGAGTGATTTTATTCTTTAAATGTATTTCCTGCTCTGAAATAGCTCTTAAGCTATAATAATCCCAGCAAAAAAAGTCGTGCTCTTTGTCATATATAAAAAATTGAATAAATTTACACTTTATAAAGGTTTTTTGTAAGATTGGAATTGTTAAAGCATCATTTTTATCAATGCTATAAAATTTCTTGATTTCAGCTAAAAATTTTGTGCGAAAGGTACTAAAAACTTCCGAAAATGTTAATGATGGTTCTATTTTTGATACTTCAGCAGAATATATGAGATTCTCTAAAAATGATTCAATGAAGTTAGTTGGAGATATATAAAAATATAAATATTGGTTGATTGAAGGGTTTTTATTGACCTCTTCATACAATAAATCGATAAGTGTATTTCCGTTTTTACATTCTAAAAATAATAACTTTATACGGTTCCTATCTTTTTCTCTAATGCCTTGCGAAAATATTTGTTTAAAATCATCAGATCTAGAAAATATATTTTTGAAAAATATCTTGTTTTCATACTGTAACAGATACTCAAATAAATGAGATATCATATTCCTAAAATAAATCAAATAGTGGTTACAAGCATCTCCATCGCTAATAGAATTCAATATCATGTGTTGATTTTTGCCACATTTGCAAAGTATCTTTAACGCGGCATCTACATTCTCGTCAACCATTTTTTTAAAACCTAAGAATCGATTCATAAAATCCAAATGAATAATTTTGGATTTTTTTGTATCTTTGACAATATACTTGAGTAAAGACAAAATTAATTTTCCAAAAAATTTCTCACCCATCATATAAACGTCAATATAAGTATATTTCCCTTTTAAGTCGGGTGATCCTTCGCCTTTAATCATTGTTTTTTTATTTTGAATTTCTTCTCCCATTAATGGATCTCTTTGATTTAATGTTTTTTCTTGATCTTTACCGCCAATTTCTTTGGAATTTTGTAAAAAATAGCAGTTATCAGTGGTATCTTCTGTTTCATCGTTAAAATCTTCTTGATGAAAAAAAAAGTCATAATTTATGTTTACAAAGTCTTCCGGTGATTTTAAAATATAATTTTGAATGTGTTTGGTGTATATTCCGAAAAAATTGTTTAAAATATCTTTGCCTAAAATATATTCAAAAAATAACTTTTTATTTCTCTCGATATAATTATAATCTCAAAATCCGCAGAAAATGACGATGTAATATCAGAATTTATATGCTCATCAGTATTAATCTTTGTAAAAGCTGTCATAATACATAAGATATAAAACATAAAAACGCAGTTAAATCGCATTTTATATGATTTTTTGCTCATTTTTTTATGAATGTAATTTACAGTTATTTTATTTCAATTTTTAGATTTTTAAATTCCTTAAATGCTACTAAGATAAATTTAGAACAACCGAATAAATGGTATTTCATATAAATACTCAATTTCGTTTGACATTAAACTTCTAAATTTAAACGTAGGATGGAAAAGTCGTTTAACATCAAAAAATGTATAAAATAGATAATAAAAGGAAATAGAACATGCGTTTAAAGCATATCTAAGAAGGATTGTGTTATGAAAAGCTATGTCGCGATAATATACTGCTATCATGTTTGATTTTTCGATCATACATCATAAAGTTCATTTAAACAAAAAAATAAACAAAAAGAACACAGAATCAATAATTTATTGCCGTGTATGTATATACATTGAATCGTTCAATTATTATATTCATACGTTGGTTTTAGAATATTAGCAACTACCTTTAACCATCACTTTATTATTAGAAAAGCAAAATAAAACTACCCTATAGACATATTTATACAAACTTCGTTGATAACTATCTATTATAAAATTTATTTTCACCATATACCCTTTTTAAGATTTACTTAATGAAAGATGTTTCTATAACCATTGTTTGCACATATGCTTAATCTTGTTGGTATTCATAACTTTTGTTATATGTAAAAAATATAAAATGTACGCGCCAAACATTATTTACACTGCATATGAGGTCGGGAAAATAATTTTTTGATCATTTTACAAAGAATTTCATGTTTTAAAATCCCTTTGAAATATAAAAATAGAAAAATTTCATTAAAATAGAGCTCTACGTGTGGTGAGGTTTTTTGTATAAGTTAATAAGTTTAAATCATATTAGAATGCTTTTGTCAATCAAATTTAGATTAAACGTATTTAGAACGATATCTAGCTTATATATAAAGACTGGAATATACCGTTCCTGGCTTAATTTTGTTTTATACAATGATTGTCTGCTGTTAAATTTATTTTCTTAAAATATATTTTTCTATGATTTTAAATTCACAAATCTAATTTGCTTATTTTTATAAAAAATTTATTATTATACAAATATACAAATAAATATTACAATATTTGACTTCTAGTTGGAATATTACCCTCTTTTATGCATAAACTCGTAATAAATCTTTTTGTAATTTACTTTTATTTTTTCTGTTGTGCTTAACCATTTCGATTATGTATTTTAGTTCTAAACAATAATAAATGGTTTGAAAATTTAATATTAAAAAATATTGATTTCTATGATTGCTTTTTTAAGGTTTAAACGGGAAAAAATCATAGCTAAGAAAATTGATTTACTTGTGGGTATCTGCGGTAAAAAATACTATATATTTTTATTTATTTCATATTTAGTCTTAAATTTTTTTGCACATTCTTGCTTAAATTCAATCAAATATTAGAGCTATGTATCTAATATTTCTGAATTTCAAGATATATCATATATTTTATTTATGATAAATTTTAAATACGAGATTTTCTTATGGATAATTTACTTTTAAAAAAAATCGGGAAATTTTTTGCTTAAGCCTTGTATTTCAAATTGTTAATTTACGGAATTTAATTATATTTGAATCTAAAATTCATCTATAAATGATAAATTTTATAGAAAAAATTTTTTTCATTTAAATGAATATTTTGGCGTGTCATCTGATTTGTAACAATTAATTCTTGATAAATCTAAATATATATTATGAAGATATGTATTTTGATGCATAAAACCAACGGACAGTTTCTTAGTTAAAACCTTACGATACTACAGGTAATTATGTGGATTATAAGATGCCCGATATTTTTTTATCCGTCTTAATCTATCATCAGGAATATTTCGCAAATTTTATCGTATTAAAAATAAGCTTCCCTGCAGTGAAAATATCGGTTAAAAATGTTATATAAATACTAACTAAATATACAATTATTTTCAATCTGTGTAATATAAATAAAAGAAAGAACAACATATTTATTTGATATTTTTATTATTTTCAACAGCCTAATTTTTGACAATATTATAATGTTTTCCAAAAAATAACATTTTAAAAGCCATCAAAATCAAAGTAAATAAATTTCAGTAATAACGACTCTAAATCATTTTTCTGACGCAATCATACTGATATCATAGCCAGTGGCAAAGGTCTAGATTTTCGTAGATATTAAATTCATTTAAATACACTGAAATGCTGTTATTGTATAGTCACAATCTTACCCCTTAAAACCCTTTGTTTACAGTTCCTTTTTTTAAGCACAAAACCAATATCTGTTCTAGATATTCTATGGTTCATAAATATAGAATATAATATATATTATATTTAGAAGTTAATACTTTATCGTCAAAACTATTATTGTCTTTTTAACTTTGATTTTCGTGAATCCTTCTAATATTGGTATATATAAAAAATAGTCAAATATGAAAATATCAGAGCTAGTGGTAAGTAAAAGAGCTAAGCGATTATTTTTCCGGATTTTATAAAAGAATAAAAATGACCTTTTCAAATTAGATGTATTAGATTTTATAAACTTATAAATTATGGGGGGTTCTTAATTCATTACCCACAAGATTGTATGATGTTGTGATTATAAAAAAATTCAAACATTTTACAAAAAATGTGATGTTGTAAAAACACATTATCAAGCTATTTTTTTGGGGGGTCTCCTGAAATATTTGGAAAAACAGATTCCATATATTTTCATTTAGAAAATTATTTATGTTTTAAAAATATGCTAATCATAAAATTTAAGTAAAAATATGATATGCCCTGCAAAAAAAAGCCGGAATTCTGTCTTCAGAGAACAACTAGATTTCAAAATAACTTACGCAATTTCAAAATACATAAATGCGCTAAATTTTATATGTTAACTTCGATTTTCGAATAATAACTTGCAACCATTAACACATATTAACAAAATATAAGAGCAATATATCATATAATGCATCATAAGAATGTCAAGCTGTAATCATTATGATAAATAAAAAGAGACCTAATAAAGCCTTTAAGCACTAAAGCATTTGACACAGCGTATCTCTTTAATTGTATCTAGTCGTAATTTTTTCTTGCAAAAAACGTATAACTCCTATATTTGTGTAAACGATCCTTCTGAAAAAGAATTCTAAGGTTAAGTTGTATAGACTTAATAATTTCTGGTTGTTTTAAACATAACAAAAACTTTTTGGTGTGTAAAAATAAACTATGATCGAAGTTAGCTATTTTTATATAAAAAAGTAGCATGGAAAAAACCACCTGTAATAGCTATTTATTTTGAATCATTAGAGAAAGATTCTCTTTATAAGTGGCACAGAAAATATGAAAACGTTGTATATCTTATTCAAAATAGTAATTTGCGATAGATGCTTGAAAATGCAAAAAAAAATTCTTTATACATACCTTTACACCTTCATAAAATGAAAATTTAGCGTAAATCTATAAAATTAAAGACAGTAACTTTTTTTCAATAAAGTAGAATTCTCGATACGAATCAAGAGGGGTCGAAAATCTAAACTAATAGCATGAAATAAAGACGTAAAGTTATAGTTTAAATTAAATCCTTTTGATTTTATTAAATGATGATTTTAAATATTCTTGGGGTATTTTCAATTATATGTGGATTTATTGTGCAAATTTTGTGTTTTTTAACTTGTATGCCATAAAAAGTTGATACGAAGGAAACCAAACAGGAGTAGAGACTGAAATTTTATCTTAAATCAAAAAAAAATTTAATTATAAAACTATATAATTCAGCTATCAATGCGGATTTTTTTAGCTTATATTCGTTTTCAATGAATAAATATAAATAAAGCTGAAATATCCGTATATTAAAATTTTTATAGTAGCTTCTATACGACATTAAACAAAATAAGTTTGCCTTGAAGCCGTATATTTGCGAATAGTCTTTTGTACCATATGCCAAATATAATTTACTAAAATATAAATGAATAATATAAACCGAAATGTTAAAATAAATCAAAAAATATTGAGCTAACAATTCATACTATTTCAAATAGTCACAAACATAGAGACGGTCAGATTATATATGCACATACTTGATCTACAAAATTTAAAGTCTAAATGATAGTTCGCTTCAATGTTTAATTTTATGCTGCAGAAAAATGATGAGGACTGATTGGATGTTTTTGAAACCATTAAATGGTATAAATAGCAAATATTTATATGATTTATGAATATTAAACGAATCAAAAACGAACAAATATAATTTGAAAAAACAATTTTGGATCCAATATTAATGAAATTTATATTTAAATACTAATCTAGGTACATAGCAATCATTAAAATCTGCACAAACTAGTTTTTTCTTCTAAGACTGTTTATATCTAGGATTTGAACTATAACTTATCTTTAGCACATAAATTATATTTCATTTCACGATAAATTTAAAGATATATAGATATAAGACAAGTTTTATTAAAGGTTCAAAGGGTAAATTTTTTACGGGTAAAGTTAAGTTATAAGTTTGGAGAGGTAAGTATGAGAAGGAATAGAAAAATATAAGGCTGAAGAGAAAAAAAAATAATTAAGTATCCACTGAACTAATAATAAATGGGCATAAAGTACGTTTTAGAATTAGAAATCCGATTTCTTGATAAAATCTTTTTAGAGATTTAAAATACATTTATATTTTATAAATTTAGCACACAAAAAAATCATATTTTTATAAAGATCAGATGATATTGATGCATGAAATTTTGATGAGAAACTATTATATAGTCTTGACAGTAGGTGCTTTTACTTTGTGCATGTGAACTATTCATACTCATGAGGGCTTACATTTTCTATAATAAAAACATCTTTTTATAACAGAATATGCATTTTGATGTATATTAAGTCAAAATCATAATCAAATGTGTATTTTTATCCATGATGACTTTAATTACTTTTCAAACCTCGAATCTCATTTTATTTTTCTATTTGCAATCGTAATTTATTATGTGCTCTTCTTTCAATGCATAAGAAAACCATTTAATACTCTTGATTTGAAGCTTTTGAAACATACCTTCAAGTCGATTTATGCTATCGTGGCTTTGGCGAGGATAATAGTCATATGGACAGAAAAAAATTGTCTTCTTACCTATATTATTCTATTGCGCCAATTTTAATTACAAAAGTAAATTATTTATGTATTTTTGTTGCATTCCTTATTTCCTTTGTTTAAATAATGCTCGTTTTTGAAAAAATAGAAATATAAATGATCTGATCAGACATAATGATGCCCTTCTAATCTTTGCGTATACACTACTCGCGAAACATTTAAATATAAAAATCTATTTAAGTGAAGAAATGGTCACTAAATACATATTCTATTTATATTTTATTCTTGTTCGCCTTAGCAGTCTTTTAATATTAGGAAAAATAACCACATGCGAAAATTCTCTTCATCTAGTACTCTGTGCTACATTTCATCATACCTTGCGGCTTCGATTGCAGAATTGAACACTGATCTTTTTTTTAAACGACTCATGCAAAGATTTACAACCCCTCAAATAATTCCATTTTTAAAAACAAATACTTTTATAAATTTTTGCTTAAATAATATTCTTTGAAACTCATACATTTTTATTTTGTATTTATATAAAAAATTGTTGCATAAATATAATCAAAGATATAATTTATTACCTTTAACCCATTAATTTTTCTTTGACTTTATTATTATCTTTTGTAGTTCATTGTATTTTTATATGATTCCTGTCATAATTCATAAATTGTTGTCTTTTCATGATAATCATTAAAATTTTTGTTTAATTTTCAATGTTTTTTTGATTATTGAAATATTGTATTGATTTCTTGACGTTTTATTGAATATATGAGTTTAATTTAATTATTATATTTCGTTTTTGAAACACTTTTTCTCTATACTCATTATTTAAGGTATAAATTTCTTCATGACTTTCATATTTATGTTTTTTCAGATATCTAAATATTGTATCAAATCTTTTTATTTATATTGAAAAAATGTATTTGTAAAATTGTTCGGCAAAAATTTTGTGTTATCATGTTCGTTAGAATTTTATTATACAAGCTCAAAATTTGACACATAAGTAACATTTATGGGGGAATTATTGTGTCGAAGTTGGTATTCTGTTTCTTAGGGATGTATTTGCAGATATTTAAATATAATTTAACAATATATCACGGATTGTTCTGTTAATGTTGCAATATTATTTTAATATAGCATCAAATACAGGTTTTGATAGAAATCACATAACTTTTTATTCACTAAAATATAATTCAAAAAACTTAGTTTTTATATTAAACACAATTTTTAAAGATTAATATGTGTTTTATAGAGTCTAATGTTCTGCAATGATTTATTTATTACTTACTTACTTGTTTCAAAATAGGTTATAAAAAAGGAAAATTTTTATAGATTCAAATATAAAAATCTACAAAATATTAATAAAGTGAATCATCAAAATATAAAAACAATAACACGCATAAGTTACAAATAAGGGTGCAATTTGTATATAGATCAAATTTGAATATAAATACAAAATAAAATATTAACAAAAGGAAATCCATGAAGTTCAAAAAACACCTAATAAATTTCATGGTTAAAAAGAGCACATATGTAAATATACTAAGGTATATAGATATATCGTACATTATATCAATTATCTATTTTGTAAAATGGTTTACACAAAATAAAACTACCAGATTATTTTTACGGTAATGATTAAATAACTAAAAAAAATTCGAAAAAACCACCAGATTTATGTATAAGATATACTTTCTAGCACAATATATCCTTCTATTTATTACATAACCAAAATAAAGCTAATATATTAATGGAAGATTTTATTTAAGGGTAAAGCTTAGTACATTAATTTTGGATTTTTTCTTCAAGCTTAACAAATCGATTTCTCATGCACACATCATATATAAACTTGATTATATTCTCTTATTTTATATCTTCTTCACCAACTCTCCTCTTTTCGAGACCCGTTAGTTCGAGGGTTTTCCTCAATCCTATAGTAAGACGAAATATTAAAAATGAAATGAAGTTACAAGCTTTTTAACACATATAATATTGTAATTAATAACTATCTTTTAGCATTAAAATAGCAATTTGTTGTAATAGCTATATGAAAATGTGACTCTGTGTATTTTCATTCGTAATCTAATTACAGATTTTGCTTCTTTTGTTATTATTAGAATATTATTTCTCTTTGAACCAATTTGATAAAAGTGATATTGATATGAGTATCATATTTCATGACCTCCTATAGTTGAATCAATTCCCAGATTCTATGATTATCATTATACAAATAATTTTAAAAAGGGAAATATTTTGTATATATCCAAATTTACTTAAATGATTATAGTTTACTTATTTATTGATAGGCTGATACCAAGTTAAAATCTCGACCCTCAGACAAAGTCACCAAAATTATATATATTTTACTTGCAGAATAACATGGCTGGTCTTGCTTTAAAGATCTTTACAAACAATATTTTAATTTAGTCTAGGCTGATCGCCAAAATACCAGTATGCGATGTAATGTCGCCATGATGAATAAAAATTAGATTTGAAATATTTCGATTATAAAAACTAAATTCCATGTTTATTGTGTTTAAGATTGTAAGGCAAGAATACAGTTTTTATATAATATTAATGCATGAAAATATGCATAAAAAATAATAAGAATTAATATAGTGCCATCGATATTTAATTATGCAATTAGATAATCGACTACACTTATAATAAAATGCATAATTCGATGATAAGAAGTCACTTTAAATATTTTTATGAAAAATCCAAATGAGTCACTGTATAGAGTAATCTAAAGTTCTTTTTGAACAAATTATAAAGTTAAAAATCAAATTTACGCATAATAAACGAATCTAATTTAAGAAATTTAATGATCATTTGTTATAATAAATAGTATAAAATTATTTCCAGCGAGCTCAAAAATGTAATTTTATTTTTGTAATTTATATAATTTAATATCTATTTTAACTCATTCGTTCAAGCCTGGCTAGCTCAGTCGGTAGAGCATTAGACTCTTAATCTAAGTGTCGCGGGTTCGAGCCCCGCGTCGGGTATATTTTAATTTTTATGAAGGGCACTATTATGAATGAAATAATATCAAAAAAATAATTTAAGAACTTTAAGAGGTGTATTTTTATCTACAAGTTCATATACTTTAATACGTCAAAGTTTTAAACTGTATTATATTAACTCGAATTGATTATCTCAATATAAATAATCCTCAAAAAAAAAATTTTAAACGAAATTTTGCATATTTTAAGATAATCTTGAGTAAATATGAAATTAAAGAAATACGCGGATATTGATTGTGTAAAGAAAGCAAATTCCAAGTTGACCCCTTGAAATTTACATATTTGGATCCAGATTATGCCAGGATGACCATAATCTAAATATACAATGATTTTGGATTGTAATTTCACTTAAGGTGTTTCAACTCTACTAATAGATCACTTGAAATATATAAAACTGTAATATGTAGTTGCTAAATATATGCCCTTCTCGATAGCTTTTTTCAGCTTCCCCTGAAAGAAATACTTTGTCTAAACTTATTGATGCTGAAATCTATAAGTTCAGCACTTTCAATAATCTCGCAATAAATTTCTGAAATAAACTATCGATTGAAATAAATACCAAAAGCATATAATTTATCAATGTATTTACTTTGGGGTTCAAATTATTATTTTTAGTTGCTAATAAAAATTATTCTATATAAATTTTCGTTATTATCCATCTATTCCCTCGTTAATATCACTTCATTAAAACAATTTTTCATTCTATAAATTTATTGTAAACATCTAAAATTTGAATCAAGCTTTGAAGTGTGAAATTTTCTTATTATTTATTCGTTACATTAAGGTGTTTGGAATGCCAACAAAAGCGGAAAATGCGCAACAAACTATATGATTGAGAAAAGCATTGAACCAATTAGTCTTGAGAGAAGTAGATGCATCGCGGAAGATTGTAAAGATGATGATGTTGAAAGCAGTATCAGCCAAATCTTTTCTATAGAGCAACCTAAAGTTTTGCTTGAACAACTAAAAAAATCAAATTAACCTGAGAATAAAAACAAGTATACAATTATTTTGATTCGTTACAAACAATTTTACATTTAAAGCGCTTAGAAGACACATCAAATCATATTTTAGAATCATATTATTGATGGGTATTTAACTTTGTTAAATATAAGTGGGCATTCAACAACATACTTATTTTTGTTTTATTATAAAAATATATGGGGTTTTCCTGTATACCATAGGTAATCAATTCTTACATTTATAATCATTTTTTTCTGCTGTAGAAAAGACTTTCAAAATTCTTCATCTTATATGTGAATCGAAATACAAACAGAAAAGAATAAATAATCTTTTTTAAGAATTTATCATCTTTTTTGTGAATCAAGATTAAAAAAGAACAGATGGAATATTTGGTACCATACGAAAATATAAATTTTTTAATTTTAAAATAAAAAAAAGGTTCACTTCTTAAATTAACTCTGCCAATAAGATCCCGTTCTAGAAAACGAATTTATCGTAACAAATAATGGATCAATCAGTTGCTTTTCATAATCGAATTATGATATTTCTGCATTACAATCAATTTTATGTCTAAAGCTATAAGGTCCCTGAACCGTGAAATGGGAAAACAGTGTATGCTGTATCCGTTTCACCCAGGGTTAATAAATTACCTGCTTGGCAATTTAACAATGCCCTTGTGTGGGAAATATTCGAACCTTCATCCATTTATTTATGTGTTATAGATCGAATGTTTGTATGACACAACCATGAGACTTTATTAAACCTATGGCAATACTCGGTTTAACAGATAAAAAATATATAATCATCATGGTACTTTAGTTTACGATGGGTGACGACACCATCCACAAGTTTGTTAAGAGGCTGATACATAACGGTAGTTATGTGGAAGAATAGTATCTAAAAATAATAGCGATTGCTGAATAAAATACGCCTCTAACCTTTCATAAGCAGAAATCGTATCAAAAATTAAATAAAACTATTATTAAGCTGGAAAACAAGGTCTAAAATAACAATAAACACTAAAGATAAGCTAGTATAAATACAATTAGTAGCTAAGTATTTTTACATCAAAACTATTTTGTAGATAATGATTATAGGAATTACTTTTTCGGAAAACCGAAACTGCAAGTATATACAAATTTGTGCATAAACTAAGGGGAAATCTGATCATATGTATTAATATATTTCATGGCTAGTATTTTTTAAAAAACGAATATTATTCGACATATTATTGAATTTTAGATTTCATATATTTTTTATAGTTTATAAAACTGGACTTTCGAACGATCAATATGCAAAAAAAAATTACAAAAATCATAATTTACTATAACCTTATTCAATATTGTAATCAAAATTGAATTAACATTTAAAAATACAAATTATGGTTAAACACACCATTCTAATAAATTAAAAGGGTCACGCTTATGTATTAAACACATTCGGGGATGAAATGAAAGTTATAGACCCGGAATAATTTATACACAAGATATAACAAAAGGATGAATGTTTTTATAGTATTTCAGTGACATTAAAATGTTAAAAATATGGTTCTGATGACATGATTTTTTTATTTAGTATGTATGCGAATAAAGATATATTGAGTGTTAGAATACTCCACGACTTTATAAAATATTATTTCTTGACTAATTTGTAAAATACATTATTACTAAAGTTTCTACAAGACACTTGAACTCATATCATTTGAGAGAAGAAGAGCAGTTGATGAAGATAGATCATCAGAAGATGTCAAAAGATGCATCAATGAGTTGTGCTAAATTTCCAATGGGCTGACCACGTCTAAATAGATAAAAAGAAACTTAACCCATAAATAAATACAATAATTCTTTAAATTCGTTTCATACACAATAAAATTATTAATTTTTAACCATACACCATCATATTCGATCAAATGGTAACGTCATAATTTGGCAGATTTAAGTTAAATAAGAACAAATCAGCATCAAATTTTATGTTTTTGTTGGTTAGTTTCATTTGTATAGGCCTATTTCTGTTTTAATTATAACATAATCCACATTACTTTTTAATTGTTAAGCGTTTATATTATAAAACAAAAAAATGATCAATAATTCGATGAAATAAATGTGCATTTCTTTTTCTTAATTTATTCGAAACATTAATGAAATATCTGCTGTTCTCAGTTTCTCTATTTCAGATATATTTAATTTTTGTATGCACGAATAGAAGTTAAAAAATCTTTTATATCTATTAGCTTTGAAAAATAGCAGTTAATTTATGGGTTAATTTGATTTTGCACAATTTATTTTAGTTTAATAAAATATTTAGACTGCTTTATATACCAATTTAGGCTCAAATTTCTTTAAACCACATCATCTTTACGATTTTTTTGGTAAATCTTTACTTTAAATACCATCAACTTAAATGTTTTTCTCAATATACTCCTAGGTATGTTGGTATCACTTAAAGTATACAATTATATAAAAGGTTTTTATAGATTAAATTATCTTATGGATTTTAGTTTTAAAAATTCAAGTGTTTTTCTGTATATATTTCTGGGTATGTTGGTATCACTTAAAGGGAACAATTATATAAAATGTTTTTATAGGTTAAATTATCTCATTAATTTTTAGTTTCAAACAAGTAAAAATCATGATAATCTTCATACAATTTCTTTCTTTTTATAGTTAAAGTGGTCTTAATTTTAAAATTATTAATTCAAATATCTCACACAATCCTATTGTTTATGTGTACTTCTCCGCTTCTATTAGCGTTTCCGAAACTTTAATATACGGCTTGTAGTATTTTTGACCATATAATTCTATTATATGATTTATGACGCTTTTTTTGTTCTGGGGTTATAAATTAGCGACAGTTCATTGACAAGTAGATTGTATTTTATTGGTTTTTCATTTTCAGTGCATAGCAAGTTATAGCTTAAAAACACCTTTTTATTATAATTTTAGGCGTTTTTTTAACTCGTGACGAATTAAATTGATTTTTATTTGTTTATTTACCCGTATATATTTTCTTTTTAGGAAATTTGCTCATGATTATTAAGAGTTTTTGCTTATCCGATACAGCCCAAAGTGTGTTCCTTCAAATTTCCTGCCACCAGTTTGATATATACATGAATTAAACATGTTTTACTTGAAATAATTGATAGGGCTTGTGTTTCTATCTGCTATAAGTCGATGGTTATTTACACTTCTAGAGCAATCTACACTTACCCGTATCAGCCCTGAACGAAGCTGGCTTCATTCAGTGTTAGGGCACGTTTCTCAGTGAAACTTATATATTTAAAGTCGGCTTTTCAACCTTTACAAAGTTTTTAATTTCTAGTTTCGACATACCACCCCTTTGCAAGTATTTCTCGTTTTGAGTAAATTCATATGAATCAGGGGTGTGTTGTGGTTAGAACACAGCCCACTTATTTGATCGTTTCTTAACAAACGGCACCACCGCACCATTACGTTAGGCAAATATATTACTTACGTGTAAAATTATTCTTTTTATAAATTTTTTCTACTCTGACATGATTGGCATATTATATCATTGTACAACACCTCAATGCATCTTTTGACACCTTCCCCTGATTTATTATTATCAAAAGCTTTTAGTCAAATAAGGTGGCCCAACCATATTGCAAAGTTTAAGAGCTCGCATCTATGTTTCGACTTTACCCAGATTTTCTAACCGCTTACGTATTTTATATGGAGTTTTGTGGCCGCACCATCCAAAGACATTATATAGGGCATTATTCTTGTTTTACATTTGTAAATTAAACGAAGTTCATATATCAAGATATCATGCTTCCTATATTTTTATTCTAAACTTTCGTTGAATTTTAAAGGTTAGTTATATCCATTTCAATCAGCAATTAGATATTTTATTTTTTATCGTACAAGAAAATATCAGGTTTATTTTGTTTGATTAATACAAAATAAAATTTATTCATTTTAGGGCTAAATTTTCCTTATAATTTTAGTTTTTGTTCAAAATCACAACTTGCTTGATCTCATGTGCCTAGAGCCTATTAATACTTTCGGCTATTTTCTTAACCGAAAAGTCTTCTAAAATACCTCACCTCCGTTCAAGTCTTATTAATTCAAGGGTTTTTCTCTGTCCCAAGGTTTGTATATATCCCTGAAATAGATTGGTTACTTCCAGTTCTCTCTGATATTGTGTTATCATATTGTCTCAAGTTATAACATATGGAATAATTTTTGTCTTGTACTTGTATATTAATGGCTGCTCGGATGCTAGTAGATTTGATTAATACATAGGGGTATATAATATAAATTCATAATTTATAGATGTTATATTGGCTCGATCTTTTTTTACAATATATTTGGGCAGAACCGTATGTTTGATTGGCTGAAAATAACAGTAAGAAATATTCTGTAAAATTATCGATTTTTTCATCTTCGTTTGATCATTATGATAAAAAGAGATAATTTCTTTTTTTTTTGGTATGCTAACTATGCATAAACAAGACCAACAAACAATTTATATGGGTTTTTAGGCAAAAATAATATAAATTTTCATGCAATTTTGAACATATATTTTCCGTAATGGTTATTTATTTTCAGAATAAACTTTATATGAAATAATATAAAAGTTACTTGTTATGTAATTTTACAGGTATACAAATTGAACCAATGTTATTTTCGGAGTATGTTAGATCTGTATGTTGTCGTCGAGCATGCTAATCACCCAATAATTATTTTTAGTATGAAATAATAATGAAAGTTCAACTCTTGGATTGTGATAAGATATTAATTTAGGGTGATACAAATTTTTTTTGTTTAAAAAATAGGTAAATTGATTCTAAATAAGTTATAATAATGTTTTTTTATTATTTATTTATGGTTAAGTTTCTTTTTATCGATTTTATCTATTTAGACGTGTTCAGCGTGTTGGGAATATTGCACAACTTCTTGATGCATCTTTTGACACCTTCCTCTGATCTATCTTCATCAACTGCTCTTTTTCTCTCAAATGAGATGAGTTCAAGTGTCTTGCGGAGTGTGAGAGCTTGCATCTATGCTTCTACTTCATCCGGTATTTTTAACTCCTTAACATATTTTTTATGATGTTTTGTGACCACCCCATCCCAAGTCATCACATATGGTATTATTCTTGTTTTACATTTGTAAATTAAACCAAGTTCATTCGCCAAGATATCATGGTTCATATATTTTTCATTCTCAACTTCTGTCAAGTTATCAAGGCTAGTGTTACTCATTTGGATCAGCATAATCATATTTTCTTTTTTATCATATAGAAAAATATCTTGTCTATTTTGTTTGATTAATATATCAGTTTTGATTCTGGTATCAACCTTTATTTCTACATTTTCGTTTTCGTGGATCACTTGCACAGATTGAGTTCTGATCTTTTTGGTTTTCTTAAAGTTGTATCGTCTTGGTAGGAGGAAATTAAGACATCTTACTATTTTATTGTGGCTTCGCGTGTAATCATGCCCTAACATTTTCTTGCATCTTGTTGCAAGGTGATCAATTGTTTTCATAGCTTCATTACAGTGTAGGCTTTTATCCTCTCACCGAAAAACATATTTCGTCTTGAAAAACAGAATTTTCCTTCTTCGCTTGGTTTAATGTTTGCATCTTTTATCCATCTTGATGATCCAACAATATCAATCATATCATTATTCTTAGCAAAAAAAAGTTTATGGTGTAATGTTTTTTCTTTTATTTTACACAATAGACTTTCTTGCTGCCTTTTCTCCAGTGTTTCGGAGTCGGTGATATTAGCATGATATTTATTTATAAGATATTCTTCAATTAGTGAGAGATGTCTCTTGTTATCTTTTTCTACTTTTAGAATCGCGGCCCTCCTCGGTGTGCTGTTTTTACTGTTTTCAAGCAGATTTTTTAGCTGGTAGATCATCTTCTCAGCTTTAAATTCGATATTACATAGCCCACGTCCTAGTCCTTTCGCTTTATATATAATCTTTGTTTATTACTAGGCTGGAGGTTAATAGAGAATTCGTTTAAAATATCTCTCATATTATCATCAAATTTGATGTATTCTTCTGGTTCTAATTTTAATACGCCTATATGGTAATTTATGAGTGACGTTGCATGTTCATTAATGGCTTTAAATAAAATACCAGCATTAAGTCTAGTCTTACATAAATTTCTTATTCGATTTAATATTTGTTCTGCAATCATATCTATAGTTTCTTGCTTTAGCTCTGATTTGCTATTCTCAATTACCCCAAGATATTTATAGGCTGCCGGGCCTTCTATACAATGTTTTTTTTATAAATAAGTAATTATAAGAGGAATTTTGATCATAGGATAGTGTGATCAACAAAAATATATAAATTAAGAATATACATACATCGAAAATATAAATATTATAAAATAAGAATGTGCATAATATAAAATTTATTTATAAAAATAAAGAAATGTATAAATTAAGAATACATAATATCAAAATATAAATATTATAAAATAAGAATGTGCATAATATAAAATTTATTTATAAAAATAAAGAAATATATAAATTAAGAATACTTATACACTGAAAATCCATTTATTAAAAGACAAAAATAAATAATATGAAAAATTATGCCTTATAAAAGAATGAATTAAGAATACATATATTGAAAATACAATATGTAACAACAACAAAAATTATATGACTTGCAACAATACAAAAAATGTATAAATTAAGAATACCTATAAATTGAAAATATAAATATTATAAAAAGTAAAATAAGGATAAACATGATATAAAATTTATTGCACAAAAATACAAGAAATAAATAAATTAATAGTACTATACACTGAAAGTTTGATTAGTAAAAACGCAAAATATGTACAATATGAAAAATCATCACTTATAAAATAAAATTAACAATACTTATACAGTGAAAACATAATATGTCACAGTACAAAAATCTATTAATTAAGAATACCTGTTCATAAAAATTATAAATATATCTTTTTAAATAAAATACTTGATAAAAAAGGTTAAGACTCTTTAAATTATTTATTCTTCATCGCCTTCTTCATAGCCATCAGTTTTCCCTTTCTTCTTTTTAGCATATCTTCCAAGTTTAGCACCAGCCTTAGCACTATGAATATAAACCTCGATATAAGCCACATCATCGGCCGAGACAGTAAAAGCAGGCTTATTAACAACATTTCCCCTTACACTGATCTGTTTCTGAGCAATCATGTTCCTAGCAACATGGACGTTATCAGCCAATCCCATGGAATAAACGACGTACTGTAATCTTCGTTCAAGAAAGTCAGAAGCAGTCAGATTCAAAACCTTATTCAAATTCTCGATGATCTCTGACTTGAGTGTAAAATTTATTGGTGGTAAAATTCCTTTTTTTACTATTGTGTTTAAAAGGTTTCGACCTTCAACAATTTGCTTTTTCTCGTCGGATGAGATTAATAGATCTCGCGCTCGTTTTTTTGTGTCGTCACATTCTCGTTGTACTATCCATAATTCTTTTTTGTTCTTGAGACCGAATGTGCCTACTAGCTTCATTTCATCGATTAGACGGTCTCTGTCGTATGGTCTTTTTGGTACTCTCGATCTTATTGAAAAGTTTGGTCTTACCATTTTTTAATGGGTATAAAAAATAAATAAGGACAAGAGAATAGTAAATGAAATTAATTCCATGCTTAATGTATAAACCTCTAAAGCACATTAACACATATAATTTATTAGAAAGAAGCGTCTATAATCGTCATATAATATGGAAATACTTTTATAGTATGTATTTTAGATTTTTTAAGAACAAATAAGCATTGGTTAAAAAATTGGTGTGATGAATAACTTAACCCATAAATTAAATTGAAAGAAATGATTATGCAGCCTTTATATTTTTATAAATTTAATTAAGATTAAGATCTCGTGCGAATTTTATTTATTGAAATAATATAAGTCGGTGTAATTTACTTTTCTCGGTTTTTTATTCTCATATCTAGGGAATTTGCTTAATATTATATGAAATATTGCTTAAAAATTTCTTTTTCTGTAATTTAGATATAGTATTAGCTGTTTATCTACTTAAATATATTTTTTTATCCCCATATTTAGAAAATCAATCATATTACTACAAGAAAAATTGCTTAAAATTACGATCGATCTGTAATTTATATATATAATTCGTATTTTATTCCTTTTATTCATGTTTAAATCGATATCATTAGGAAATCAGCATATTACTATAAGAAAAGGTGCTTTTAAAGAAAAACAATTCTTAGCTTATATATAAATTCAAGTGTTTTTCATTAAATTTATGTTTTTCATCTTAATTTTTAGTAAATTAAAATATTACCATAAAAAATGTGCTTGAAATTTGAATTAATCTCTAATTTATATTAAATTTTAGGCTTATTCACTAAATTTATGTTTTTAATCTATATCTTTAAGAAATTAACATATTTATATAAAAAATGTTGCTTGAAATTACAATTAACCTGTAATTTATATCGAATTCGAGGATTATTCACTAAATTTATGTTTTTAATCTATATCTTTTGGAAATTTTTCTGAAAATTGCATATTATTCTAATCCGAAGGGGTTAAAATAATCTTTAATGTAAATACATGATTATTTTTTAATTATAGAGGTGTTTCTGACTGTTCAAATGATGGAGATGTATACCGAAGAGTTTTTTATTTCAAATATACCGACTGATTTATATTTGATGCAGTTAGAAGACCTGTTTTTATAGAATAACAGACATTATCATAGTTTTTAAGATTAATTTTTGCTAAAAAGAACGTTATAATGGTGTCATTTACATGTAAAATATACTATATTGTAATTATAACGCATTTGAGTCTTTGATTTAAAATCAAAAGCTGCAAAGTATTATTAATAAATAAGAAATTTAAAATTTTCGGTCTCAAAGCGTTTTATTTATAGAATTCAGATGCTTTTATGAAAGAAATAAATCTTATTTTTATATTAAAAAAGAATACTAAGTAAAGAAGGCATTATAAATGAATTTTAATGTTTATAATGCTTAAAATTAATCCCTGTATTCCTAAGAGGTTCAAGAAATAAATCTTATTGTTATATTAAAAAATAATACTAAGTAAACAGGGCATTATAAATAAATTTTTATGTTTATAATGCTTAAAATTAATGCCAGTATTCCTAAGTGGTTCAAGAAATACCAACACATTTATTTGCGTTAAAAATACTTTACAGTGTTCCTTATTTTTTGATCAAAATTTACAAATTAGAGAATGATAAAAAAAGCGATGCATAGATTATTCAATATCTTTTTAAAAAATAAGATGTAAATATGCCATAGATTATTTTTAATTATTTTTTTGAGATACTATAAAATTTATTTACTTATTGGCTGTATTTTTATACATAATACTTTTCAAAATTTAAAAATCATTTATACTAAGGTGTATTCTTATTATTTCGTCTATTACTGAATATTAATGGGCTTTGACTTTGTTTCCCCATAAACAAACATAAAGTAAAAAAATTATCTTATACAATTCACAAAAATATATTTATACTGTCCTAATCTTTTTCGAATTACTATAGTAACAATTAAAATTTATATATTTTTTTCCATCGTATTCACATTTTCTTTCCTATACTTAATTTTTTAACACCCCCAAATAAATGAAACGCGGAGGATTCAGAAAATGCACAAGAAAGAAGTTCAAAAAAGATCTTCGAAACCACGGCATGCCAGGCGCAAGCACATATCTCCAAATCTATAAGATAAAAGACTATGTCGACATAAAAGTAAATTCCGCATTCAACAAAGACATGCCACACAAAACATATCATGGAAGAACTGGCATAGTTTATAAAGTTGACGAACGAACTATCGGTGTTAAAGTAAAGAGAATTGTGGGAAATACTCAGATTGAAGAAAGACTGAATATTAGGCGTGAACATCTTTCTAAGTCAAGGTGTCGTGAAGAATTTTTAAACCGATCAGATGCGTATAAGATAATTAAAAAAGAAGCCCTTGAAAAAGGAGAAAAGGTTCCTAGCCCTAAAAGAGTTATGAAAGGCGGACGTGGTGAGGTTTGTGTTAGTATGGTAAATAATGAACCTGTGGTTGTTGGATTCGAAAAATATTGTGAGGTGTTTTGAGGAACCTAATAATAATAATTAAAATTATTTTATTCAATAAACTTTAAAATTATTTTATGTGCGTTATTGTTATTTCTAATTCTTTTAATTTCTTATAGACATTAAATTTTCTAATAATTATGATAGTTAGTGGTAAATGAAATTATTCGATTTAATAATCTTTCTAAACAAAAGTAGAGTCATCGAAGAAGACGTAAGAGAAGAGGATATAGTCAAGAGTATAGATATGGTGTTCCCACGGGAAATCAATCAAGTTATGCTTCAAAGAAAAGGTTTAAAACAAAACACCAATTTAGTCCATAAAAAAACAATATTAACCCGCTTTTTATTTATAATTATTTTATTTGATGGATATAATAATAATATACTGTTAATTTGATTTTCTTTTATATTTGCTTAGATAATACCTTCGTTTTCTCAATATATCAAATTTAGTCAGCCCTTATTCAAATTTCACCATCTTTACTAATAATCCATCTAATTATTCCTCCACAACTTGTTAATTCGAGTATTTTTATGTATCCCAGTTTGTACTTATACTTTCGTTTCGGCTAATGACCTAACTCTTACATAAATTATATGTCAAGATGCTTTATACCATAATATCCCGTGTTAGGTCATGTAATGTTTTAATCGGCATTTTAATTATCAAGAAAATCTTTTATTTGTGTTTTATTATTTAATTCTTTGGTTGAGCGACGGATATGCCTAAAATTCTCGATTTAAATGATTAAAGGTTCGAATCATCAACCCATAAGGGTACTGTAAACTTAATACCCTTGTAATTAATGTCGCAAACCTGTAAGCAATAATCAAAAACTGGCGGGCTGACTTATTAAAAATTGTAGCTTTGAAATACACATGATTATACTATAAAGTAACTTGAATTTGTTTGAAAACGACTTTTAAATCTATTATTTGGTAGATGGATGACCCGATTTGCATGGTTGGTTATAAATACTTATACCTTTCTGACTAATTATGCCCAAAAATTAAATTGATTTAACCTTGAAATTATGCACCAAAATACTTGATAATGTCACAAATAAAAATATTTTGAGCAATAATGCCCTAAGTTAAATGTTTTTTGTGTTTAAATTTGCAAAAAAAAACTCTATTATCACATACGTATGCCAAATCAACATATTTCGAATATTTATATCGAAGTTGTATTATATTGGGTGTTTAAATTGGGAGAAAAAAGCTTGATAATCAGATAAATAAATAGAATCAAGAGATTTTGAATGCTTTGGCTTGAGTTTAAAAACATACGAAACTGGAATTTTCAATAAAAATTTATAATTTCAATAATAAATGGAATTCATCATCAAATTTTTTTAGTATAATTTGAACACATAACGAATAAAAAGCCTTAATTAAAATAAAAAATATTCGAAAAGGTTTAATTTATTATTATCTCTATGACTGCTTTTCAAGATATAAAAAATTTTGGTACACATACATGATTTCTCTTAATCACTGTTTGTGGAAATATTGGGGATTAAATCAGGTACGAAAAAAACTCCGAATTGCTGTAAAAAAACAAAAAAAACAATAATATGATTTTATTGATATTTGCGCACATGATCCGATATCTTATTCTTTTTTAACTTTAGATATTATCTTAGGGCTATGTAAATAAAAATATGCTTAAGAATATACTACAGCATAAAAAAAGATTTATTTGTAAAAAAAAAACTTTGGCATTGTTGTGCTGTTCATAGAAATTGGTTTATAAAAATCGAAGCTCGAAATTTAATTATAATATAATCTAATCTGGTTTGGTCGAACTTTATGAACAACCTATTATAACTATATAAAATTCGTTTAACATGCATAAATGCACCATTTAGGGATTGTTTCTACGTTAAACTAACAATAAAATCGATGTTTCAAAACCAGTAAAGTAAAATATTGAAGAAATATCTTATGAATATTCGATGAATTTAGTTTTAAAAAAATATAAATCTTGCAAAATATATTTTTTCTGAATTTTTTTACTTGCTATTACATATAAAATATTTAATAAGAAAATACTGACCTATCGTATTTAAATATGTAAATGGTTGATTAAAAAAGGTTTTGGATATAATGAATTCCTTTAATCTAGAAATTATATATGGTATCTGTTTAAAAGTAAGGCCAACTGAATTTTTTTATAGATATATCCACATCCAAAAAAATTGTTCTATATGATATTTCTTAATATTGTTTTATTTTTCGATATATATCATGCATAATCTATCTGTAGTTATACTAATAGCTAAATTTATATATTTGCGTCGTAAAATCAAAAAGCTAATTATACATCCACTTAATTAATAAATTATAGTCGTAAATTTTTAAAAACAGTTTTAAATCCTACAAAATAAAAGGCTTTCTGTATATCGAAGCATTTTTTTATTCAAAATATATTTTTATTTATGGGTTAATTTCGGTATTGGGATTTAAGATTTTCTCTTTGAATGTAGTGATTATTTCCCGTGGGCACATCATATAAGCTATTAAATATATTCTCTTCTCTTGCACCTTTTGGTTTTAAATATAAATTTTTTTATAATGAAAATAGTAAAATCAATTTAATTTCCCATATCCAAGGTAATGATATTGAAATATCATTAAATTAGACATGTAATATTTTCTACTGGCATTATTTTTTGGTTCAATAAGGATTTAATGGTGAACTTAAATTACCGAAAATTGTTTTTAAATGATTATGGGATTTGGATTAGCTCATATTTATTTTTTTATATATCAATATTTGCATGTGTTTTATACTTACAAGACAATTAGACTAAATTCATTTGAGAGAAGAAGAGATTTGATGAAGACATATCAGGGGAATTGGTCGAAATATGTATCAAGGAGTTGTGCATCGCCCCAATGGGTTGTCTACGTCTCAATAGATGAAATTGATAAAAAGAAACTTAACTCATCAATAAAAAATAATGATGTGTTTATAACAAATATAGAATAACTGTATAAATACTTAACATAAAAGCAGTAAAATTCCAGAACCATCTCCAATATATTTAATAATACATCTCTATTTTAAAAAACCTGCATTGCAGAAGTTAAGAATGAAAATAAACTTTATTTCTAAGTAAATTAAAACAAAGATTTCATAATGAAATTTATTTATCACAAAAAAAATCATTATTGTTCATATAATTTCATTTAATATTTCCCAAATCTTATTTCAATATACTTTCTACCTTCTTTATTTTTTCTTTCAGTGGTGTAACATCTGCAGTATATATTTTGTTGCATTGATCTATAATTCCATTAACTTTCTGATCTATTTCACTCTTCGCCTTTTTGATTTCTGGATTTTCTTTGAAATTCATCCCTTGTTGTTTATTTGATTTTGAAGCATTATCTTTATCCGCCGGTAATGCATCACCAGCATTTTCATTTGATGGTTTGGTCGAATCGCCTTGTGAAGGTGGAGCTTCACCTTTTTTATTGGGACCTGCTGCGTTTTTTTCGAAATAAGTCAAGAAAATAGCATACCAAAATATCTTCATTACATCTTTTTTTCTTGCTCTTTATATAATTTTGTCCCCCTTTTTTATGCGTGATTTTGATATTCTTGAAAATCAAAATTTATAGATTATCAAATTCGTTGTATAATCAAATATTCAAAATGATCTTGTGTATAGTTATCAAAAAAAAATTCATTGGAAATATATTTATACTTATAAAAAAGGTGGATTGTCGAAAAAAATATATTTTATTAAACATTTCAATTAACACTTGCTTTCAAAAAACACTTTATACATAGAAACTAGATTATAAGCAAAAAAATATTGTTTAAATATGCATAATCAGTGTTTAAACATATATTTAAACATTTCAAATAATTAATTCTTGTAATTTTGTGATACTTATTAAAATCTTAATATTTGTATTTAAACATGTATTGACACCATTCTAATTCTTTAAAAAGTCACATCTTTCAGTTTTGGGCAACTTAAACTATTTGAGATCTATGATCGAAGATATAATTAATTTAATGCATTTTGCCCCATCAATTTTTAGAAATATGTGAACTATAATTTATAAATATCAATTTCAAGCATATTTTGCGTTTTTTTTAAAAAATATTGAATTGAAATCAATGAGGCAATATATACGAACAGATGATGTCGCTTTTATGATCCAAATTTTCTGAACATTCTACTAATTGCTATTTTTAACTGAAAAAAAATATATTTGAATGAAATTAAAAAAAAAGTAAGAATGAACTATCATAGAATATACTGTTTTTAGTTTACATTACATATAATAAAATATTGATTTTAAATGTAAAACTTAGTTTCTTTAACTCTTTAGAATAAAAAAAAACTTAAATCATTGTATAGAACAATGTGTTTTAGTCCTATGAATCTACAATTTTGGAATATAATTTTAAAAACAAATATTTTATTATAATACAACATCAATCACTAATCGTATGATTTGAAGGCATCTGGGTTATAATTTCAAATATATTTATAACAAACAAACGTTTTATTTTAATATTATATCAATTATAATTGTATGATAATGGATGATAAAGGTTATAATTTTGCCCATGATTATAGAGAGTATTTTATTTAAGACCATTAATCATCATTCTTCTCATTTTGGATTAAAGGATAAATAATTTTGCACATACTTATTATAGTATATTTTCGATAGTAGATGTTATCAATCGCTGTTCTGATATTTAAAGGTCGTCAACGTATAATTTTTGATGCACAAAACTTATTTTCTACGAAATTACAGTTAGACTTTTTTAAAATTGGCTTGGAATCCTAAAACTTTTGAGAGTGTAATAGTCCCATCGGTAAGTATGATAGACTGTATGAAAATTACATATTCTAAATAAAAAAATATATTTTTAAAAATTTCATGTTCCCATTAAACGGGCCAATTAAAACATGAATTTTATGTAAAATTATTTGTTAAAAAATCAAAGAAACAGTGATTACATCTAAAAAATGCAGGGGATGCTTTTTTGGCTACATTTCTTCTAATTGAAAGTATATATTTCATTAAAATAGCATCTGATAAATTGAAACTAAAAAGCATGAAATGAAATTTTAAAATTATAAATGGGTGTGAACAAAAATATATAACAAAGCAATTTATTTCTTTGGTTCACAGAAGTTTTTTTATAAATAGATAAATAAGGAAATAATAATTTGGATAGAATATAATATTGTTGTATCAATAATGGTCGAACTATTGGCACAAAAGTACATATTTGATCGGTATATAAGGAACTGTTTATTAACAGAATTTGCGTTATATTGATAGAAGAGGGCCTGTAATACATAAATTATTGAAATTGAAGCTGAAGAAAAAATTATGTTTCACCAATAAAAAATGTGCAATTTTTATTTATTGTTGATGTATGCAAAGATTCTTTTAAATGCTAAATTGCTAGGCTACTTCCAGAATATAGTTTAAAATTACATGAGAATAACACCTAATTGTAAAATTTTAAAGATTTTTGATCTTTTTAATATTCCATTAAAAATTCGTATGTTGTAAATAAAGGTATTTAGAATTTTAAAAAACGTCAAAGGTTCAAAAAATCAATTTCGTAAAAAAATTATTGTTTTTTAGCATATATGCATCGACCAAACACTGGCTATATTTGGGGCTCAATTAAAAAAACATTAGAGATATGTATATCATAAGTATCATTACCAAAATATTCTAATTTTTTTAAAAGAATGGCTTCAAAAAATCATTCAATTCAAATTGTTTATTTTATCTGTAAAAGGACATGTAATTGCAAAATTTTGCTGTTCGAATTCAATTAAAAGCTTTGAGGATGTACTAGAATCATAAAACCCAATTCTAAAAATAAAATTAAATGTAGTTTGCTGTAATTCGATAAATAAAATATAAATCGATAGTTTTAATAATAAATTAAGGTTCATGGGTATTTTATGAGCTCAAAATATATGCGGGAATCTACTGTTTACGAGAGAAATATAAATTTGATGTATTTTTTATATGAAAAAAAATATCGTATATATAAAAACTAAAATATAGCATTTGTACGTAGGAGAGAATTATAGCCATTATATTTAATCTTTAACGCATAAAATGTATATATAAGAAGCATTTTCATAATAAAAATTTCTCATATTTTAAATTAATCATATTTATTTTTTCTTTTTTATGTAAATTAAATCAAGCAAATTATATATTATGAATAAAATGGCCATTTGTTTTTCTGAATTTATATACATATGTATAAATTTATACGCGAAAATAAACCATTTTATCAACGAAAAAATATAATCATCTACTTTCAGAAATAGCTATCAACAATTAGTTGAAATGAATTATAGATTTTAAATTTCTTTCAAAGATATAAACGTAAGGGTTTTAATTTATTGAAAAAATTAGATGCAAGTCATCTGTATTTTCCATATATAATAATAAAATTATACGCAAAACTTTTTACTGATATCAAAAATCATTGATTGTACCATTTCGAAAATAAGTTAAAAGGATTTTGTCCCCTTTTTAATTGATTTTCAGATTATATAATGTGATAATGACCACTTAAAAATAATAATTACGATGTTTTGGATATCAGTTCTTATAATACATGAAAACTATAATTTAAATAAGTTTTAGAATAAATTTAGCTTGTATTTAATAAGGTACAAGACTCGGATTATTGAATTTAGAACCTTTATCATTAAAAGAGCTCGTAAAAAATTTATGATTTTGGTAGAAACTGAATGCACATGAAATTAATTTTTTTTGGCAAATAAAGTTCGTAAAAAAAAAATAAAGTGCGTATATTTTAACCTAAAGATACTTTTCATTTGTTATTTTATATTATGTATAGCTAAAATAACTTACAGCATGCCATAAAAGCCACAGAGATGACTGTGGTTGCAAAAAATAAACATACCTTCAAAATGAAACTTACAGCTAGAATCTAAAAAAATTAATCATCAAATTAGATATCTTAATCGCTATAATGAGCATAAGATTCTGGCAAAAATCATTAAAATTTTCTTGCTAAAATACCACATACGGTGTCCTTAAAGAAATAAAAAGAAATCAAATAGTATATAATATAATAAATGAAACCAATAATTTTAAAATCAATGAATTGAAACATTAGAATAAATACCAATGTTTATGTATACCATATTTTTTGCTTCTGTATCTTACCAGGGCATTAAAAGAATACTATCAAAGAATTTTACTTGTATAAAAAAATATGCTTCATATATATATGCTTTTTCCAAATAATAGACAAATCAATTTATGCACAAAAAATACATTTAATATTATATTATATAAATTTTTTTTAATTATGTAAGCCATAGATTAAATACCAAAATTTTTGATGTTTTGCTCAAGAAATATATTTAGTAGCACTTTATAGGGTAAAATTGGGGTTTTTTAATTATTTGAATATTTTTATAAAGAATTTATTGGCGATTCAACAAATAAAATCCTATAAAAAATTAATCATAAGATTGGGATTGCAATTATGGAACCCATAACATAGATTCGTGGATATTGGGCGGTTTTTAAATGACTACCCTAAAATATTTAGATTTATATTTTATATTATCGTAATATCTGCCCATAACATAATATTCAAATAAGCGTCGAAATTAAATTATATTTTTTAATACATTAAAATGTGGAGGGTAAAAAATAAATAAAAATATTTCATTATATAGAATTTTCTTACAGCTAGCATCAATCGAAATCATATATCTCGATTTAAGATAGAAATTTAATTTAATCAAAATATTTTTTTACTCACTGAGACACACAAACCAGTTCATTAAAAAAATTTAAAAAACCTTCTTCATTATCAACAAAATATAAAACCTTTTATGCCAAATAAAATCATTAAAAAAAACTTCTTAATGCCCTTAAATACACTAAATTAGTATTTAGACTTGATTTTATCATTTCAGGACATATATCTTATATTTCTTTGCTATATTAGATTTCAAATTAAAACTGCATATCGTAAATTATCTGTGTGAAACATAAAATTATAAACTTTAAATATTAAATTGTCTATATTTAATGTTTTTTTATGATGAAGACAATTTTTTAATAATATACTAACCTTTGTATATGCATATCTGAAAATAAAATTCATTTCAGCAGCAATAGTACATGTATTTATTAGTATAAAGACGATTCCTAGAAGCCATATGTACCAAGAAACTAGTTGTGACAACAGATAATAGATGAGCGTATATATTTTTGTATAATTTAAAAAATGTTTAAGTATTTCAGTGATGAAACAAAAAAATGAAATTATAGATTGTAAGCAATTAAATTTATCTCAACACACTAACTTTTTAATTTCGTTTTCCTATAAATTCAATCTTTATTGGAAATTCCAACCCTGATTCTCACATAGTAATACATGCTGATATATAAATGCTTTAATTGAGTTTAAAGTCAAATACCGCCTGTATTTTCCATTATTTTTTTCATTTTCTGGTTTTTCTTCACTTTGATTTTTAAAGTAGAATAAGCGAAATCGATAAGTTCTAAAATTTTAATTTTATTCTTAAAAATTTAAATATCACTCCTTATATCACACTAAATGCTCAAAGGTGCTACTAAATTTATCATGAGATTTATAAAATGTGAATAAGAAGATATAAATATAGATGAAAATTAGTATATGATTTTTTCAGATTTGTAATTTCATTTTTTTATTAAATAATTTTAAGTTAAATAAGTTTATAATCTTTCTTTAGTTTTTACTAACAAATATCAAATAAAATAATATTTCCGACAATATTTTGAATATAAATTTTATACACATAATATAAAAGATGTTGGCTTATTTTTAACATATACTTGTATTGTTTTTCTTACTTTAATTGACACAAAACAACCAATTTAATAAGAATGCAATAAGGCATTGATACCATTACGGACAGAGATACATTTTATAATTAATATACATATAAATAGTGTGGCAATCTATATTTTCAGTTGATTTATAAAGGCTAGTGGTGTTAATTCCTCTAGAAAGTAAAACTTTGTCTTTACCAGCCCAAAAAAACTGGAACGTAAATATCAAAAAATATGTTCAAACAACTAATACTATGATAATGATAAAGGTATAGTTAAATATATTTAAAAAACTTGAAAAAGTGAGCAAAATTTAAAATTAAATATGGGGTTTTTACCACAAGCACTTAAATTCACTATTTTAGCAGCATGAAAAAAAATCAAAACTACATAGAATATTAAACCAGAATTTTTTATCTAGGACCATGAATGAGGTAAATAATACTTAAACTTCATATAATAATCGTATTGAATACTATAATTATATTCATATGTGTGTATAAAAATTATTTTGGCTATTTAAATCACAATATCGTTTATTATGAATAACTGTCTTTTAATTAATGAAATCAATCTAAAAATTAAACTTCCTTAGTTTATTCATACTGTAAAATGAACACTATCTAGTTCTTAAAAAGTTAAAAAAAACTATGCAGTAAATTATAAATTGTATGTTTTAATAACAATATTATAACTAAATGAATCACTGGGCTCAATTGGTTTTGAAAAAAATTATCTATGGTATATTATGATAAATATTTATATATTTTTTTATAAATTATTTATAAACTTGTATTGATCATTGCAAGAAATTAAAATTTTAGGAGGATCTAAATTATAAATATATATTTTAGACTTTAATTTTAAAAAGAAAAAAACCTGCGGAGTCATGTGAGCCTTTAAAACCTTCTTGGATCTAAATTATTTTTTGACTATCCAAAAGCCTTTCATAATATTCTGATTATATTTTTTCTGTGATTATATACTTATAAATTTATTAATTACCTTTTTTTAATTGTGACTAAAGCAAAGATCAGAACTTTTTATGAATTCGTATTTTATTTTATGCCCCTACAATAATTAGTTTAAATTTCATTATAAATTGCATCGTATCTATATTTATTGGCAAAATAATTTAAACTAAATAAAAATAAAATCGCATCTACTCGTGCAAACTATGATAAATATAAGTTTATTTTAGACTTTATATATCATATAAGCTCTAATATGTACCTAAATAACATTATATTGATGTATATATACGTGCCATCAGAATATATTTTGTTTAACATATCAAATTTTGCTGTAAAATTTATGATAAATTCACAATTTAGAAGCATTTTGAATGTGTTATTTACATACTTTTATAAATTTAATTTTTCAAACATTACCAGGAACTTTTTAGCTGTAACAATTTAATTTATTTTAATTTATCTTAATTTTTCTGATGATTCTTGGCATCAAGAAAATATAATTTTTAATTTGATTATAAATAGTAATTCGAATATAAAATACTCTTTGTATGTTTAAAGCTTAATTTTTTTATTCTTATTATTATGTAGGTCTGGAACATCGTAGGCTATAAATAATGTACTTATAAAAGAGCCACATGTTTATTTTTGTTTTATCATTTTTGATTTTAAATTTTGTTAGATCCACAGGAAATGAAATTGCAAAAGAAAAGATAAAAGCAGAGTATTCAGATTGCAATTTTTCAAAATTGAGTTTTTATAAGGGATGCTACTTGGTGCATGGCAAGGATGCTAACCACACAAAGTATGATATGAAATTTAGATTGAATGAAGAAGAAGCAGATGAAAAAAATAATATCAGTCTACCCAAAGATGATAGCAAATTCGCATTTACAATTAACTTTGAAGGTGGGTTTAAAACAGAAAATGACAATACAGAAGACATAGTAGAAGCTCTGCATATCGAAATACGAGCTATGGGTCAAAGAATAAAGGAAATGATGATTTCTAGGCAATCTAAAGCTTCAAAGACGGGGCAAGGATCTCTTGATCAAAGTAGATATACAGGTAATCATTTAAATACACAACGAAGAAGTAAATTGTAAAGAACTTCAGTAAATATTAAATAATATAACCCTTATTACCCAGAATAAAAAATATTTTCTTTTTATAATTTTTATACTAATACGTATGTGTTTGATTTAATGTGCATACTTATATTTCTTAACGATTTGCTAGTTAAATTATCATAAGATTGTGTGCAAATATGCCTAAATTTTCTTGATACGTAGCAACTTTTTCTCTCATATAATTACATATGAATTACTTTCTTGGCTAAAAAAATGTAAATTATGTTATAATCTAGGATTCTAAAAAAGGTTTGGCTTATAAAAGAAGAAAACACTATTTAAGTTGCTTTCCTATATGATTTATCGTGTTCTAAACACCCCTAAAACACCTTTTTTAGGTTACAAAACGTAATCTTTGCTTAATAATGTAAACATGGGATTATTTAAAGTATAATTTAGTTCATGTACAATAAAATACCTTTCGTAACTTTATCAAACTTTATCAACTATATCAATATTTTAAAATTTTTGATTCGAAATTAGATAGTATAAATATCTGATAATTTTATCTGAAATACAGGTAATTTTACCTAGCTTTATGTAATTTATAAAATTATCTTATTGTTTCTATTATTTATCGAATCACAGGAATCTATTTTTTTACATATGAATGGCAAAAATAGTGTAATTTATGATTTAAATTTTTATATTATTATGCTCATTTGTTTGAAAACCCTTTTAATTGAACTTAGATATAAAATATTATCGATTATATCTTTTTCATCAATGAAAATATATGTGTAGTGTATGAATAAAACCGAATATTGTGAATCTAAAGATCATTAATTAAATAAAATACATCATTAATTAAATAAAATACATCTTTATTAATTCAAATACATATAGTTATTTATGAAACCTTGTGAAACCTAATTTATTTTTAAATATTATTATACAATTTATTTATGAGAAAAAAAAATATATTTTATGCTAAAAAACATGGTATAGCATATTTAATATAAATATTTTAAAATTTAAAGTTATACTATTATCAAAATTATAAACATAAAATCTAGTTTATCTTTGGATTTTTTTTGATATCTGTTTTTACAACTTTTTTGAACCTTATATAATTAATATTTTTTTGCTCAAATACATGTAACTGAACGAATAATTTCTAGAAATGCATTAAAAATAACCGAAAAAGTTAGATCCAATAACTTAATCTAATTTTTAGACTTTGTTGTCGAGAAGAAAAGTGTTTATATGAAATTTTGATTTTGATTGTACGCCTAGATAAAAAAATTTACATAAAATTAAGAAGTTCGAGGCCTTTTCAAATGATAATTTCATAAAAAACGAATAGAAAATTTTAATAAATAAACACATTTTTTTCTTATTGAATCAAATAATTCTTTGTGTTATTTAAATTCATCATTTATAGTTGATTTCAGTAAAACCTTTATTGTGCAAATAATTTCATGTTTTTTTTTCTTATTATAATTTAATTTTTTGTTAATAATAATATTTAGTTACCTTTTATTCAAGCTTAGAGATTTATAGATCCAAAATAACCGATTATTGATATAGAGAAAGCTTTTTTTCGGTGTTTTATTCTTCCAAGTAATTCTACCAGGCCCAAAGAATTGGCGGGTAGAGGAAATACACTATAAGAGGTATTTTTTTAGCTTAAAATCTATTACCATTAGAATTTCAGTTTCTTTGTAATGGTTTATTTATAAGATTATTATATTTATAACCTCTAAAATACATTCGAGCAAAAAATTCATTTGGCCTTATGAACATGATTCCCAAATACCTCACTCAATTTAATCATATTTTTCATATATCATAATAAATTTCTTATTTTTAAAGCTTAACATCATAATTTCTCCCACATTCCTATTGTTTATGCGTATGATTCTGCTATGGCTGGCATTTCTAGCTTGTTAATATACGATTTAGGATATTTAATGACTAAATCATTCTATGTCTTGAACTATGACACTATTTAAGCTATAATAGCAAATTAAAAAGATACTAATATATCTTATTTGGGATTTTTATGTTTTTTTCATTTCTCACTTTAGTCAGATTATCTATCTCGTTATACCTATTTCTATCAATTTGATCAATTATCTCGTGTACAAAGTATTTGGTCAGACAAGCATAATTATAAATGTATTATTTCTGGTGTATACTTTAATCTCTTCCATTTATTTTTTTAGGGGATTTACAATAATTTTTAGGTATCTATTCGTTCGATTTTAGTTTTTTCTTAATAAGAAATATTCGAGGCCGGCTAAAAGAAAAAGCACAAAAATCAGTGCCTAATGAAAAATAATATAGCCACGCTTATTTATAAATATCGAAAAAGCACCCATTTGCACTGTATTTATAAAATAAAATCTTACAAAAATCATTATGTTATAGGAAGGTTTTCTATTATTTATTCTAAACTTAAAACAACTGTAAGTATAAAAAACTCCATTTAACACTGATTGAAAAACACAAAAAATAATTAATGGATCAAACACTCGTAAAAAAAATAATTTTTATAATTACAGTACAGATTTTTACAAAAAATTCATAGAGATTTTAAAACTTTTATTTTTTAGATTTGAAAAATATAAATAAATATTGATCTAAATATTGCTACAAATCATGAAAAATATAAATAATTTATAAAATCGTCGTCTCACATAAATAACGATACTTTAATTTTATTTATTAGGTTTGTGGGGTACCCATAAAAAGATATCGAGAAATAGATGGGCTATGAAATTTATATTTAGGTTTGATAAAATAACAATAAAAATATACAGGCCTTAAATAAATTAAAATTTTTATTGTTGGCATACATGAATCCGATAATAAACTTTACCTTTGTTTTCTAGTTGTTAAGTTGATTGAGTCTATTAAAAAACTATATTTTGATTTTATATATAATAAATGCGTGGGCAATTTAACTTACGATGTATGCCAAAATTAATAATTTCTTTTACTTGTTTATTTTATCAGGAAAAAATACGAAGCCACTCACTCTGACAAATGCGTATTTTTTTTAGTATTTTTTTTATGTTATTTTTAATCTTAGATAAAAATCATATTTGTTTATGGGTTAATTTTCTTTCATCAATTTTATTCATTTAGACGTACTCAGCCCATTGGGCATATTGCACAACTCCTTGATGCATCTTTTGGCACCTTTCTTATCTATCTTCATCAAGTGCTCTTCTTCTCTTAAATGAGATGAATTCGAGTGTCTTACGAAGTAAGAGAGCTTGCATGTATGCTTCTACTTCGTCAGGGATTTTTAACTTCTTAACAACTTTTTTATGGAATTTAGTAACAAATCCATCTTTAATCTTTGTTTATTAATTTATAAAATTTATCAGCTTGGACATGTAAATCACCTTAATAGTATAATAGTTAATATTTTTCACCCTTGTAAATATGAAGAACGAAAATAGCGATTTCTGATTCGTTTGATTCAAGCCATTATTTTTATTTTGAATGCAATAATTTTTCATTCAAAATAAAAATAATGAAATTATATATTTACCGAGAATTACATTGCTTTAATCAAAAGCATAGGATTCGTTCACTGTAATAGTAATGGATATTAGATGAATTTTTTTCTTGATAATCATCCAGCAAAATTAAGCTAAAATCCATATCTCTATTCTTTATTAATATATGAATTTATTTCAATTGTATTGACTCGAGATGGGGGAGAGCTTTCAATGTTCCATAAAAATATGTTAAGGCGTTAAAAATCCTTGAATTAGTGGTGATTAAAGTGCATACAACCTCATTACCTGTATGAATATAATAATAATATCAGTTGGTAGAAGAATCGCAGTTGATATTGATACATCATGGAAGATACCAAAGGATGTATTGAAGAGTTTTACAATACTTCCAATTTATCAACCACTTCTTATATAATAAAATTTATGTATTGAAGGAACTTAACGCATATTATAAATTAACTATCAATATATAAGCCTATAAATATCATAATTACATACTAGAATAAATTCTAAGAAAATCAAAATTGGTGATAAGTTTAATATAATAGATAACCTAGCTAAAGTAACGTATATTTTTGGATATTATCACTCTCACGTTGCTTTTTATTTCGATATAAAGTAATTTTTATTTAAAATATATATATATACAGAAAAGAGGCAGTCTAAAAGGTATAAACTAGTAATATGGTATGTAAATACAAATCTATAATTTTTTTTGTGTTTGTTTAATATTTATGAATGTGATAGAATATCTTATACAAAAAAAACCAATCTTGATTTCTAGGCAGACCTTCAGCTTAGTAATTTTTTGAGGCTAGTTTTTATTTTCTCATTGTCCTTAGCATCCTTTTCAGCTTTTTTTTCGATTTCTTGCGTCTTTGTTACAACAGAAGTTTTAGAATCCGTTAAAATTTTATCTATATCCTTGGCTGTTGCCTTTTTCTCATCTTTAGGCGGGTTTTCTGTTTCATTTATTGCATCTTTACCACTAGAGGAGCTAGGATCGCCTTCTATGGGTGTTTCGCCTGAATCATTCTCACTTTGCATGTTTAAATTGAATATGTAGCAAAGCATATTTAAAATCAGAAAACCAAATCTTAAAGACATAAAAATATTTGGTTGTTTTTTTTTATAGTTCAAAAGGAGTAAAATTTAATTAATTGAAAGTTTTCTTATGTGATAAACACCATTCAATACATTTTTATCAATAAGACTTCAGATAGAATATTCTATCACAAAAATATCAATTAAAATTATATATTTAATCTGCCAATAAAATTTTGTAAGTCTTTGTCAATTAAAATTAATAATAAATCTGACGAATGGTACATTTCCGTAATTTTTTTGAATAAAATAATTTGCTTGTTATATTTCTTTCCAATAAAATTTTTGTGTTTTTCAACTTTGTTCTCGAAGAATCTATAGAATCTAGATTATGTTAGTATTGAATATTAAAATTTATTGATATTGTATAGGCGTACTATTAATTAAGGAGAAAATTTTTATCCACTGCATATGGGTTTTTAGAAAATAAAGTTGTGCTTTATTTTTTTTACTGTTTATGGATAGTATTTGATATAATGTCTTTGAAATGTTTATTTTTCGGTATAAGCACTTTATGAAATATAAAGGTGCTTGATAATAAAATCACAAACAATATTTTGTGTAATATATACTATATACATCAATCCAGCATATTTTTTTTCTGAAATAATGATAACAATTATTTTAAATACCATGGGTATAATCTGAAATACTAAAAAACCATTTGATTTCTAGCAACGAATGTCTCAGTTAAAAAAAGTATTTTTTAACTAAAGAAAGCATTTTTGACTTCTACTAAAAGCATTTAAGTACCATTTAAACTGCATTATAGTATGTTTTAAGAAATATATATTCAAATTATGCAATAAAAACAAAAATTTTAATTTAATTTATTAAAAAATGTAGAAAATAATTTTTTCACAAATATACAAATAAGAATATTTGCAAATTGGATCAATTCAAGCAAAATATTGGCTATTATAAAGATGTTTGGTCACTTTATAAAATACAATTAGTTGAATATATATTTAATTTGTATAACCCCAGAAAATCACATTCTTACCACAATATAAGATTTTTTTGCTCTATTGTTATTCAAAGTAATTGTCATTAAATTTAAAATTTATTTAAAGTCGATTAAATGCATATAAATACACAAACAAGTTTTTTCTATAAATAAAGTTTCGTATAATTGTTTAATACGATCGGTCTTTTATAATAAACAAACTCATATATATTGAATTGATTGTACATAAGTTATTTATCTTGGTTATTTTAACATATTTTTTTTTGTTCTGTCTTGCTTTATGTCTTAAGGTTTGATTTTTTTGGTGAAGTCTAGTCTAAGTTGACACTTTTTTTGTGCTTTGTATTCTTGATCATTCTTAGACATAATTTTAAGTCTTTCATTTTAAGCATAAAATCATCGATGAAGTAGAATGTATTTTAGAATTGTTCTTCCAAATCGAAACGATTCTAATTTAAAAGGACCACACTTCTCTATAAAATTCAACTTTTGTAAAACCAAAATATCACTGAAACTTCGTTCCAATACCATGAGCGGAATGTGGCAGCTTCATTCAGTTGGTTGATACCCGATATAATTAACAGCAAAAAAAAATTATAAAATGAAGATAAATTATGTTTATCGGTGTTCCTAGAAGCCTTCATGTCAATTATAATTTATAAGTCAATAAAAAAAAGATATTATCAGATTGCTAGTATCGTTTCCTAAATTATAATTCATGAATATTATCGAATTAAATATATTTAAGAAAAATAATTACAAGTTTGAGATGAATGTGGCACCAGGCTCGTCTAAACATTTTTTTAAAATAATTTTTTAAGATACATTTTAAATATTATAGAAAAATACAAAAAATAGATAAAATAACGAGTGAGATCAACTTTTTACTTTAAATTCAGGAAGTCAGAGTGAAGGCGGGCATGAACTTTTGAAAAAACAACTTGAATTATTATATAAAAACTTTTTTTTTGTATGCATTGTCTCAAATTAAATACATTGAAGAAAAAATTATGGCGAAAAATACTTCTAACGCAAATTAGAGAACTAATACGAAATAGGGGGTTCTCAAATTCCTTCATCGACCAAGAAATATGAAAGCCGATCCCTGAATGCACTTACAAAAATCTTAAAAGAATACCAATATGGAATTATTCAAAGGAAACTGTCCTATATACTTAGCCTTGATTTCTTTTAATTAAGCTGCATTATATTTTAAAATAATATAGAAAAAGTCGAATAAATGATAACATAGGATAATCTATTTGTAATAAATTTAAATAAAGTAGATTGATCGGTAAAGCGTTTGAATAACTAATTAAGAAGTCGATACATAATAAAGACTGCAAAAATTAAAAACTACTATAAATAATTGATTAGTAAAAAGATAATGAGCAGCGGATATACCAGAAATTAATGCTAAAAACCAATATTATACTGATGAAGAAGTTTATAATTTCAATTTTTTAAGTCGCTATCAATCAATCTATTAATAACGAAGCATAATAAAAGTTAATAGAATATATCAAAATAATGGTACAAACCAATAAATAATAAACTTAACAAAAATTTCAAAGTAACATAAAAAACAATCAAACATAAAATAATCAATAAAAACTACCAATAAATATATAAGCTGTAAAAAGATATAACGCCAATAGTAATAAAGCTTCAAAATTGATAAAATATAAAATAAAGTAAAATTTTTTGTTTCAATCCAACCACAAATACAACCATTAATAACAATATAAATAATATTGAAGGAAAGCTACTTTTAAATATCAAAATATTGATTTTTCGTGTGTGTATTCATTTTATTTATGGGTTAATTATGATTTGACATTTATATTTCTCACGCCAGTTGTGTGATACAATACTTAGAGCAAACTTTATCAATACTTTTCATTATCTCTTCCTCTGATATATCCTCATCAATACCCTTTCTTCGCTCAAGACTTATCAGTTCAAGAGTCTTTCTCAATCCTATGGTTTTTGTTGTGTATGATTATTATTTATAAATAAAAAAAGCATGTATTATGTTTATATCATATTTCAAGATAGATTTCTGTCTGGTGTAAGTCTCTGGCCTTTTATCTGCTAAATATATGTTAAACACTTGGATATAGCAATCACCAGCTAAATTTTACGTTGGTGTAGCTAAAAATTATCTTTTCGAAATCGCAACTATCATATTTCTAATTCTCCCTTCATTAAAATGTCCGATAATAGAATGTTTCTATTCCATAAAGAAAATCTTAAATTTAATTGTGAAAAGTGGGCCAGTATTGACTAAAATAATCGCAAAATTTTTATAAATTAGTCATATTGAATATTTTCAACTTATATTAACAAGGATTACATATTCGTTTGCCGTGCTTTACTTATTTTATACACTCATATTGAATCTAATCTATGTAAAAATAATTAAGACTATTATTGTATACAGTCCAAAAATTTTCAATCACTATAGGTGTTAAACCATATTTTTATTATCAGCAAAAAAACTTTATATACATTGTAACCATTTTAACACATATGTATCGACGCACAGGCATCACATTCTATTTATTATTTTTATTGATTGGTCAAATTAATATCAGAGAATATAATTTTTTCAACCACCTTTTTTATATTTTTAGAGAACTATTCAGCTAGTTCATAAATTTTTATCTCTAAATTTAAAAAAAGTTCTTTTAAACCATTAAAAAATATAAAATCAATATCAGTACACTTTAATTGCTATTTAATTTATAATTTTAGTTATTTCATATGGGATGTTATTCATTTTATAAATAGACTAAAATTTTATGATAGTCAATATATAAATCATTAAAAGCCATAAAAAATTTAAAATTATGATTGATATTTATTTATCGTGTGAAAATTATCTAAAAACCACCTAAGTTAATGATTTTTATACATAGAGATATATAACGCGGTGAGCTAAAAAAATTTGGTTTAAATACGTCCAAGACATACTTCGAACGGATAAAAAAGACGCGAAAATCTGAATTCTTTTTAATTATTTTTTAATATACAAATATTTTAGTTATCTCAAATTATAAAATATAAAAAGGATTTCTAAGTAGTCCAGTTTGACAGAAAAAAGTTGAATTATGAATTTAGGCTATCAGTACTACTGTTTATTTTTAAAATTTAGAATTTAAAGAATTGTTATTCTATTTTAATAATTTAAATATAAGAATAGAAAAATTTATTAGAAAAAATTAAATAAATATTGTAAGTTTTAAATTATTTTCTTTTTAACCCACAACATTTTATATATGTAAAAAATATTTCGATACACCACTTTTGTCTTTACGATAAAATATGGCACAAATGTAAAGTTCTATATATTCCACTCTGTGTGTCTCATATTTAACTTCTAGTTTTATCATTCTTATTTATTTAATAATTACTATGACTTCTATATGTTCTAATTTTTAATATTAAAAATTTTTTAACTTACAAATACACATGATTTGTTGATTTCAAAACGATTCTTTGTAAAAATACATAAATTATCAAACTAAATAATATGAATTATTTCAACAGATACTATATATCAAAATGTAAAGGTTTGAATATAAACTTCGTTGATTACATAAACTGGGTCTAAAGTCACAATAAAATAAATATATAAACATCTATTTACGACATTTTTAATTGATTTTTTTTAAAGATTTCTTTTTTTCAGGTAAATTGTAGAATATTATAAACTATTATATAGAATAGCAGGCACATAATGCTGCCATTCTGTTTCTCTTGGCATTTTTTTTATTGATTCACACCTTGTCTCATAATCCCTCTGTACTCAAAAAAAATTACGACATAAATATGTTTAAATATAATAAAATAGATAATTCGCTTTTAAAAAGGTCTAAAAATCATAGTTACTATTGGTCTACAGATTATTTTTTTATTGCGAGTAACTTACCGATATATTAAGCCTAATTTTTTTTTCAGCCTATATGCCAACTTCTGCCAAAAAACAATTTAGAACATAAGTGTTTAACTTTTTTTATACGGTTATTTAAATTTAAAGACTCAGTACTAACAATTAAAGATGATATTAGTAAAAACAAAAAAGAGATATATTTTTTATGCATGCTGTTGTGTATAATTTTGAGCATGTAAAAAAACATTATAAAACTTTCAATTTATCATTCTACCGGATTATTTGCATATTTAATCAAAATAGACACATTAGATTAAAATAAACATCATTCTAGCATAAAATAAATGTTTATACGAGTTATAATCGTTTCCGTAACAACGTAGTTATAAATACAAAATAATTTACAAAGAAAAGTCCATTATTTTGTTAATTTTCGCAATATAGAAAAAAGACATGGAATCTTATTTATAAATCCCTCGAACCAAATACTGTTTTTTATGACTTTTCCATATTACATGCTTCTATAATTTTATATATATTAAATGTTTTTTAAAGCGATTAGCTGTATATAATAATATTATACGCTCTTGTAATAAGACTGGATTGAGTATGATGTTTTTTATCAACAAGACATATATTAATATGATAGAATTTTTTTTTGCAACATACAGTTTTTATCGTAAAATACAAAATTATAAAGTCTTTTTTTGTTAATAGGAAAAATTTTGTTATATTTAACGTTAAAAATATAATCAACAAATGTTTTTCTCTTAATAATAATAATCTCCCCCTATGGATTTGTAAAATCAAATTATTCTATATTATATTTATAAAATAAAATAAAAACTAGTCATTTTTTATATTAATTAAAATAAATTATTTTCACCTTAAATGTACTCAAATTTTTTTCAATTTGTATGCATAAGATCAAATATAGATTAAATTTTATTTTCCATGATAGCTATATTATATAAAAGGATATAAGTATCAAAAGACTTCTGTGATGACACTAAGTCAAAAAATTTGCAAGAAATAAGTATTTATTGCTTATGATATTTTCACAAAAATTCTTTAGCGAATATCTATAAAAATTAATGTGAATTATTTGGCTATAACAGGTTGAATAATTCATATTAGAATAGTATTGAAAGTAAAAAGCTATAAATAAACAGAAATAATTAGGGTAACATAAGTTTATTTCCATAAATTTTTGAAAACTCTTACTATCAGATCGTTGACATATATAAATTTAATCTTGATGTAAGTTATGTTTTATGCCCAAAAACTTAAAAATATACATAATTTGGTTATGATCTTATTATATGCATTTATAAACTGAGTAATAGGGATCTGGATAAATGTATAGTGTGTGAATACCCTTCGAATATCCAGTTTTACCAATTTCGAAGATATATGTTGTGTACCAATGAGTTATTATTTAATTTTCATGGATTATAAACTTCACCCGAATATTTAACTCAAGCGTAATTTTAGTAATTTCGATGTAATACATGTACGTTTCAAAGAATTATTATAAAAACATAATGCTTTATAAAATCGATTGTAACATAAAACTACAGCACAGTTTATACCGTTTGAAAAATATACCACATTGATAAAAGTATCTTTTTAACAATATTTTTGGTAATTAGCACGAGTCGATTATACACTTTCGGCGAAATTTATAATTTACGAAGATCAAATTAGTTTTATAAAAATATCACGGATTATAATTATTCAAAAGTTTATTGCTTATTTTTTATGTTTTTATACTGTTAATTAGTACTTGCACAGCTTAAACTATAAAAATAGTAAAGTTTTTTTTTATTAAGCCGAAAATTGAATAGGGTAAATATGATTTTATTATTTTATATGATGGAATACATTCAGTTTGAAAAAAAAACTTCCTTAATTTTATTTTATCTCTGACATAGATTAATCAATAAATAAATAAAATACTGTGTATTTTGGCTTTAATTGGGATGCCAACGGAAGCTGAAGTATATTAACAAACAATAGGGCTGTGAAAAACACTTAAATCTAATATTCTTGTGTGTATAGGTGTATTAAGAATGGCAGCAAGGATGATGTGCTTTAAAAAAGCATACAGCAAATCCGTAATATAGAGCAATTGTAAGTTTTAGACAAGCAAACACTAAAAGCTAAAAGAGAAATTCGCTGTTTAATAAATATTTATTTTGGCTCTTGTAATACCCGAAAGAACTCGAAGCCACGAACGAAATCGAATCATATATACAAAATTTGGGATTGAGAAAAACCCTTGAATTAAGAGGTCTCAAAAAGAGGAGAAGTATTGAAGATGACTAAAGAAAAAAAAAGAAACCCGAAATTAAAATGCGCTTTGTACACAGGAAATGAAGCAATTTATGTTCAAGAACAAAAACTAAAATTACAACCTCAAATTTAGTATTATAAATAAATCTAATATGCCCTTAAAACTGAGACCTTTAGTTTGTCGTATAATATAAATGTATCAATAGAAACTTCCAGGATTTGCAAAATGCATCGCTTAATTATTTTAAATTTTATAGCAAAAATAATGTAAGGGTTATTTGTAAAAAAAAAGAAGATTTACTGGATATAAAATCAGAGTACTTTATGGATAATTTTTAAATCTTACTACAAATTTTGTTCTTCTAGTATTTATATTTTTTTTCTATTAAATATCTTATTTTTCTCTTTTTGAATTCTAATATTTATAGTATACAAATCCGATTTCTACCAATAATATCATAACCAAATAATGTATTCATGCGATACTAAAATATTTACATTCACCAGATTAATATAATCTATAAATAAATTTTATCTAAGTTCATTGTAATTTCCAAATATTTTTCATTTTTCTGAATGGATAAATTCATGTGTATGTTAGAAAAAAAGAAAAAATACCATTAACAGCAGATTATATAAAAAAAATTGATGTCTCAACATTATTAATTTGTCCTTTAAAGAATAGTGATAGTAAAATAATCTTTCCAAAACAATCAAATTACTGATTTTGTCATAGGCACATAGGAAGTTGATTTGCAGTGATAAATTTGTTTTTAAATATTATATGTTTTTTTTATGTTAGCAGACTTGTATATTTAAATTAGTTTATTAAGAATATTATTAGATACGCGATATTTTATGTGAGATATTCCCAAAGAATTGGGATTTTTTTTATATTAACAGACTTGTATATTTAAATTATTTTTGTAAGAATATTTATGTGATGTGAGATATTTTATTTTTGATATTTTTGAATGAATTTTTCCTGTTCATAATATCCAAACTTTTAAAAGAAGTGGCTCATTGTTTTACTTTAACAACATCAGAAATGTTGCTAATGGTTTTATCCTGTTTTGCTAATTTTTTATCCACCTTTTTTGCTGACTCATTCACTTTATCCAAATCTGTTTTTAATTGTTTAGAAGGTTCATCCGGGCTCGGTTTATCACCTGTTTCTTTTTTACTCATATGTATTTGTGAAATAAAAAAGCCAAGAATACTGAAAACTAAAATATTAATTCTGATCAACATAAAAATACTTTTCCATTTACTTTTATAGTTATAAAGGGGGCTCTAGAAGCCATATATTCAGTGTGCTACGATAAGTGATAAAAAATATACTATTGTAGCTTATCAATTGGTTATTAAAATCATAGTTACTGTAAAAAGATTTTATTTTATTAATTTTAATTAGTCACCAAAACTTTTTATGATAGGCCTTTTATAACAATTAAATAAATTTCATTAATGTTTCTCCTGTTTTTTTGATAAGCAATTTCCCGTGTTTTATTCGATATTGTTTAATTTAAAGAATAGTGATTGGTCTTTGTTCATAAATTTAACTTGGAATATGATTGAACAACCATTTCAAATATTTTAACTGGCTTGGAAATCAATTCCAATCATGATAATTTTTTTTATATATAACAAATTGAAATTTAGCATGTGAATGCACATTTTTATTTATAAAAAATGTTTTCGTCGTCCATGTTTGATATCAATCTATAAATTAGTACAAAGGAATTTATTTTTAGACTACATGCGAATCTTGTTATTTACGACTATGATGAGCTGAAATTATATTAAAATATTTATTCTATAAATATATTTTTATTTTTAACCTCTATTATAAAAAAAACAATTTAAATAACGCATATATAGATTTGTTCAATATATACAAAATTTTTCGGTCTATTTTTTTTATCTAGAAAAATATTCTTCACTGGAAAAAAAGCATATAAATATATAAATTAAAAATTTTATGAAATAAATGCGAATTTATTTTACCTAAATTTTTTTTCTATACAATGAATAGCTGCACTGCATCTATAGTGTTATATAGTATTTCAAAAAAATTTCAAAAATCTTTCCCTGAAACTAAGCACTTATAAAAATCAATGAGGTTTATCTAATTCAATTTTTCTTTGCCATATATTTATGAACGATGGAACAAATAAATTTATCTATGAACTATTTTTTTTGTTTAATATTTTTCAATGAAGTAAATTTCAAGTTGTTACAAAGATGGCTATATTTTTACTTCTTCCTGTCTCATCCTCTCCATCTCTTATCTTTTATAGATCGATACATTCAAATCCTTCCTCAACCTATTATACTATATCTTATCTAACCTTGCCATATAAATCATCCTCTCCATCTCTTAACTTTTATAGATCGATACATTCAAATTCTTCCTAAACCCTATTATACTTCATCTTATCTCACCTTGACTATAAATCATCTATACATCTTATCTTTTAAAGTTTAATACATTAAAATGCCAACCATAACCCTATTATAGTTCATCTTGTCGTACAAATCATATATGCATATTATATCATTATAAGAATTATGGATTCCGTGCTTTGCTCAACACTATTATACTTCATCTTATCGCATCTTGCCTATAAATCACATATACATCTTATCTTTTAAATATCGATACATTCAAATCCTTGCTCAACCCTATTATACTTCATCTTGTCGTACAAATCATATATACATATTATCTCATTATAAGAATTATGGATTCCGTGCTTTGCTCAACCCTATTATATCACTTTCAATTACCTCTATTCACAACCTTCGCATTTACGTTTTCTAATTTAAAAATTTATTCATATAAGTGTATTCCTCAACCCATCGTTTATGCAGTTGCCCTCGCTTCATTAGTGATCCCAACGATTTAATATACGACTTATGGTATTTTGTGACCATACTATCCCATTTTATAATTCAGAAATTGAAGAATAAATCTTATTTTTACTAATATAATAACTTAAATAAATTCTTATAATTTTAATCAAATTTTATATTTTTGCTGAAACTTTAATAAATCTTATTATTCCAATTATGCTTAGTTAATAAAATTCACAACTTTTGTTCTATTTTTTTTGTTTAAACATGATATGCATTCAGACAACTCTAAACTCTTTAAATAATATTTGAAGTTATTTTTGTCTCTTTTATATTAAATATATTTAACAATAGAAAAATTGACAATAATATCCACTTGGACGTAATATAAGTAAACTATCCAAGGATTTTCATACGATTAAATTATAAATGGACTCGTATCTTCTTATTGCCGAGTCAACTAATTTTAAAATATAACAATCATAATATTTTTGCCAAGTTTTGTAAAATATATCAGATTTAAACAATATGATTAGATTATGTACAATTAAAATAAACAATACAATAGAGTTCAAATTTGAAATCCACACATCTTATTTTCAATATATTTATAAAATAATAGTTTGCCTTTGGATTCCACAGCATATTTTTATAAAATAATAGTTAAAAGAAAAAAGATAATTTGGATACATTATATTATAAGCATGAAATGAATAGAATGTCACAAAGAGTGTTTATAAACAGTATATAATTGGCTATTCAAATTTTATTAATTGACAATCATATTATTTACTGGAATATGTATAAGTTTTATAAAATAACCGATCACACCCAAAAACATAACACCTATAGCATGTGCCTTTAAAAGCTTTACGTACTCTGATCGTGTTGGTTTCTTGCATTTTGAAAGAAACATCTTTCCGGATTTGTAATAGAAAAGTGGATCACTGCGTTTCGTATCTTTGGACATTTTAGGGGATGAGGAAATTCAATTATATATTTAGGAAAATATCATTGTTAAAATAATGCGACGAATGCATGTTAATATTTAAATGAATGTTGGATAATATATTATTCAAACCAATAATAAAATACATACCAAAATACAAATGATTTTTGAATTTTAAACACACAAACTAATGAGGTGAACGAAATTTTATTACAAAATACTATTTAACATATGTAACGTAATGTGTCATAAAATGGGACGGTATAGTCACAAAATACCATAAGATGTATATTAAAGTATTTGGGATTCCAACGGAAGCATATTCACAAACAATAGTATTGGGAAAACACTTGAATGTAAAATTCTTGAGCGTATAGAAGTATCAAGGATGTGCTGTAAGGATGATGTGCTTTAAAATAATGTACAGCAAATATGTATTATAGAGCAATCTAAAGTTTTGCACAAGCAAACATAAAAATCTAAAAGAAGAATTCGCCCCTTAATAAATAAAAATTTCAATATATTTATATTATTGAATGTAATTTCTATTATACAAGAACTTAAAAATACTCTATTCATATTTTATCAATATTTATAGCATAGAAATCACAAAACATTGATACTCATCATAATTAAATATGATTTTCTGTGTGTTATAGAACCAGAATTGATTTATTAATGATTAAAATATAAAATCGAAGGCAATACAGTATTCATTACCATAAATCTGTATTTCTTTGTGCTTTAACTTATAGTGTGTTTTTTTAACTTATAGCTGATATAAATGCAAAAATACAATATTTTGTGGAATTAAATATGCTTACCCATGTATTAGAACTTAAAGTGTTTTTTTAAATAGGTTTTACAAAAAATATAAAATCGAAGGCAATATAATATTCATTACCATAAATCTGTATTTCTTTGAGCTTTAACTTATAGTGTGTTTTTTTAACTTATAGCTGATATAAATGCAAAAATACAATATTTTCTTGAATTAAATATGCGTAACCGTGTATTAGAACTTAAAGCGTTTTTTAAATAATTTTTACAAAAAAAGTAAAATTCAAACCAAAATAATATTCATTACCTTATAAATATATCTTGCATATATTTATAAGGTAATGAATATTTCAAAAATTTAATAGATGAATAAAAAAAATTAAAGATTAATGATGTTAAATACCTTTAAATATTATAATCCGTGCGTATGAGCTATAAAATATAAATTTGGCAATGAATATACGAAAAAAAGAAAAAATAAATTAAGAATTATAATATTTTTATGCTATAAGATCGATTCCACGCCAGAAAATTCAAATTTTTTTATAATTATTTTATTTCTAAGTAAAGCGATCAGGTTGTAAAAAAAATCTTAATTCATAAGTCTTATAAGAATTAAAAGCATTAAGAGAAAAAATAGGATTACATTGAAACACAATCAAGTAAATACGTTCTGCAGATCAATATAAAGTTTTGTACGAACAAATTTAAATAGCTAAAAATTAAATTAATCCATATTAATGTTTCCAATCTGTTATGAAAAAACAAAATTTACATATTTCAAATGCGTAGTTTAGCTACATTTAAAAAAGAAAGTTTATAGGTAGCTATTTTTCTACCTACCTAAATTATCCATAAATATGTATAATAGAAGTATATTTGTAGCATGGCCTAGTGGTTTTAATGCTGATAGGTATTTAAAATAATGTAAAATGCATTGTAACATACAAATTTCTCCAATTTACATCTTCAAGTGCTCCTAAACGGAATAAAATGCTACCTAGCACACAATTTTTTTAAATCGTTTAGAAATTTAAAACATCTAAAAAATATTCAAAGATTCTAAGAATAGCATGAACTTCCTAAATACGGCAAATTATTAGTTTATATGTGCATATATATTAAAACATAATTCATTATAAAATTATTCATATGAAAAAATAGTCTCATATAACAGTCTTTAAATATATTTCTTAGTCTAATTTTTTTTGATGATTTATTTTATTTTACGATTTAAAAAATTGATGAACTAGGTGCAGTAAAACGACTTTCTAAACTTTTATATAGGCTAAACCACCAACCTATAGCCATTTTCTATATATAATTGTCTGCTGATATAAAAAATATCAATTAGAAAAATCCAAATTTCTTTATTTTTGTATACGTATACCTTTAAAAATTAAAAATAAAATGAATAAGTTCGATTCATCACGAGTGCTCTTCTAAAAGCGCAACAAATCTTAACAGTCTCTTTTGAGAATATAAATCATTAACGACAGTGATGTTCTTCATTGGTTGGCTAACTACGTCTCAATAGATAGAATTGATTAAAAGAAACTTAGCCCATAAATAAAAAATAATTTTATTAAGAACTGCATTCCTAAATTTTTTTATACTTTAACCTTATTGAGAATCGGTAAATTAACAAAAAAAATTTTTTAACACAAAAATCGTATAGTTTGTAAAAATTTAAATGATTGAATTATATCGTTAAAAATTAAAAAATTATTCTATTATATTGGTTTTTTAAAAATAATCAAACACAGAATATATTATAATTATGTTTTTTCTAAATTAAAAGGGCTTCTTTAAGCTTTTAAGCCTAAATTAATGAGGAAAAAACATTTTTTATTCACTTAAGAATGTTGTTTTATTGGCGAATAAAAAAAATTATTCTATGTTTTTGGATTTAAATGGCGATGAAACCATAAATTTTACAATACTTAGATATTTTTGACGCATTATTCTGTTAAATTAAGCATAAATACATTTTCAAGATCTTTCAATTATTTTAAAAAATATATAAATGTATTCAAAAATGAATCTGCTTTTTTGATGTTAGATACGGATGCTTTAAATAAAAAAAAGAGCAAAGAAAGAAAAAATAGAAGGCTCAGAAGATTCTGAATTAATTTATAAGATATTTCATCTTGTGCATATTCACATCCATATTTTTTCAAAATTTTTCGGATATAATTTAAAAAAATTATTGAATTTATTTTACTTGAATTTTTATTGGTCAATCTTTTATTTCACTTTAATTGTATCTTTTTAGTACTAATAGAAATAGTGCAAAGGTTTCGTTGATTTTAATTTTTATAGGCACTTTCGTCTACAAATATAATTATATTTGCCTCTGACGGAAATTCAAAGTCATTTGTTAAATAAAATAATATATTTTAAAAAAAATTAGTTAAAAGAATAACACAATTTTAGATAAATAAATCAAATTTAACTCGAAAAATACAATCCACAATAAACACTTTTAAAATAAAAAATCAGTGGCTAAAATTTTCGATGATGGGTCAAAAGATACTTTTTTTTTTAAATATTTGGCAACATTATGAAATACTTAAAGTTTTTGTATTTAAATTCAAAATAATTTGTTATTTACCCCTTGAAAGTGTTCAAAAATACTTTGATTTTTGTTTAGATGCGAACTTTTATTTTTTCTTCTGAAATTTATTGCATCTTATAAGCAGAAAACATATGTTTCTATGTTACATTAAATTTTACCAACACCATATTATAGCTGAAATAAACATGAATTTCACTTTAACTGTGTTATTATCATCTTCTTTTCCCATAAAAATAAATATTATAAAAATATTATCTCTTAATTTTTTGATATTTCATTTGTTATATCTATTTTTTCATTAATATCTAACATTAAAAATGTTATTTATTATTAGTCTGTAGTTTTTTTTTAATATACCATTTAAACTTTTAGAAATCACTTTTTTTTATATTTTTTTTAAGATTCCAGCATGATTTTAATAAGATTTACATTTAACTCTGATATTTTAATAAAAATTCGATGATATAAAAATTTTATGCCTTTTAAAGTTTAAATAGAATATAACAAAGAAATTTAGACAGCCTCTTGTGACCCTGAAACATCGATTATATCGATATTCTCTGAACTGCCGAATCTCAAAGATAATCCACCGAGATAATTTATAAATTATTTTATCTTGATAAAAACTTGGTTTCTTTCGTTTATTAATATTATAAATTTTATTTTTGTGATGAAGGGTGCATACAAAACTCTTAAGCGCTGGTTTATCCATTGTGTATTATATCTTAAATCTTATATTATACAATAATAAATCAATAATAATTTACATTAACCTTTCATTGTGAATAATTTTAGGATATCTATTTTTTTGTGTGGAAATTTTTCATGTATATTATTTTCCAATACAGTTAATCCATCAATAATTAAGTCTGAAATATCGATAGAAACAATAAGATGTAATTTTACACATATTAAATTAAAAAAAAAATCAATAAAACTGGCAATGATCAACATAAATTCAACGCATACACCCTAAAATTTATTTATCTGCCTCTCATACCCATTAAAAAATAGAAATATTGAACAAGGTATGCCTTCTAAGATAAAATTCATAAAATTATAGAAAATTTATATTCAAGACAATTTACTGATCTATTACTTGTGTTTTATTATTTGGAGAACGAATAAAATTAAAACGACATAAAATTATATTAAAAAACAACATGAAATTCCATTAATTTTATCAAATTCAGAATATTATGCTTTTAAGAATATATTTTAATGAGAAATTTATTTACATTTTTTAAAAATTATTGCCAAATTGAAAAAAATATGCCTAAAACAAAAATCTCACTTGTTTATAGTTTTTTTAGTAATAGTGTATTTAAAATTATTATATTAATCTAAAAAGCGTATTTTAGTAAATTTTTTAAGATTAAATACCATTAAGTTGGTAACATTCGAATTCAAAAGATTATTATAATTAAAAGGCGCAAAATTCATCAGGATTATTAGCCTTTAAAATTGTAATTTAAACAAAAATGTACCTTCCTTGTGTAATCTATAGCAAAAAGTGTTTTATTATTCAAAAATATATAGATACAGCTGGTCTATAAATATAATATTTGGTATATGGTGTGAAAATAATATTTAAACGATGATAGTGTCTCGATTATACGTTTTTCGTGGTTTTAATATAAATAAGCTCGCTGTCTGGTGCAAATTGCAGATGAAAAAATTATAAATAACCGAGGACTATAAATTCAGTTTGAAAAGGTGGGGTTCTATTGGGTCTTTTTTATGGGACTGATATCACCTATATTTACTTGGATATTAAATTTATACTAATGATTTTCTTATGTCCTAAGTGAACTGTAAATTTTAAATATTTTCAATAACCAGTATATATTATAGAAATTATTTGCTCAACATCTTTTCGATTTTTCTTATATTGAATGCTTGCTATTATAACTTGGGGCCGAGAGGTGATCCGATATCATAAAAGCCACTAGAAGTCACGAATCAGATTGAGTTGTATTACAAACCTTGTGATTAAAAAACCCTTAAATTAATAGTATCGAATGAAAAGGGGGATTGAATAAGACTTTGGAGAGGAGAAGTAGCCAAAATTATGAATACGCTCTGCGTACAGAGAATCAAAGAAACTGTGCCTGAGAACAAAAACTAAAATTACAACTATAAATTTAGCCCATAAATACTTATATTGAATGCTTGCTATTTTTATATTTGGGACAGGTTGGGGACCCAATTTCAAAAAAGTTACCAGAGGAAATAGAAATCACGAAACGGATCGAGCCATAATACAAGCTTCGGATTGAGAAAACCCTTTAAATTAATAGTCGCGAATGAAAAGGAGTATTGAATTAAGACTAAGGACGGGAGAAAATAGCCGAAAGTATAAATACGTTGTGGCAAGGGAAATCAAGCAAGTTATGCGTGAGAACAAAACTGATATTATACCATAAATTTAGTTATATAAATAAAATGGATAAATTGTGAGCTTGCTATATTTCATATAAATAAGTCGGGCTTTATAATTTAAATTTTGAAAAATTAATGGTGAAGTTGGTTGTATTTGCGTTTTTTTCTTTTTATTATTATCTTTCTAAATTAAAATATTTAATGTTTTTAAATATGAAAAGATTTTCTCTATTGATTACATCAATCCCTCTTTTTATTTATTATTGGTTTGTAGTCGATAATTAATCATAAACCATATACCCTATTTATCGCAATAAATCAAATAATATTGAAATTATGTACGTTTTTATGCTTGAAATCTATTTATATATCCGAATGTGTGATTTGGCTTTCTAAATATCTTCGTTACATTATTTATAACTTAATTGAATTGACATGATAAGATTTTTCTATCTGTATTGTTTGCTGCATAAAATTAGAAACTGAAATTTTATACGCATAAGATTCCAAATAATTATTTTTATCTAGAATAATACTAAATCAGAATTTTTGATTCTAGAGTGAATCTTTATAATCTAGACTTTACATATCTTTTTGTTTATAATCTTGAAAACACGCGTATTTAAAGCTTTACATTTTTTTTTGCTTTAGTAGCTCCAAAGATTAGAAATAGTTTGTGCCTTCTATTTTGATATTATAAAATTTAAAACAACAACCGATTATATTTTGGAAAATTTGTTCATTCTAATTTTTTTTAAAGTTATAATCTCTTAAGATCAATAAAAATATTCAAGTTTAGAATACACATAATCAATTGTTTCGTACTTTTATTATTTTAAATTTTTCCAGCGCCACTATATACTTTGACAAATATATATTAAAATTTTTTAGATTCTAAATTATCTATATGAAATATAGTATCTATATAGAGGATGAAAAAGGAGGCGCAGAAATAATTTTATCAAAGTGGTGATTTTATTTGAATTTAAAGCTCCTTTTATAATAATTTAAACGTCCTTTTTTTGTATTTTCTTTAAAAGTTTGTATATCTAAATTGATTAATTATGTGATTTTATGTAGCCCTATTAGATGAAGCAATCAAATATTGCAATATTTAATATAATTATAAAATTTTTGATTACATCATCAACCCAATACCGCCCGATTGGATTAGATCGCATAATAAGCATGGTTCAAATAAAGGTAGTTGATAGTTTTGATTACAAAGAATGTAATAACATTAAAAAAGAAAAAGAATTAGTGGAGTATAAAGATGACGGATACGTCAAAATATTCGTATCGGAAGGTAAAATTTCACTCAAAGTCGAAGAAAATATTGATTTTATTTTAAAGTGGAAGGATAAACAATATGTGCTTGTTTATTATGACCAAAATGGTAACCCATATGTTCATCTAGATGTGTTATCAGGCGGTCCACTTTTTAGAATGAAATATAAGAGTGAAATAACGCTGTTAAAAAGAGAAAAAGACAATATTATGCCAATAGGTTGTGCATTTTTTTTGCAAACTCATGTAAGTATAAGGGGTGGATATTCTTTTATTAAAATAAACCCTGATAGGGTTGAAAAAATTGGAAAAAACAAAATTTCAATTGCATCACTAATAAAAAATTCTAGGGGTGAAAGGGTTTTGGTCACTGGATATACAATAAACCCAACTAATTCATAATATTAAAGTTAATTTACCACCTTTAAATCAATAAGATTTTTTCGCTCTTCTCTTAAAATATTTTTTTATTTATGGGTTAATTTTGCTATTTTTATTTTCTCCTTTGCAGTAACGAAATCGATATCCGTGTGCCTAACACATCAATAGCCTTAGCTATATTCTCTTCTCTTTTATCCTCATTGTAACCTCTCCTCTTCTCAAGCCCTATAATTCAGAAGTTTGCTTTAATCCTATAGTTTGAATATATGCCTCGATTTGATTTGTGACTTTGAGAATTTTCTGGTACCTTTTAAGATTTTGTGTTACCCCTCTATCCCAATTTTTGACATATGGTATGATCTCTCTTAAAGTAAAAACATTTTAATTTCCAAATTTATGACAAATTAAATAGTGCGTTTAAAAATCTAAAAAATACTACACATATTCAAAATGTCAAGTATTTTTGCAAAAAAAACCATGCTTTTACAAAATAAAATTGTGCTAAATAAAAACGTAAATGAAACTCGATGGAATAATTCTATATCTAAACACAGCATTTTTATGATACCTATCACATATTTAATCTTAAATAATATATTGCATACTCAAAAAAAGATAATTTTTGGTGTTGTATAGCACAAGTGAATAGAATGTTGAATAAATATAGTTAAAGCGGATTTAAAAGCAAAATTGTACCCGTGAAAAGTTATTATCTTTCGTGGAAATATATTTTAAATCTTAGACATAATAATGTATTGACCTTATTAAATACACAAATAGAATGAAAAATTAAAATCAAAACCATATAAAAAAAAGTTATATGTATTTTTATGCAGAATGTGTGGGTAGAATTAATTTCATGAGAATAGAACCTTCAGATGGGATTTTTTTGTATTCTTCGCTTGTTTATAACAGAAATTATATATAGTATTAATATACCGGGTTTAAAATTACATTCTGGGCCTAATTGCATATCAATCCTTAATATTCTGGCTCATTTAATACAACTTTTTAGATTTACGTACACTCATTTTTAAATTTAGAAAATAAAAAATCAACTATACAAGACAAATTGATCACATAGCTAAATTGTAATAAAACAAGCGGTATCTGCATAAAATGATATGATGCCATGTTTTATAAAAAATTCCAACGAGATTCTGAATATCATGATACTTATTGCTATTTTTAGATAAGATCAAAAGGAGTTATGTCACTATTCGTGGTAAAAACCAGAATAAACCTTTTATATAAATAACAAGTAAAAACCTAATTAAAATAGTTTGTTTTTATTTTTGAAATAACTATATGGAATTAGATATTGCTCAAAATAAACGAAAGATATTTTTAAATTTTCAAATGGAATATAGAGAATACAACTGATAGTACTACAATTTTAGAAATATTCGAGAAATAAACCAGATTAACAGCAAATCAATATATAAACTAAAATATATTTGCTCATAAATCAAATTTAGATTCGAAAAAGGAAACAGTTATTGTCAAATAATAAAGAATCACATGTTTGTAAATTTTTCCATATAAAATGATTATACTTAAAATTACAAACAAGAACAGTCTACATAAAAGGCCAATAACTGTTAAATGAGATATATCAATAGCAAAATACACATCAAGAAACATTGAGCATTCAGCCTCATAAATTTTAGCTGCATAAAAATATGATATGCGCGAAGGTGTTTCACAGTTAAATGGTTTTTAAAATATTTTATCTAAATTTTGATATTTTTATATCCTTGTATCCTCTATGATTTTATACAAATAAACAATCCTTATTTTATATCTGGCTGTGTTCGTCAGATCAGATCAGAAATTTCTAACCTTTCTTTCATTACATTAAAAACCTTTTTTTAGAAATGATATAGATTTCAAACGTTGTAACAAAAAATGAATAATGATTTTTTCAATAATATTACCATGCCCCCGATTGCATGTTTTTTAAAATAAAAACGCGAAATTTTTTTTTACGACAATAGCTCTGCAAATATATGTAAATATGCAAATTTTTATCCTTATTATATTGAATAAACCAAGGTTGTTCAATTTTTGCTCTTATTTCGAAAAGATTTAATCAAAAATACCGTTAAACAAATGTCACCCAACACTTTTACATACAAACAAGAATCAACTATAAGTGATTTTAAAATATAAAGGAATATTGTTGCAAAAAATTATCTAACTTGGTATGTTTGTGCATACTGAAAGTTGAAAGCTTCCAATAACAAACATGCACACAATAAGAAAGATATAGGTTTTTACAGATATTATAAATTTTTAAATTATAGCATCAAAGTTGAAAATGTGGTTCTATAGCAAATAAAAATATCGAAAGCAAATAAGTAGCATCTCAAATAATCTTTAACTCGAAGTTTCGGCATGGTTGAATATATTGTTGCAGATGGGGAATAAAATAAATGGTGAAGGTGTATACTTTAGTTTTAATTTGTAAATAATACAATTAAATGTTTCTTTAACTATTTAAAAATACTATCATAGTTGTAAATTAGATATGATAGAAAATATAAATATGATAAAGGTACTTCAGAACCAATAAAGGTTAAAATCCAATTTATAAAAAAAATGAAATTATAAGCGAGAACTTAAATATAATTTATCATATCGGTAATTTTATTTGAGAAAAAATATACAATTACAAAATAAATTGCAATGAAATGGTGATTTCTTATACAAGACTATATATAAGAGAAAAAGTTGCAAACCAAGTTTTTTTCACGTTTGAACAGCTTGTTTATACCGTAAGACTGAAACTAAAATAGAAATACACAAGAAAACTTCTTTTGCGATTTAATTTATATATTAAATCGTAAAAAATTCATTCATATGGGTATTAAATCCCTTTATTATATTTATTTAAGGTCTCCACAGCAGTTCTTATTTTGCAAAATATAATAATAGTTTCAATCATCGTAATTTCTCATTCCAAAAAACACACTTTAAATCATAGAATAGATCCCACATTGCATTTCATCCTTATTCACGAATAGTAAGGAAAAACGTCGAACTTCTTTTTACCACTCGTTTAATTTGTGTGTTTATGCGGCTGACTACTGAAAATCATAACTAACTTTCCACCGATGTTAAAGATCTTTTTTATTAGTTCCTTATACTGAAACTAAGACCAATTATTATTTCATTTTAGTATATAAGAAAATAATTTGCTCTTTTTTTTAATCAAAATATGTTCTCTGTTTTTTTAAAAAAACATCTTTAAATTAGATTTCAATTTATTTTACAATTTTATCTATATTTAAACGATAAATCATCTGTATAAATGGATTGTAAGAAAAATTTTATTTTTTAAAACGACTTTTTTTTTCAAACCAATAAAATTTGAATTTCTTTACAATAATTTGTAAAAAGTTCGATTGAAATGAAAAAAGAATAAATTTTTTACATATTTATATTAAAGAATAAAGTTGATGGTGCATAAAACTTACTGCAGAGACACTCTTCATATCTTTAAAAGCATTTAGAAATTTATATATTGCCTATAATAATATTAATTAACACCAAAATGTTTTTATGATGTATTTTCTAAATAAAGTTAATGAACTTAGTGACTATTAAAGTTTTTTTTACCGAATACAACAATTTTATACAATATGCGTGGCATAGAATAGGCTAAAATTAATATTTAGTAGATTAAAAAAACATATTTCATGAATTAAACATAATTAAAATTACAGAAAAATCTAAAAGTACACAAAACCTACGATTTTATGTGTAGTTAATGGCTAGATATAATTTTATATAACTATATACAGATTATGTGTAAAAGAATTTAACCTTCATTTTAATATATAATAGCAATAAGATATATAGAAATATTATTTTCCGTGGAATTAAAATTACATGTGGTATCAGTAAAAAGTAAAAAATCTAATTGTAATTGAATAAAGTTTTAAAAATAGAAAATAACTCAAGATTACACAATTTTGACATATATCACCCATCTAGAAAGTCAACTCTCATTTGATAAGATTTCGTACCTTGTATATAACGTTTTATTTAGAATTTTATCTTTATGATAAATTTTATGCCTGTAAGAATTTATACGGAATGGAAATTTATTGCATAATTTTATAATATAATATAAATCCCAAATGTGTAGCTACAACAGCGACATAGACGTATATTTTAAAGATTATAATAATTTATATGGCTTCTTGCTGCTAAAAATTTCTTTTTAAATTATATAATATTAGTTGAATTTTTCCCTTTTTTTTATTTTTTTAAATATATTAGTATTATTAAATATTAAAAAGGCTTCTAATAATATATTTGCATAGAATTTGTATTTACCAATTATTATCCCCGAGCACATTTTTTTTTGGTTCATGAACATTCATAATAAATTTCTGAACAATTTTTCATTTAAATAAATTTTAATTATATTGATTGGACTAATATTACACTAACACACACGCTCGATTCCATGGTCACATGATATAATTTTGTTCCATATTTTTTGTTGGTCAATTTATTCTTTTTTTACTTTTATATTTAATTATGAAAATTATAATCAATTCTATACCATTAAATTGAAAGAGAGCTAAAATAAACGCAAGTTTAGTTTTTGACTTAAAGGGATATATCTAATTTGTAAAATGTTACCTTATTTTATAGATGGGATTGAATATTTAAAGCTAGGTGAAACTAAATTATAACCCCTTACTATCCACGAAAATATCCAGTCATTAAATTTGCTTCGCATCACAAATAGCGTCGTCACTTGATTTTTTTATCTTCTTTAAATCTTAAGAAAAAGGAGTTTCATTTCTAGGTGTTAAAATATAGACAAAAAGAATATATTGAATCTTTTTATAATTCGTCTAATGACACAATATCAGCAAAAACTAGAAGGGAAGATTTCAAATTGTGATATATAAATCATCACTGCTACATTTATATAACATTTCTTAACTTATGATGTTATCTTATACACATAATATTATTATTCTTTTTTATGCTAAGATCCATAATTTGATTCTTGAGGTTTTATTTGATTAAAGGAATTCTTGATAACAGTGACACGATTTTTGGAAAATAAATGAAGAAAAACGTAATAATATAATAATTATAAACAAAATAGTAATTACATGAAGAATGGTTTTTTAGATATTGGATTAAAGTAAAAAAATAAAATTTTATTTATTTTACAGGTAATATTCCGATTGAAAAAATATACAATCTACTTGTCGAATTTTTTTTGAACGCATGCTTAAAATCCTAAACACAAAAAAAAAGTGTAAATATTATTTCTCACTGTTTTTGATGCAATTTTGTAAGGTCTTCTTAGGATGTCTCTAATCTTTATATGTGTGTCACTACAATAAAAACATACAAGAATGAAAAAATAGATTACTGAAAATTAACAATATAATAATTACAAAAAATCAAAAACAAGATTAGTGTTTTTTTTCATTATTGTATAAAATTGCTTCGCTATTAAATGTTATTTTTTTGTAACATCTAATTAGACATCTTTTTAAAACCTTTTAAACAGATACTAAATCCTTTCTTAGACACATAAAATAAGCGCTTCCTTTTTCTAGGGATATTTTAAGGCAATTGCGTAAATTTATAACAGCATCATTTATTATTAATTTAAAATTATGGATTCATGAAAAATGATGGAAAATATATAGTGGGCTATTTATCCCCAAGGCTATCTTCAAATCAATTTTTTTTTAAAAGTAATATGAACATATGAATAGCTCATAGATTTCAAAGACATTTTGAATATATATATAATGTTTTTATTATACATTCATTGAAATAAATTCGTTAATTTCCCTTATCTAAATTATAAAGGGTTTGAATTTGTAATTTTAATTATTTATGCCCTTTTGAACTATGTTTTTACAGATTTTTATATTCCTAATCTTTTTACTTTCTAGATGATTTCACATCTTTTTTTGCGTAAATACGGACTTTCGAATCAAAAAACACAATCGCAATAATAATGTAAGATCAAGTTTACAAAAAAATTAATTCATATGAGTAAAAGAAATGAATGAACAAGTTAAGTCTATGGCCTTTAAGATATATTACATAATATTGGCTTTGTTTTAGACATATTCTTTAATGAAATGACTACACAATTTATTTATAATTTCAGACAGCTCATGTTGCAATTTTGTCTATTTATACAATATAAAGTTTCTATTGAATATTATTAGCAAGTCTTATAGCAGTGAATACACTAACTCTTGCGACATTATATTAAACGCTATATTCACACGTTTTATTTAATTATACCATCACGATAACCATGTTTTTTGTTATTTTACGGTTTTTATTTCTGACATCGTATAGTAGAAAAAGAAAGTATTATAGGTAGATGTAAAATAATCGCTGTTTAGAATTCATTCGAATGCTTTCTTTTATTTTTTGATTCGTATTTTATGGTTCCATTACAATAGAAATATCTTTCAATGATAGAAATCAAAATATATCATATTTTATCGACACATGTGTATCAAGTATATTTTTTACGGTTTTTTACCAGACGTTGGCATCAAATTCGAGAATTTAACGCGAAATTTAAAGAGTCAGACCCGTATTTTTTGTGAATCTGTGCAAAAATGAATTAATGGCTATTATTTGGCCTTGTGAATTTGGTCACAGCTTCGGAAAAGATTTTCATACAACCATTAATGTGTTTATTAATTCGAATCACGTTCGGGAATCAATTGAAGTCTTTTAGAACAAAATATAATGCGTATTGATACTTGAAATATATCATTCCCTTGGCCCGCAAACTAATTTTCCCTGCATTTATTTCTTTTAGGTGGTATTAATTACCTGTTTGGTAATTTAAAAAGCCCTTGCGTGAGGAGAATTTAAACATTCTATTATTATAATCAAAAGAATATGGGTCGAAAGTTGTGTCAAATAACCATATTAAAACCAAATTGCGTCAAAAACAGCAGTAAATACTATATTTTATGCCTTTGTTCTTTAAGTTACTCGAATTTTTTTTCTATACATTTTAAATCTAATAGAATTGTATTTTTTACAATATAATTTAGCAATGTTTGGATGCTAGACTAGATTTATGACATAGGATGTATTCATTAAAGTATATTATTGCTATATAAAAATACTAGTTTTGGGCTTATGACAGCGAAAGTATGTTTTTTTTCGCACCCTTTGACGCGAAGAGACATATTTTCAGAAAATTGAACGCGAAAGAAGTTTTAAAACATTTAAAAAACACATTTCTTCTATTTTTAGTTGATACAAGAAACAATGAGACAATATACTACAATACAGATATATAAAAGTATTGAAAATGATCCCAATAGATTGAAAGAAAGAGAATTATATCAAAATATACAATTATGTATCTTAAAATCTGAATAGGTATGCGCAAGACTAGTTGATTTATATACCATTTATGACTAACAACATATAAATTGGATCTGTGTTTTACCATATTGCCAGTCATCATTCACGAAAAAGAATACTAGAAAAATTATGCACGAATTGACAGAATCAACACTAAACTGCATATTTTGGGGGTTTTTATTTTCCGAATAAAGACTTCTGTTCTTTTTTTCGTATCGTATAATCTTCATTTCAAGATACTGTAACTTTCGTTTGATACAAAAAAAATTACGCATGATTCCTCCATAAAAATTTAAAAAAGACAAAAAAAACAACAATTTTCTACACCCAGCAAAAATCAGCGGCATTCTGATACATTTTTTTATTAAAAACAATAACTTTTCAAAGCAGTGCTAGAAATTAAATTTTTATGAAAAAAAAAATGAATAAAATTAGTGATTTGCATCAGGATGATGTTTTATTGAAATATTTTAAATATTAAACATCATTATAGCTATTCTGTTACAACTCGATTATAAAAAACTGTATTCATTGTAAAAAAAACTTAAATAAAAAATTTTAAAAATATAAATTGGATTTGAAATTTCATTATATAGAATAATCTTTATTTGAGAAAATTCAAAGTGCTCAAATTTTTTTAATACATCTAATTATGAGTGTCTATCAAGAAACCTCACCTTTTCGGGCTATATCAGAATCCCTTTACAATAATATACACGTCAAAACCTACAAACTATAACCAAAATCATATAAATAACTGAAAACAAATAGAAAAATATACAAGAAATATTTTACCTAATATTTTTTTATGTTTCATATTAAGTTCCGGTGCATAAAATTTCTATACAATAAATTATACGTAGCTTGTAAACGAAAAAACCATCATTATACCGGTAATAATTATAGAATATTGTTATATTTCTAAATTGAACATATTAAATTATTCTAAGAGTTAAAAACACGGTATAGTGTTATATTTTTAGTAGGACCACTTTACTAATCCTATTGATAAAGAAGATTTCCGTGGTAATATACTAATCATGCCTTTTTTTAATATATTTGATTTGTGAAAACATTTATTTATATACAATACTTGTACCAAACTAAATCTTTTGATACACGGGTAGTATGTGAGATCTAAATTTGTACATAAATCATGTATTGTACGGAAAGTTTTTATAATAAGCTCTATTTTATTGCACCGTTAATAGTGTTTTTGAAAAAAATAATACTTTGTCTTTGCATCTCTATTAGAAAGTGATTTAGAAAGTAATGCGCTTCTCATTTTTTAATGTCATAAAACCATCACGGGAAGATTGTAAAAAATTTAAAGAATTTGAATAATTGTGTAGATTCGACTTCAAATTATATTAAATATCTATATTTAGTTTGTTTGAAAAAAAAGTGTAAATAAGATATATTTATATATATTTTTAAGCTACAAAAGATGTAAATATATTTTATTTTATCACTAATTGGATACATTTTAATTTTCTCTTAGATTTTAAATCATTGTAATCAAAAAACATAGCACAATAAAGGGAGGTTTACATAACTTGGACGCAAAATTTGAAGTAAATATAGAAATTTAAACAAATTACACATTCTTTATTTTTTATATGTGTGTTAATTTCATTTCAAATTTCAAATTTTTTACTTTAACTAATTCATCAGGATAAACATACGAAAAAATAGGTGCTAATTTGACAATAATTTGTATCCTGTATTTTTGAGGATAAGATTATAGAAATTTATTTATGTACCTAGTCACATGTTTAAAAAATATATTTTATATAATCTTGAGATCTAAGAGCATAGTTTCTTTTAAACAGCATGACACAAATTCGATGATTTATGTTGGTTATCTAAAATAGACTAAATTTATATGTTTCATTTCTTGTTCAAATGCAGTTTATTGTTTTATTGGTGAATTCAACGATTAAAATATATAAATTAAATACGAAAAATAGTATAAATTAGAAGTAAGTAAATGTAAATATTTCTTATAAAAATAAAAAATGGTAAATTTACTATTCATATGAATTGAAAAAATATACCTTCAATAAAAAAATATAATTTAACTTGTGATGGATATTGAATAAATTATATATAGCCATTAATGTTTTCTCGGAATCGATCCATATGCATCAATCGCATCATTCAAGAAATAAAGACCACATTTTTTTTATAGTTGAAAAATGTATAATTTTTGTAGAAAATAAATATTAAAACTGAATATACACAATTATTTTATAGGCTAATGTGTACGCATTAACAGAGAAGGTGTAAATCATATTTCAAATAATATGATTATTAACAAGAATGCTACTTAAAATCTCTATATTTAGACGGAAAAAAGGTTTATTGATAATTGTGAATTTTAAGTCTGATTTCAATGGTCTTAATAAATTTTTGAAAGAAAAAAAAAGGTAACAAAAATCAAGAATAAACAAAAAAAAGATGGGTTTTTTACGTATACCAGAGGATTTTATTTATATATATGAGATATTGTTATATCTATATTCATAAGTTCAATTAAAAATAGGATCCCATTTCGATGAATTAGGTTAAATCTTATTTTTTTTAATCTGATGTTCAAACATTGCTTTCCTTAATTATCAGAAAAAAAGAAAAAGAAATTGGAATATATATACGATAATTTTATGGCTAACTTGTAATATAAAGCATCAATTCAAACACAAAAACATTGCACATATGAAGTTGTCGAAACCTTGATTATAATTTTATTTTGATGTGTATTTTACGAAAGAATGATGATATTTTCTGTGGTAAGAATTTTAAAAAAGAGGTGTGATGTAAAATTAATATGATGTAAGATTGCTAAAATATATATAAAATGATGAAATTGTTTAAAAAACACTATTTATGCCATAATTCGATTTTTGAATACAGTATAGATACAGGAAAGTAAGTTTTATAAAAAAGACCAATCTGAATGCATAAAATTAAAAAAAATTTCTTTTTCAAATGAAAAGTTGTATTATCAAACAGTAATTTGTGTAAAGCAAGAATTTGTGAATGGTAACACTCTATAATACCTTTAGTGCTAACGTCATGTTGTTTTTTGATTTAATTTTTTTTTTATTTATCTAGAAATAATTATAAATTATATTGAGAAAATTCAAGAATTCAAATTTAGACTAAATAAAATTTAACATGTCTAAAACAATCTTTATTATTTTATAATAAAAAACAAAAGTTCCAGAGTCTTAAAACTGTGAGCAAAATGATAGAAAATATGAATATTTTATGCTAAAGATCTATTAATAGTAAATAGAATAGATTTTAATGCATACTCAGCTAATATAGGTAATTTTTGATTCCTATATGAAATTAGTTTTATAAATAAAAAATACATCATCATATCTCTAAAAATTAGAGCTACACACAGTTACAGAGAAGCAGGTTGATAATCCATTGTACGAAAAAGCCAGAAATTTTTTTATTTACTTTTAGAAAGTGATTCAGATAAAAAAATCATAGATCTAAATACAAAAAAAATCTATAAAATAATTGGGTAAGTTTTATTTTCAAGAGAGGTAATTTATCGCTATAAACAAAAATAGGGGGTAAATTAAATTTAGGGGATTTGGATATCAAAAAGAAAGGGCGTATTCTAGCACCTATATATTTTAAAGATTCATATCTTGAAGAAAATTCCTTGAATTTTATTGACGCAGAAATAATAAAGTGCTGATTAAATGTCGATAATTAGTTTAGGAAAAACTATGTTCATAATCTCGATGTTTAATAAATTACTCTAATGAATTTATGCCTAAAATAAAGATAAAATGTTTTATTATCACAAAAACAATTGAATACTATATTCTAGAACATAAATAATATTTATCATGACGTTTTCGACTTCCAGGACCTTATAGTATGAAATTCAATACAGAGATATCTAAGCTCCTAGATGATTAAAATATCATAATAACATCACATAATAAATAAATACACTTGGATTTATCATTTATAAGAGATTTAGCTCTAAAATCGAAAGTATCTAGTGTTTAGGATCTAATTTAGTTTAAAAAATTACATTAAAATGTTATGCAGAATATCAATGTGAAAAATACTGAAAAGGTGTATACAGAAATTTTTAATATTCATATAAAAAAACAAAAAATTTGTAAATTTCATGGTAAAACCTAAATTGAAGTATTTCGCATTGGTATTAATTTTTATTTTTATAAAATCATTTTTGTGCATTGAATCATTAAGGAGAAACTCAATGTGTCTTTTTATTTCAAGGTAATCAGTTAGAAAGGGTATTTTAGTTATAAATTTCAAAATTGCAGATTATGATAATTTGTTCGATAGTAATAAAAAGGCAAGAAAATGTGGTCTTAATTTAAAAAATCAAGATCGTAAAAAGAAAAGGTAAAATAAATTTTACCAATTCTTTGATATATTTTAAGTGGGGCACAGAAAAATTGTTCACGGAAGCATATAAAATCATCGAAAAGTGACATTTATGTATATATTTCAATTTTTTACATAGATATTTTCATAATGAGCCTTATTATTCATTGAAATTCAATTTGAAAACATTCATATAGTGAATGTGTATAATAATATCGATACTTAAAGAATTATACGCATTTTCGAAGTTTTTTTGCTGGATTGTTAAACAAAACAAAACAGACCAGAATAAATAATGAATAAGATCATAATATTCAATTATTAATATAAATAAAATTGCAAATTTGATTGTAGAAACTATATCAACGTTATTGCATTCATTAAATACAATAAAATTAAACTTTTTTTGGCTTTTAAATAAAAATGTGTACGCTATAAATTATTTTTTATAGAATTTCTTGTGGTTAAGGATGATATAATAAATTTCGTCAAAGTTTACTTGTAAAAATAAAATACATCTGAGCAATTTACTATTTGGAAACATTTTAAAATATTTTTAGAAGCGCAAGTCATTATTCTATCTGGAATATATAAGACCAAGCTATATTGGTATTTTCTTTAAAATATTAGTTTTGGAATCGGAGTATATACACCGCAACAGAAATGGAATATAACATATTTAAAGTTAAATTAAAAGATTCGATTGCTTCATTGAAAATCAAGAAATAGTTTATAGTGAAATCTTAAATCCGAAAAAAACCACATTGTAAATTAAATTATTTCGATTCGTATTTACAAAACGCAAAGAAGCTAAAATGTATTTTTTTAAAAGTAAAGATGTTTTGATAAATTTATAAACAAAAAAAATATTTTGGAATATATTGTTTTCAAAATTAATAATATTATAAAAACCCATGAGTGTAATAAAATATACATTTATTCATTCAGTTTCTAAAATTGAGCATTGAATGTACAAAAAAAATTATAGTGTTAATTTTATGTTCTGTTATTATCATTAAATTCAAGATTATATTTTTTATATCTTCAAAATTGAATAGTGAATATAATTAAAATTTATGGTGTTAATTTTATGTTTTATTATTATCATTAAAATCATAATTATATTTTTTATATCTTCAAAATTGAATAGTGAATATAATTAAAATTTATGGTGTCAATTTTATGTTTTATTATTATCATTAAATTCATAATTATATTTTTTCTGTCTCCGAAATTGAATATTGAATATAATTAAAATTTATGGTGTTAATTTTATATTTTGTTATTATCATTAAATTCATAATTATATTTTTTCTGTCTCCGAAATTGAATATTGAATATAATTAAAATTTATGGTGTTAATTTTATATTTTGTTATTATCATTAAATTCATAATTATATTTTTTCTGCATCCAAAATTGAATAGTGCATATAATTAAAATTTATGGAATTATATTTGCAGTACCTTGATTAAGCATTGAATATGCAAAAAAATTAATGGATATAAATTATGTTTTTTATAATTAAATTTTTTATTTTCTTTTTACTTTTCCTTGATTGGGTATTGAATTATCGATTTTATTTTAACATGCTTTTTAGTGAATTGTAAATCAAATTTAATTAAATTTTGTGAGCCCCTTCAAATGTTTCCATTAGTCTATAAACTTCAAACAGGTCGGATCAAAGCGATGTCAAATCTTCCCTCGCAGTCACTTATTGCTCTAGGTCTTTACAATGGTACGATAATACTCTTCGATACACGAAATCAAAGACCCACACATTCACTCAGTACGATCGAACATGAGAAAGAGGGATCTGTGAATTCACCAGTACGCGCACTTACATTTTATAATAGACCCCCAAATTGCACGCTTTTATTAGCAGCGACAGATTCCGGATCTATCCATATTTATTCGTTGAATGTGGTTAATAAGGTTCTTGTTCGTGTTACAAGTGTTTATAATGCACATTCCGATTTTATTAGAAGGATAGTTGTAGTTCCTAATAACGATATTTTGACTTGTTCTGATGATTGTAGTGTTAAAATTTGGAGAATGAACAGTAATTTTGAGATGTCTGTGGTTAAAACTTTTAGGGGCCATGAACATTTTGTCATGGATGTGTGCTATAATAGTAATAATAGTAACATGGGCTCAGGTAGTGGTAATAAAGGGTCAGGGATTAATGAAACAGGGTCTGGCATGAATGATACAGGGTTAAGTATTAATGATACAGGGTTAAGTATTAATGATACAGGGTTAGGTATTGGTAGTTTTAGTAGCAAAAAGGGGGGTAATACAGGGGAGCAGTATGGTTTCGTTACAGGGTCACTGGATTCAAGAGCAATGACATGGTCATCGTCTTCTAGTGCGCCCCTCACTACCTTAAAAGGACATGCCGATGGAATCAATAGTATTTGTTGTCACAACAATTATTATATAACTTGTGGTGATGATCTTACCGTTCGCATTTGGGATGGTTCGAAGTGTATTTATGTAATTAGAGGACATACAAAAAATGTTAATATTGTTCGTTCTTTTGATATTTATTCTCGTGGTGTTTTTTTTGTCAGTGGTGGTGAAGATGGTTTATGCAAAATTTATTGTGGTAGAACATGGAAACTTATGCAAAGCATTGATTTACAAATGGAACGCGTCTGGGACTTTTCATGTGTTATAAATAAAGATAGTTACGGAGAAACTATCCGATTATATGTAGCAACAGATAAAGGAATGACTGCTCTAGATCTTTCTTCACTTTCATGCAAGGCCCAATGTATGTCAGCAACGAGAATATTTTATTCAAATAATGATACTCTTTACTCATATAAAATCACTCAAAATAAAGTATTATTACCAGCCAAAAAATCCAATAGTCATATAAAGGATATTCAAAGTGATTTCACCAATGACATTAATGATACAACAAGTCATATTAAGAATATTCAAAACAACATAAAAGAAACTAACGATGATACTAAAAGTAGCATCAAAGAAAATTTAGGAAATGTTAAGGAAACTATGCTTGAGCATTCCCCTGTTTGGATGGGAACCACCGGAAATACTCTTTGCACCCTGCAAAATAATTCTAATCTCAAAGACGAAAAATACCTTTTTAATGTCTACGGTGTTGTGGGAATGAGAGTAAGAAAAAAAGGAGCATGTTCTGGAATGTGTATTGCTGAGGATGGTTATGCAACTTTACACAAAGATAAACTAAACTATAAAATTATGAGAGTAAAAGGAAACGATGAATACGAAATAGAACTAGGAAAATTAGAAGAAAATATAAGTTTATTAGGTCTATACAATTACGATGGCTCTGAATACTGTGTTCTGTCTTCAGATACAAAAACTTTAGTTGCATATAAAAACAATATTATTGTAAAATACGAACAACCATCCCTGTCATTCAAATTAAAAAATCAAACACTAATATTAAAAGGAAAAGATAATAAAATACACCACCTCTGTATCGATCACGAAATATACTTAACTTTAATCAATCAAGAAATCGATATTAATGAATGCGAAGAAACCAATTGGGAACTCACAGCAAAACACGGCAGTAATATTGATTTCATCGAAATAATCGAAAATAATATCGTATACGGATCAAATAACAAAATCAACATAATGTTGCAAGGTATTAATGTTAATATTGATTGTAATGATCATTCTATTATAAAAAGCAGGGATTATAAATACATCGTTTGGGAAATTATGGAATATGATGGTCTTTTTTTGGGATCTAATAAAAATTTAATATACACCCTGAAAAATAAAAACATCCAAAAAATATTAATTAATTCTGATATAATCGAATGGGCCAAAAGCGAACTTCAAAATAATGAAAATATATATGTTCCTGAAATTATAAGAACTTCCTCTCATTGGAACGAAAAGGCTGTTCAGTTTCTCCTCACTATAAATAAAAATAACAAGGCCCTCGAAATTACACTAAACAAACAAACTAAATTCAAAATTCTACTTGAAACTAACCAACTCAATAAATGTCTAGAGATGAAAAATGAATGGAGCAAAAACGAATGGAAAGTTCTAATGAACGCATTTATGGCCGAGTCAATATACGACCAGGCCCTCGTTTGCGCTAAAAGAGCAGGCGACACCAATATGCTCTTCATTCTATCTAGCCTCATAAAAAACAACCAAAAAGAAATTCTCGAAATTGTTAGAAAAGGAACCGATCAGAGAAATATCGAGTTTGTCTGTGCGTATAAAGTTGGCGATATTCAAAAATGCTGGGAAATGGTTGATGGATCTGGGTTCGAAAATCTCTTCAAAAAATACCACCCAATTTCATAATAAAAAGTAAATAATTTCTTTTGTGGGATTTTAAATCAAATGTCTCGTGGGTGTATAAATAAAATAGTCTTAGTATCAAAAAATACCGGTTTCTATTATTACCATGTGTATATTTATAATATACTGAAAAAAACATATTTATGAAATTTTTTTAATTTAAGAAAAAATCCTAAAAATGTTGCAGTGCTTATAATTGTAACTAAAAATACAAAAAGGATGTTACTGTGTTTAAGATTTTAAGAAAAAATACAAAAAAAGTTACAGTGTTTATAATTGTAACTAAAAATACAAAAAACATGTTACTGTGTTATAGAATATAAGAAAAAATACAAAAAGAAGTTACAGTGTTTATAATTGTAACTAAAAATACAAAAAAGATGTTGCTTTATGTAAGATTTTAAGAAAAATACGGGCAAATCAATTAGTGGCATATATTCAAACTATACGATTGTGCAAAACACTTGAACTAAAATAGGCCTTGAAAAACTTAGAGGATATGGCCAAGAGTATGGATATAATGTGTCCACTGCAGACCAATCACCCCAAGCCCGAAGAAAAGGTCTAAAATTACAAGACTAAACATAACCCAACCCACAAATAAAATAAATCAATTAATACACGTAAGATAGATTATCTTCTTTTAATTATTTATAGAGATATAATTGATATTATAGTTGCATTATATGAACAGAAAAGTAACCATAACTATAACAAACACGCCCACAACACCCAAAAACGCAAGAGGATACATATACTTATACCCCCTATCAATTACACACCTTCCTCGAAAACAACTGCCCTTAGAAGAATCCACCTCACACGGAAATGAATCTGGCAAAAATATCGCTTTAGCTTCATCAAAACTAACTATTGACCCCATCAACGTACACATATTGTCACGTTTAACACAGACCAAACTACAACTATTCGCATCTGGACATGTCGTACTGAACTTATGCCCTGCTCTCTCACAATATAAATCTCGCGATTGGCATATCCCATTCAAACAAAAACCACCCTTACATGTTTCTTTATTACTAGATAGAAAATCTTTTAATCGGGAAAAAAATAAACCTGATTTCGATTTGGATCGGGGCTGGCACTCATGCGCAAGATTATTTATATTTCCTGGTTCTTTATGCTCCTTTTCAATACGATTGATTATTTCTTCATATTCAGCATCATCTAAATAACTTGTTAACACATTAATATCATCCTTATTCTTAATATCTTTAATGCTGTTTTCTTTATTTTCGCCTAAATTTATATTGCAAATATTAAAATCATCCTTATTTTTAATATCTTTAATACTGTTTTCTTTCTTTTTACCAATATCAATATTGCGATCATTAAAATCATCCTTATTCTTAATATCTTTAATGCCGTTTTCTTTATTTTCACCTAAATCTATATTGCGATCATTCGAATTATCCTTTTTACTGTTTTCTTTCTTTTCAACTAATTTCATATTGCGATCATTCACATCATCCTTATTCTTATTGTTTAAATAATTTCTTTCATCACCAATATAATCAGCAAATTCTTCAAAACAAATAGGATCACTTCTCATCAAAAACCTACTCACCTCATCTCTAGTACAACCACTAATAACAACATCATTCTCCCTACAAACCAAACAATTCTCTTTCTCCATCAAATACCCTTCCCCACATCCATTTTCACCATCATGATGCGCCCCCAAAGAATGCAAAACCTCATGACAAAACACTTTTGCATGATAGAAATTCGAATCTGTATTTCGTAACTTAATTATCGAATACGTATCGGAAAACGTACATGACCCACCAATATATGTAAACCCTTCTATTCCACCATCATCGTCATCAATCTCATCCTTCTCCTTTAAATATATTATTAAATTAGAAGTAAGAAATTTTGACTTTTTGTTTTTTTTACTCTTTTTTATATTGTGCAGGATATCTAAAAATATCGACTTCGTGTTCAATTCGTAAATTTGTAGGCTCTTGGCTTGTGTCAGCTTGATAAAATCTAGTTTCTCGGAAAAGTTGTTGAGATCAACTGATCTTTTTGTTTCGTGAACTTTTACAGGAATTCGACTCGCACTAAACTCTGGATTTATCGTTTTTGTATCTTCTATTATCCTTAGATCTTCCTTTTTATGGTTACGTTTTTGTGGTTTCAACTGTAAAGAATTCTTGATGCTGTTTCTTTTTGATTTTTTGTGATGATCGAGTTTATTTGTGTGAGTCTGTTGGAAACTAAGTGCATGGTTTATTCTACTAATCAGCTTATTTTCTATAATCGGTGTAACAACACTTCTTCGATAAAATGATACATCTGAATTTAGATTGTTTTCTAGTATTAAACTTACATCGGAATCTAAATTTGAACTACAAGATTTATCTTGTAAATTTTCAAATGTGTTTTCTAGCTTTTTTGTTAACTTTGAATCCAAATTTGACTCGGGTTTCTTGTATGGACCTCCTTCAATTGTGTTTTCTATCTTTTTTGTTGCCTTGGACTCTAAGCCCGAATCCGAAGTCTTATCTGAAAATTCTTTAAATGAATTTTCTAGCTTTTTTGTCATTTTTATATCTAAATTTGACTCGGGTTTCATATCTGGGAAACATTCTATTTTATCTTCTTTCCTGTTTGTTGCCTTAAACTCTACATTAGATACAGAAGACTTGCTTGGAAATTCTTCAAAAAAATTCTCTGGCCTTTTTGACATTTTTGAATCTAAATCTGACTCGTGTTTCGTATCTGAACAACCTTCAATTTTATTTTTTATCGATTTTACGGTCTCATTTTCTAGAAAACCATCATCTTTATCTGAATTCTTTTTTTTTAACGAGGATGAAAAATTATCTGTATTTCGCGTTGCTGAGCTTTCTTTTATTTGATCAGGTTCTTTCTTGGATTTATTCGATGGGTAGTCTAATTCTTTCTTTTCGCTTTTAGTCCTATTTATTGAAATTTCGTTCTTTATATCATAATCTTGTTTGTGCATTTCTTTAATAAATTTATTTTTTTCTTCTTGATTTTCTGATGAGGTTGCAAAGGAACTTTCTATTCTTTTGGTCACGTCATTATTCAAAATACCCTTATTTTCTTCTGTCATTTTCGATAAATAATCCTGTAATTTTTTTGTGTTTTTATCCTTCTCATCTTTCTCTTCACGCTTCTTGTTATCAATAAATTCAATTAATTTCTGGCGTGAAATCTCAATATTGTTTTTATCTTCATCTTCCATAATATTTTCTTTTTTATCATAATCTTTTGATGAATTCTCTGTTTTATTTTGAAACTTTTCTTTTATATACTTTGCTTTTGAATCAAAAATATTTTCTGATATCTGCGGTGTTTTTTGTTGAATACCCTTTACCATCGCGTTTATAGTTTCTTTTTTCATAGAATTTTCTTGGATGAGGCCTGGCAACCGTTCAATCGAATCTAATTTGATATCATTATCCTTTCCAATAAATTTATTTCTATTGTGCTGTAAACTATTTCTTGTCTCATCTGAATTACAGGACTTTGTTTTCAAAACACTATCAATTATATTTCCATGCATCTTTTCTATTTGATTCTTTACATTTAAAAGCCCACCACTCTCTTCTTTATCCAATTTTATCAACTGTTCTGGCTCTTTTTTAAATCCAGGAACCTCAGAAATCACATTTACCTGATTTTTAAATACTTCTTTGTCATTGAAATTATTGTAATTCATATTACTTTCTAAATTTTTAAGCCCTAATCTAAGGTTATCTTGAAATGGGGTTTCTGGTTGATCTTTCTTATTCACATTCATTAATTTAGAAAAATAAGTTTCTTCTGCTGGTCTATGGTCTTTCAAATTCTCTGTACTATTATCTTTTATGCTGTGGTCCCCCACTTGAGGAGTATCATTTATGACACCCTCAAAATCTATATCATCTTCAACTAAAAAATGACTTACATCTTTTACCATATCCTCAAGAGATAAAAATTCATCAGTAATATTTAAAATTCCATTTAAAACTAGCTTTATAGTGTAATCACCCCATTTCTCTTCTTCTATAAATTCTTTTGCTTTTTCAAATATACTTTGCGTTTTTGAATTTATATTGCTCCCATAAAATTTGTTTCTGTCATAACTGTTTATTATGAAAATTTTCATGTATTTTGTTTTGTTGTGGGGAATAGGTTGAATATCATTAATTTTTTCTTTGTTTTTTGCCGGAATTTTGGTTGATTCTAATATATCCAATGGATCTTTGTTTTCTGTCAATAAAATATTGTTCTTCTGGTCTATAATTAGTCTATTCTCATCATCTTTGGGTCGGTCTTCATTTTTGTTTTCTTGTTCTTTTGATGAAATATTTAGGAAATCTAATATGTCTGATGAATCTTTATTTTCTTCTAATAAATACTTTTCCTTATTATCTATAATCATTTTATCGTCTTTGGGCTTTTTTCTGTCATTTACTTTGTTTATTTTAAAGCCATCGTCTGCATCTAAGCTACTGCGCTTTTTATTATCAGATAAAACAAAATCAACAGCTTCGCCAGACACAATAGTATCCTTTTCACTTTTTTTTATTTTAGTTTCTTGTAAATATTTGTTCTTATTGTTTAAGTTATCCTCAAAATTCACCTGGTTTGGATTTTTCTTTTTTTTGTTGCATACAGCATTTAAAATCTCTGAATTCTCTACTATATTTGCATTCAAAGTTTTCTGTGTTTCTAGATCGACGTGACTTGGTTCTTTAAACTCTAAAATACCCTTGTCTTTTAATGCCGAATATTTTACAATTTCTTTAATATTGAGATTATCTAAATTGAATGTCCATTCTTCACTAAAAAAATCTTTAAGAAGTACACTGTCAAGCTTTTTCATCAAAATAACCACATTATCATTTATTTCGTTGCCTATAATTTCATACCCCGTTTTACCTACATAAAATTTACCCTTTATATTTTTATTACACAAGATGAAAAATCCGGTTGGTTCTGTTTCCAGACCATTGTGAACAAGATATGAACATCTGTTGTGTTTTAATGGTAAATCAACACCATATTCGTTATCTTTTAGACTCAGGTTGAACTTTTTGCTAAATGCTTCGAACTGTAGCGCTAGATAGGGATATTTGTTGGCTTCTTCTATCGATTCTATTTTGTGCTCTGATCGAAATATATTGATTTTTACTTTATCTATTTTTAAGTCTTTTTTATATACGTCATCAATATTTAATCCTTGTTCTATATTTTCTGCGGTGTTTTCTATATTTAAGGGGTTGGATTTTGTATAAGATGTATCGTTCCATTTTTCCTTCGATGATATTGGATATAGATGATTATTTCTTAAAAATTGTGGCTGTTGAATTTCTTTTTTGGGGAATGTAATCTTTTTCGATTTGTTAACCTCCACAATAGGAGTATTCTTATTTATTTTAGCAATCACTTCGCTAGCTAAATTGCTTGAGTGAATGGTTTTTTTAATAGCTTGTTTAATTTTATTGGCTGAAGGATTTATTTTATTCTGGCTACTTCCGTTTATACCACATGATACAAAATTCCCAATTGTCATTATAAAAATCAAAACTGTGTATTTCATAATGCAACTTGTTTTTTGTAGTCTTGTTTTTTTGTTTGTTTATATGAAACTAATAATTTGTTTCAAAAAAATCATTTTAATGGCGAAACCTAAAATTAAATTGACGCGAAATCCCATTACCAATAAAATATCATAATTTATAATTATCAACACAATAGTATATTGTATTTAGATTTTAATTAGTGAAATCGTGAATAACCATATTTCTGTATAGTTTTTATTTATAGTGTTATCTTCATAAGAAATTCGACTTTTTCATTTCTTTTTGAGTAAAATATCATTGATTTACCATTTTTAAATCCATATCTTCTTTTTATACCAAATGCTATTTCATTTACAAACTTTTGAAAGAAATCCTGATCTTCGGATTTACATCTTGGGTCAAGTGGGATTTTATATGGAAAACAACCTTTTCTAAGGGAAATCTGTCTAATTACGGATATTCGACTACTGGCTATGAAAATGGGAATATTTAGAGCGGAAAGATCAGATAAAAATTTCGATTCCTCAAATAACTCTGTTATTATAACAATAGAGCACACATTGGCGTCACGTGTCAGTACACTCAAGGCCATATTTATACTGTAGCTTATTTTGACTTCATGATCTTTATCTAGTCGAAGTTCTAAATATTTTTCATCTGTCTTGATCTGTAAATCTTTAGCGTTGCGAGAGATACCATATTCATTTAAATCGTTTCTTTCAACCACATAAGATTCGTTTACACTTGTATCTATATCATTGTTCATATTTTCTTCATGTGAGTTTTTATCATCGTTCAAACATATTTTGTTAGATAGATTTCTCTTTTTATTTTCTCGCTGGGGTGTGTCGGTAGCTTGCTCCTGATTAAGTTCACACAAATCACTAGATATATCCCCAAGATTGTAAACTGTTTCTCCTTCATTGCATGTACATAATATAATCTTTGTATCTGGTGATTTATTTTTTCCCATCTTCGTATTTGAATATGAAGAAGTTGAAGACCCATCATGAAATTCAAGTTTAGTTTTTAAAGACTTTTCCCTTAAATATTTTTCTGTACTACAACATATTTTTCTCATCATCTCAACAACATCGATGGGGTATTTTCCTGTTGATGTTTCAGCACTCGTCATCACACAATCAGTGCCATCAATGACAGCATTCCCGACATCACTAATTTCTGCCCGTGTTGGTTTTGTATTGTACTGCATGGTTTCCATCATTTGTGTTGCCACAATAAATGGAATACCACTTCTGCGACATTTTTCACTTATTTGTTTTTGTAATACTAAAAGATCCTCTAAATTATATTCTGCACCCAAATCACCTCGCGCTACCATTATTCCATCTGAATATTCTATAATCTCATCTAAATTTTGAATTCCCTCCCTTGATTCTATCTTAGATACTATCAGTGGAATATTTTCTGTTAGCCCTTGAAGAAACGTTCTTAATTCGATCAAATCTTCTTTTGAACCAACGAAAGATGCAAAAATAAAATCTACTTCGTTTTCTATTCCGAATTCAAGGTCCTGTTTGTCCTTTTCACTTAAAAATGGTAATCCAAGAGGAATTCCTGGAAAGTTGGCAGATTTCCGAGATAATAGTTTGTGGCTGTTCCCGGCTATGCCTTTAAAGCGCTTGTTTAATACATCGATGTCGCAAACTTCTATGCTTAGAAAACCATCATCCAGGGAGAATTTATATCCATGGTATAGTTGATTTATGTTATTAAAATTAAATCCGATAGTTATTTCATTTTCATTCAGTTCAGATTTACTCTTATATTCCATTGCACCTTTTAAATTATCTTTTTGTGTAACATTTGAATTGTTATTTTGGAATTCATTTTTTAATGTTAAGCTATCTAATTTTAAATCGGAAATGTTACAATGTCTTCTGCTTGAATTACTAAAATTTTTATGATCTTTACACAAAGTATCACAGTTTTTATCAGAAAAAAAAGTTATAATATCGCCCTTTTTGATATCAACAAATCCGTTTTCTAATTTGCATATCCGTATCTCTGGACCCTTTGTATCCATCGCAATACCAAAAAAATGTTCACCTTTTAATCTAACTTGTCTAATTCCATAAATAATTTTCTCGAATTTCATGAAATCTTCTCCCCTATGCGAAAAATTCAGTCTAATAATAGACATACCCTCGTCTATCATTTTCTTGATAGTTTCTGGATCTTCACTTGAAGGACCAAGCGTACATATAATTTTTGTTAAGCTAAATTTGCTCTGCATTGCCCCTGCTATCAATCAATCTTTTTCATATCTTTTATTTTAAACGAATTGAATTTTTGTTTTGTTGGTGATTGATTCTTTTACCATCAAATTGATACGTGGTTGAATTTTAATTTAGAACATTTTTTTTTGTATTGATATATTTGCACTTACTATGTTATCATCGATTTTGAATGAATGAGCAAAAATAAATAAACATCATTTTTTTTAATTTACAATTGTATTACAAATGAAATAAAAATTATGACTATTTTTACAAAACATTATTCTGCAGAAATAAAATAGTGCTATTTCTTATAATTTTTATTTTTTATATGACATTTTATGTTGTGTATTTTTTAAATCGTCTTATATTTACTTTAGTGCTATCTATGATTTAATCTTCGTGAGTTTAGCATAAAAATAATATTAAAAAAAAAATGTGATTCAAGCACAAATACATCAAATTATACCATAAATAAAAGTTATCTACCAATTCTTAGGTAAAAAAAAATAGAACAAAGAATGTAAAACAAACATAACTGTCTAATGTGTATTTATGTGCCTTTTTTTCGCTAAAGAATTTCTTCAATTAGATGTATTAAAACATTTCATAAGATTTTTTTCGCTATTTTATTTTATATAAACATAAACAATTTATTTATTTGGATGTATTTTAGACATGTCATAAAATAGTTTGCGCGGTTTCCAGTATTATCAACATAGATAATTTCTTAAAATGTACTTTATATTCAATACACAGATTTAAGATCACCGAAATATGAAAATTCACAATTATATAGTTTGGATACATAAACAATTATTTTAAATTTAGTTTCAAGTTTTAAAAAAATATGTGTTCAAGGTATAATTTTCTTTGGGTTTATGGCTTTTTCAGTTATAAAAAAAAATAAGCGCAATAACTATTCTGAGGCAAAAAAATTATCAAAGATTATATAAATTCACATATGAATTCATATTTTTCAGTCACATAGTAGCTTAGTTAAATACGTATTTTTAATTTATATTCAAGTATTCTGGGTTATTAAGCGAACATTACAATTTAATATAAATATTCACTTTTAACTTAAAAATTTGACACCATTTACTTGATTTTTCTTTGCAGAAATATCTTTTTCAAATAAAATTTTTAGAGACTAACATGAATAATCTTTCTTGATCTATATACGAATTTTGTTGCTATTTAACGTATTTTAAATCTCAAATAGAAATGAAATGCTTTACGTAAGATAAAATAGTTTATCGTTGCTATTCAAACTATTATTTTATAAAAAAATAAAGATAACGACAAACAATATAGATTCAACGTTAAAAATAATGTAAAATATAATTTTTGAGCATATAAAAGTAATTTTATGCTTCTATTATGGGAAATTAAAAACAATGACTTTTTATTAAAATATATTTACAAGTAATTGAGATTCTTATCAACCAAAAAAAAAATGTATTTGAATATTATATTAAAATTATATCCATAAAAACTTAGATATGAAGTTTCATTTTTATCAGATATTTGTATAGATATTAGTAAAAATTATTTTGTATCTTTAAAGGATGAAACTTTAAAAAAATATTTGATTGTAAAATAAATAAAATTTACGCATTGTAATTATGAAAGTAAAAGATCGGAACAATTATACTAAAAAATTGCACACAATTTATTTGAGAAATAAATATTATTTAAGCATTATATATGTATTTTATATGAATCCAAACCAGGCTTTACTCCGTTGTTATTTGTCACCCTAATTTAAAGGAATGTTTACCTTTTTAATAGCTTTAGAGTGTAGCACTGCTTCTTTTGTTCACGATGAATGAATTATTCAATTATATTCTATAAAATCCAATTCTTTTTTTACAAAATTCTTTTTTTACAAAATTCATTACATTTTTATAAAATTCAATTCTATTTTGTTTTAATCCAATTATTTATATATAAAATTCAATGATATTTTTCAATCAAATGAATGAGAAATTTTGAATCAAAATTATGCTTTTTATGAGTATTTTTAATAAGTTTTATTTCGATTTTTAGAGTTTATTTATATGATCCTACATTTCATAAATTTAACGTGATCACAATATAAAGTGAAATATAACAAAAATTAAAATATATTCTTTTTAAATAATTTTAGAATAAGTTTAAAATTCACATAATAAACTTATTTTTTTGTGCATTGATTTGTGCTTATTAGAATCAAGGGCACATATTACTTATTTTAATCATTTTGACTTGCTCGTTTCGTTTCGTATTAACTTTTCTTTTTGTATTTGTATTTATTGTGGGAGAATTACTGTTAATTTTTAGGGTAATTTGATTTTTAGCTATTTAAATTTGTTGGTGGGATTTTCGATTTGTCTACGAATATATTTGATTAATATTTCTTTATAATTGATTGTAATAAAATTTTTATTTATTGTTATTTATATTGCAAATGATATTTGTAATTTTTATTTGTAGTTTTTTTGTTTTAAATTCAAAATTTATTTATTATAAAAAATGTACTTTATTTGTAATTTTTACTTAAAATTACGCATATTTCCAAATTATGAATCGAAAATTTAATTGTAATTTATTTATCATAAGAAAATATTTTGCCCTAAAATGGCACTTTAAATAATTTATACTTTTTATTGCATATTTACAAATCCCAAATTTTATATTTTAAAGATTTATTTATGGATATTTTAAATCAATTCAGCTTGACACATTATTTAATAAAAATTCCAATACTTGAAAAAATACTTGCCCCCTTTTAAAAAGTACACCATGAACGAGAACTTTAAAGGATTCATATTTAGACGCGGAATAAAAGACACGAAAGACAATGTACAGAAAATAAAGTCAATAGAACCGGTAATTAATAGTGATTTTAAAATTAGAGGCAGAGGATCTAATCATAATGGTAATATAGTTAATAAGAGTCGTGGAACCGGTAAGTGTAATATTGATGATGTTAAGTGTTTAAAGAAAGTAAGGAATAAAATTAAAGTAGGGAAGGATTCTGAAATTTTAAGTAAAAGTAGAAATATAAATGTTAACAATACGATTGATGGTAAACCAAATATGATGGATTATAATCAAAAGAGGAATGTTAAAAATACGATGCATAGTAATACAAATATGAATAGCAATCAAAATATGGATGAAAATCAAACGATAAATGGTAATAAAAAGATAAATGTCAAAAATACGATTGATGGTAACACAAATATGAACAGTAATCAAAAGATGGATGGCAATCAAAAGATGGATGGCAATCAAAAGATGATTCGCAATAAAAATCCGGACATAAATTTTTTTGTAAATAAAAGTGAGACTATCATAAATGGAAGACACGGATTCGTATTTAAAATATCAAAAAGAACCGAGCCTAAGAAGCCAGCAACTGTTAAAAATACTAAGTTAGATACAAAAGCTAGTATAAATTTAAAAAATGCAGTTAAAACTTCAATAGAGAACAAGAAAGGCAGAAAAACTACAACAAAGATGCCTACGACTAAAAAAGTTGCACAGAAGAATAAAATAGATGAAGAGGTCGAAAAAAAAGTTATTCCTGTTACTGATAATAATTTTATCAGCAATGAAGATATTAAAAGAAAGTCGCTTGCTGTCGACAGAATCAAATTTACGAATTCATTGCCTAAAAATAATATTAAAGACTTGAATTTTACTAAAATCGATTTAAAGGAAGAAAAAATAATGAACCCAATACAAAATACAAATATACAAAAAGAAAAATCATTGATTATTGAGGAAAGGGATTCGGATTTACTATCCCAAGTAAATATTAAAAAAAGAGATTCGGATTTATTGCCTCAAATAAATATCAAGGAAAGGGATTCGGCTTTAACACCCCAAATAAATATTCAAAAAGAAGCAATATTGGAGAATAAAAATACACCAAGACCTAACAAATTCGATGAATTATTCCAAGAAAGAAAAGAAGTAAATTTTGCAGGCCACAAACGATCAATCAGAATCGATAAAATGTCACCACCCCCAATCTTAATGCAAGATCAACCACTATTAGCCCCTAAATCTCGAAAAAGAAAAATAAGTATATGCCTAGAAAATATAAAAACCCCCAAAAAATTCAAATCATTCAATACATTAAACGAAAATGCATCAAAAGAAGACCAAATAAAGTCTCTTCTAACAAATATAGTCAAAAAAAGTGTAGATTATAACCATCGCAACATATTTCTAAAAGAAATACAAAATTATCAACATGACGAGTACTTCGAGATTGTTGAAAAAGAATATAAAGAGTGTATAAACGAAATTAAAAATGATAACGAAGAAAAGAAACAAGAAATGGAAAAATGGAAACGAATAAAAAAAGAGGTTTTAGAAGAAAATCAATTCAATATCACTAATATCAGAAAAAATGCAATTGAAAGTGTTAAGCAATTCGAAGACGAAGCGAACAAAAAGTCGGAAAATGAAAAAAATAATTTTAGAAATGTATTGAAACAAAAGTTTGATCGATTTTTGGAATATTTTAGGAATATTAAAAGCGAAATCGAACTTAATAAAGAAAAAAGAAAGGAAATGCAGAAAATCGTTATTGAAAAGAGCCAAGGAACAAGTAAAATGGATCCTGTATTATTAATGAAGGCAATGACAGATAAAAAAAGAAAATATTGAAGCGCAAAGAAGAATCTGATGTAGATCCTGTATTATTAATGAAGGCAATGACAGATAAAAAAAGAAAATACTGATAACAAAAATGAACATACACCGATAACAAAAAGAAATATCAGATGTAAATAGAAAATTCCGATAATAAAAATGAACATACCGATAATAAAAATGAACATACCGATAATAAAAATGAACATATCAAAACATAAAATAAAATATACCGATAATAAAAATGAACATACCGATACTAAAAATAAAATATTGATATTAAGGGACTAAGGGTGAGAAATCCACCCTACGCTAAATTTTATTATAATTTAATGGATGATTTGTTTTCTTGTGCTATGATAGTATCAGATTGTATATAGTAGCATTAAATATCATACATTTGTTTTATAGCACCGAAATATTTGATTTTTATACCAAATTCAGCAAAAAGATTTTATTTTTTAGGCTGTGATTAGCACCATTTACAATTATGGTTGAAAAATAAAGCTTACATACCTTACTCGAACCAATTAGCATACTCAATTCATGTTTAAGTAACCAAAATATATAAATAGAATGGAATACTGATCGCTTTATAGTACATAAAAAAATGTTTGGCGGTCATTGTAAATCAAATAAAATAAAATGTTTGAGAAAACACTTCTACTATTCATCTTTTCGCCTTTTTAAAATAATAATTAGCCCCTTCATCAAAGAAACTAGCTAATACCATAAATTTGACTAAATAAAACTTATATTCATTAAAGACATTCCCTTAAACATCGCTCTAATAAATTCATAAAAAAATTATATTCATTAAAGACATTCCCTTAAACATCGCTCTAATAAATTCATATTTACATTCCTCAATAACATTCACTTAAAAATACCTAAAATAGAAAACAAACCTATAAAAATACAACGTAAAAGGATTTCCCTCTAGCCATATCAAATCAAAACCTTTTATTTCAAATTCAAGGAAAAAAACGATCATTATTATGAAGGTCTCGTATAATGCCTCCCTTTATTTCCTACAAAATTAATAACCCCAACCCATTTTTTTTACTTGTGAATCAGCTGGATTAACATGTATCGAATTGTAATCGCTTTGCTGAAATCAAAATAATTTTTAACATAAATTTGTGGGCATAATATTTTAGGATGACGAAAAAAACTCATAACTCTTATAATAATAAATTTATCTGGCTAGAACACATACATTACAGACATATTGAATAATTATAGTAAAAATGTATGTGTCAAGTACAAATATCAAATAAATGAAAATCCGAAAAAATTGGTGAAAACTTTAAAATTATTCTACAAAAATATTTTTAATTATTGAAACAAACATATCTTTCTAATCATTATATATTGATAAAAAGATAAACTTATAGGTACGCGAAAATTATATTTATAAAATTGAAAAGATAATTTGTATTTATTCTATTAATAAAAAATTGTTTTAAAGTATTTGGACTGTATTGAACGTATAGAAAAACTCAAATTTGCATTCATTATATTAACTACACATTGATTTTCAAATATTTGGACTGTATTGAACATATAGAAAAACTCAAATTTTTATTTATTATAACAACTACACATTGATTTTCAAATATTTGGACTGTATTGAACATATAGAAAAACTCAAATTTGTATTTATTATATTAACTACACATTGATTTTCAAATATTTTGACTGTATTGAACATATAGAAAAACTCAAATTTGTATTAATTATATTAACTACACATCGATTTTCAAATATTTGTACTGCATTGAACGTATAGAAAAATATACATTTGTATTTATTATATTAACTACACATTGATTTTCAAATATATAAACGGATATAAACAATGAAAAGATAATTTTATTTATACTATTTTCAAAGATTGATTTATATATGTAAACTATTATAAACATAAACTCATCAACACATAAATAATATTTTTAATTCCTTATACATTCTTTAATTGAGCAAAAAGTGTAAAAAATATCACGTTAATGCATGCTAAGAATTTATAGGTCTCATAATTTTAGAATATGCAAAAATTGGTTGGAACTATGTAAATACTATAGTGTTATAAAAAATAATCAAATATATAAATTTTATCTTTTATACTTATTTTTTTTTTCTAATTTAGGATATGAATACAGATTACTTCAATACAAAAATATTAAAAAATAAATTATAAAGATTGTTTCTATAAAAAATCATATAGAAATAAATAAAACAGGCTTAAATTTTTTTAAAACTTACAAAAAAAAAGCAACCTTCCAATTAAAACACCCCTTAAACATATACATTTCGTCTGTTTATATTTATAAAAGACGAGATATATAGAATCAAGAAATAACGTGTAATTTAAGTATAAATACGCATTTTGAATTATAAAACCTTTTTTTATTGATCAATATGTCCTGATAATACATATATGCTGCTTTAAATGATTTCTTTGTTATAAAATAAGATTATAATTTTAAATATATTTATTTCAATACTAAAAAAGCGTTTATGAAAATTTATTATAAAAAATACTATTAGTTACACTGTAAATGAACCTTTTAAATTCATCGAATAACCCTAGTAATCCAATTATTTTTATACTGAAACTCTACACCGCATCATATCATATTATGTCATTCTATAAAATATTATTTTGCACGCCAAATACAAAACTAAACTTCTAAAATAGTACTTTTTTAAGCCAGTACTCTCCAATTCATATCTTTTTATGTTATTCTATATAGTACTTTACACACTAAATACAAAACCAAACTTCTAAAATAATACTTTTTTAAACCAGTACTCTCCAGTTCCCATCTTTTTGTGGAATTTTATATTTGTAAATTATTACTTTAGACGCAAATATATAGCAAATTTTTAATTATACTGTTTTTGAACCAATAACCAACAATGTTAATATCTTTTAAGTAAGTGAATGTTGAAAATTATTTGCTATTACTTTAAATACAAAAACAAACTTCTAAAATAATACTGTTTTTCATGTCTACTTTAATAAATTAGGTACCTACCGCTTTTACAAACCTTAACATCGTCTTTTACTTCTAACGAATCTTCTATCAAACTCCATTAAAAATAATATAATTAAGGGTTTCACTGTATTAGGCTTTAAAACATCATTTTTTTGTGATAAGTTTTTTTATAGAATTTTTATTTACAAGGATATAATTTTATATAAATTATAGTTTTAATAAATTATAAGGCGGTTATTCAGCCATAAATGCACAAAAAAGGTGGAATTTGCGATATTGAATAGCATATAAAAAAAGTTCCTCATCCAAATTATTAAGATACCCAATCAATACTGCATATTTTATGCTCATCATTTTTCTGTTTTTTTTTTACACATATAACTATAACATATGAAAAATTAAGGTCGCATTATGGTGAAATTTATAAATATTTAGTAAGTATCGCAAAATAAAATAACTTATAAAAGATGATTGTGTTGTTAGATTAGGTAAAAACAAATTATATCCAGAAATACGAATCTTGTGCTAATTCTTTTTTTTTGCATTTATTGGATACCAGAAATCACTATGCTAAATCGTTTATTTTTAGTTCTTGAAACAAATTTTTCGATATCATATAATTTTTTAAACTGATGTAAAAATGTTGCAGATTTTCAATTGTATTTGTTTATTCGATAGTTTGATTTTTTTGAGCGCTTCTAACGGGTAGTTTTCAAACAATTTAGTTTAGAAGCGCATTAATTTTTTATAAATGTGTATTTTTATGATTTTTAAATATTAGGCATTAATTGAAAAAAATGTAGATTAGATAATAAAAGTTTCGTATAAGAAAATTCAGTATCAAAATTTATCTACTCAAAATACATTTTTACGTTCTCTTGTATTTTTCATTCTAGATAAAAAAATAATATCTTAATATTTTAAGATTGAAATCTTAAAATAAACTAATAGAGCCACTAAAACTTAATCGTCATTTCTAACTGTATATGAACGAAGATAACTAATTATATCGCCCAGAACACTTCGTGAAACACATTTTTAATTATGTCAAAGAAAGCTATGGGTTCTTAATCAAAAAAATATAGATTGCAATTTCGAACTTTGCACATAAATTTTTTGATAATTTTTCTGTTAATTTGTTACTGTCTTTTGAAACAAAAAAATTCAGATTTTAGAGTTATATTTTAGGATTTTTTTCAGTATGGAATTATCTCAAAATCCCTTGGCAAATTAGCATGCCATAAATTCTAGAAAAAAAAGTCACCCAATATTTGAATATTAAACACATAAAATCGTGTTTTTACTACTTTAAAGAAAAATGTATTAAAATTTTAGTAGATGAATAAAATACTGCTAATGAAAATTTAATTATGATTTATTAAAAAGAATTTAAATTATAATTTTTAGAAAAAGATCGTATGAATCCACTTTTTTTATTCTGTTATTTTGGAATTTTCACAATAATCGCTCTTCTTACACATGAAAAAATACAGCACATATTAGTTATGCGATTTTTACTTAGACATATATTTAGAATTTTTCTTAATTTATATATTTAAATCAGTTACACTAGATTATACAGCTTTTTTTGCCGTAAATTTATTGCATTTGAGAAATGAAATGCCTAAGCATTTTCGTCGAATAGCATTAATTTTTCCCACCATGCTAAGATATACACATTTGACATTGTTTGTTATAAAATCCCCAAATGGAAAATTATAAATGTAACATATCTTGATTTTCGAGATATTCACAGCATTATACAAGATAATTTTGATCTTTTAGATAAAATTCTATAAATATTTTTCATGTATGGTTATAATCTTTAAAATCTTAAGAGAGGTCTGTATAGCCGGAGGAACCATTGATTTACGATAGAATTTTTGATTTGATACAATAGATAGCAGCAAAAAATCAAATTTTCTATTAACTATAAGTGTATGTATTTTTGCAGATTTACAAAAATGATAATACACCTTTTTTTTATGTATTTTGCACTTTGTTTTTTTTCTTAAAAAAGTAAAAAAACCAGGCGTGCCGTTATAAATGTTTGTTGGGATTTTAGTCTTATTATATTTTTTTTATATGCAGATTATATATGTGTTCAACTTCAGAATTACTTTTTACGATTTTTTGTGCATAAGAAGCTTTTAGATGTTCTGATGTTATGTTTAAGGGCATATAGGACTTAAAAATTAAAATAATTATTATCACAATAAAGTCTTAAAAATATTATTTATATGCTCAAATTATATTATTGCCATTAAATTTATATTTGCATTTATTATTCATAATCAATTTGACTAGATTCCTATATATTAACGTAAAAAAACCTTATATCTTTTTATTTTGGTAAGTATACTCTAATTTTCTGACTTCAGAATTCGTTTCTATACGATTTTAGAAGTCATGATTTCTATAAGATACCGGTATCACCATGTAGCTACCTTTGACGATCAAATAAGCCGGTATAATAGGAAGGAAAACGCATTGTTTTTTTCTTTTCGCAATTGAATTTTGAAATCATCTATTGTAGAGGAATTTATTCAATGCATATCTTTGATATTATTAAGGGAATTATATTATTATTCCCCATGATGTTTGAGAAGTACATATACCCGCCCTGTTTATATATATTTTGAATAAATTATTTATAAATAAATCAATATTCGAATATTACTTTGTATGATATGTTATATCTAGAAAAACATTGAATTCCAAACTGTTAAACAGAAATTTCGTCCCATATTTGTGGGAATAATATAAAATTGTGTTTTAGTACAGTATACAAACATACAAGAAATATTCATCAAAATCAGGTAGAAAAGACATTATTTACTCTTTGTTAATATTAAAATATAATTATCATTCTTTTTTGTTCAAAATATTTTTAGAAGGTAGATATATTTTTAAGATAAATTAGATTATCTCTTTGATTTTTTAAAATACATTATATTTTCTTACATAAGTTTCATATCTTTTCGATTGCCTTCTTGACTTTCGAAAAATAGGTAAACTAAATCCATTTTTTAATCCTAAAACATCTTTAAAAATGTCGTTTTTATGTTAAAATTAAAATAATTTTAAATAATTTAGTACTGTAGCATATAAATAAACTTTTCTGTGCATTAAATATTACCTATTGGGTTTTAGAATTAGAAAACACCAAAATTTGATTTTAAATAATATATAATATTAAAGCACAATATGCGCCACTATTTTATTAATCTTTATTTGTAATCCCAAAATCCCAAGCATAAGATTTACTGCAAAAGGAAATATTAGAAAACTTATTTTATTTGCAAATTTTCTTTCTTTTTACTGTAAATTCAACTACAAATTTATAACACAAAATATATTGTAAAAACGATTAAACAAACTAAAAATTAATCTTCTTATAATATATGAAAAATATGTAAAAGAAACCTTATTCAGTTTATGCAATGTTCTAATTATTATAAATTCTAAATCTACAGCCTAAAATTTTGGATTGAATGATATTTCAGGATTCTGAATTACGGTATAGTTTTTTTTCAAATTTTATATACTATATTTTTTGGTTTATTTATTTTGGTGCAGTCCGATAATTTTGGATGCATCGATGAATAAAGCATAAATTTAGTTGATTCTTAGAGCCCATGATGCTATTTTTTTTCGGATATAGCTTTGCATGAAGCTGAATTGAAACTCATGATAAAATGAATCTAAAATAATGAAATAAGATAGAGAAAAAACATAGCAAAAAAAGTAAAAATATTCTAGAAAAACAGAAATACGTTTTTATATATATAAATCCGTGACCATTGTGTTTTTATTGACAGGGATTGGTATATTTATTGATGTAGTAGGTAAAATGTGGTAATATGTTTGCTTATAATTTTAAAATATTAAAAATTATAGTTAATATCAGAAAAGAATATCTTTCATGGCAACAAAATTTTTTAAGATGAAATTTTGGATTTATTTTATAAACTACAAGGCAGAAGAACGTATAATTTACAAATCAAACGACAGATAATATACAATGCAAAAAATACCGCAAAATACATCTATAAAAAGCTAGACATAAAAGCAACCCATATATTTTAGAGTGATGCATAATTTAACTGTATATAATTGAAACCAAATTGTGTAAGTCAAAAAACAGAACAAATTTCACCACCGAGTAATTTAAAAGATTTTATCTTGATTTAGTTGATAGAAAAAAGTAAATTTAAGATTCATATAGAAAGATATAGAATATAAACTAATAAAAAGCACCAGTTTAAAAAACTTTCGTCAAAAATATCAATTTTTTTTCACCAGTGAAATAGGTTTGAAACATATAAAAAGGCTTTTTACCTAAAATTATTTATGCAATAGAGTCATTTTTTATATTTAAACATAAAAAATTGGCTTTTTATTTTTAAAATAAATCTATTTAAAAAATAAGGTAAGTTTATAAATATTAAGACATTCTCACATGTATGTAATATACAAGCATATCAACTTTGTAAACTTAACCATTATTAGATTGATTTTCGTAGCTAGAATGGTCAATGAACTTTTTTTTATTATGCATCAAGTGCATAATATGATTAAATTTTATTAAATTATTAAAAATAAAATATTTTTATTTAGAGTTTTAAATTCTATCTTTAGTCTGTATTATAATAATATTTAACCCGATATATATCAAATATTAAAATCTGTAAATTAAATGTAAATTTTTATTATAGAAATTATATGCCTGAAAAAATAAAATTGCGGGACTGAATTCAAAACCTGTTAATTACATACCAGAAATAAACACAAATGATACAAATGAAGCGAATCTGACGCCAATGGAGAATTTGTATTTTATAAATTGTGACAATGTCTTTTCTCTGTATTCTCTAGAACAACAGTTTATTGAACATTATTTGGTTCATTTTTTTTCGTTCTCTCTATTTTATTTCTCGAAAATCAATGCTGAACGTGCAAACAACAGATAAAAATAAAAATTTGGCATAAAAATCAATCTTAGATTCATAGTTTATATACAACTGAAACTTATAGTATAAAAAATATGAATTGGCTTTTGAGTTAAGCCTTATTAAAGTTTCTGTCTTTTTGACTTAATCTTTAAACTATTATTTCTGAATTTCTCTGTTTGCTGGGAGGTGATTATAAAATAGGGGCATCAAGCAAGAAAATAAAAAACCTATTTTCCACGTATACAAATTACTGCGGAAAACGAAATAGTTCGTTTTAACCCAATATTTTTGCAGATTATTTATGGGTAACATGAGAAGTGATGGGTTATATCTCTAAATAAATAAAAAAATTTTATCAGTGGGCTCTTTTGACAAAAAAAATTGATTTTTTATAGCTATTCTTTAAAATATTTATGTCCCTTTTCAAGATCCGAAATTCTCGATTTTAATCTATATTCAAAGAATTTGCAATAATATAAATTGTTTTGATTACCACGAGATTGTATTCTACCAAAAAAAGTGAAGTCACAATAATCCTTTTTACCACAAATTAGTCCGTGAATTCTTTCGTATTGTTAAAGAGTAATTTTATTATAGCCACTAAAATGCGCATTTGAATGGAAAATAATCTACAACTAAATATTATAAGTATCTGATTGGTAGATGATAACCAATTTAAATATGATTTTTGTCAATAAAAGATAAATAGATTTTTACTCTTTGCCCATTTATATACAAGTTTGTTTTTTAAGGCATCTTTTAGCATATGGTATTCCTTCCATTCAAAAAATAAAACTAAGATTTATAAACTAACGCATAGATTATAACATGCATTTATAGTATCATCTAATGACCAGGTTTATCAATTAATTCAAGGATATTTATTTTCACGCACCAATTTTTTAAATGATCAAAAAAGGATGTTTTATGAATTCTATTATCTACTATCTGGAGAAGAATACTAGAAACTTAGGTAAAAACCCAAACAATGAATTATAAGTTTAATTGTAAGAAACCAATTTATTTTTCTATTGATCTTTCATGCTATTAAAAAAGTACAATTTTTTCTTAAATTTTCTTTAAAGCGAGTCTATAATAGGAACAAAACGAATACAATTTATAAACACCTTCAATATTAAAATAAAAATTTTATTATATGTAGCCCAATAACCTACTTTTATGATGGTTTTTATAGCCAGGTGGGATAATAAATTTATACTAATCCGCTAAAAAAATACAAAATATTATAAAGCTGTATTCAAATCAAAATTTTCATTTTTCTAAATGTACTGTATTAAAAAAATTTTAACGTGAAGCAGGCGATAAAAACGTAATTTTTTATTATTACCACCCGAAATTCGCAAATAAAAATAACGATCGTTCCTAGGAAAGTTTCCAAACTATTCTAATACGAAAAAAAATTCAAATATATCGATTTAAAATTCGATTTTTCTCTCATATTTATAGATCTTTTTAAAAAAAAAAGAAGAACAAATATTAGTTATCAAAATAGTAGGGTTTATGAATCTGATATATTAATGAAATTACTTAATTAGATACGCTATTAACATTATACAGCATGTAAATTTTTTATTTCTTCAAAAGCAATTTTTTAACTGAATTGTATTTTATGAAAAATGTGGTTGTATTGTGCTTTATTTATGAGCTAACGAATAATCAGGCTTTAGATTTGAAATCGTTTAGTTTATGTTTTTTGTTGGTAGCTTCTTCAAAATTCCCAGCATCATATATAGGAGTAATAATATCAAGATTACTTTTACATTCATCTGGTTTTCTTTTTCTATTTGATATTTCATCTGTTTTACATATTTGTTTTGTTGGTGTGCAATGTTTTTCCTCATTATAAATTTCCATATAAACCAAATCCGAGGTAAAATCAACAGCAATTTTATGGTCCAAAATTACAGAATTTTCGCCTTTTTTACCGAATACACTTTCTATAGTTGTGCTTTCAAGTGAATAATCAGGAGAAACCGACCTTTCTTTTGCATTTTTATCTGGGCTATCAGCAATTTCTATTGTTATGCTTTCAAGTGAATAATCAGGAGAAACCGACCTTTCTTTTATATTTTTATCTGGGCTATCAGCAATTTCTATTGTTATGCTTTCAAGTGAGTAATCAGGAGAAACCGACCTTTCTTTTGGATTTTTATCTGGGCTATTAACACTTTCTATTGTTATGCTTTCAAGTGAATAATCAGGAGAAACCGACCTTTCTTTTGCATTTTTATCTGGGCTATCAGCAATTTCTATAGTTGTGCTTTCAAGTAAATAATCAGGAGAAACCGACCTTTCTTTTGCATTTTTATCTGGGCTATTAACACTTTCTATTGTTATGCTTTCAAGTGAGTAATCAGGAGAAACCGACCTTTCTTTTGCATTTTTATCTGGGCTATTAACACTTTCTATTGTTATGCTTTCAAGTTCATAATCAGGAGAAACCGACCTTATTTTTTTATTTTTATCTGGGCTATCAGCAATTTCTATAGTTGTGCTTTCAAGTAAATAATCAGGAGAAACCGACCTTTCTTTTGCATTTTTATCAGGGGTATTAACACTTTCTATTGTTATGCTTTCAAGTGAGTAATCAGGAGAAACCGACCTTTCTTTTATATTTTTATCTGGGCTATTAACACTTTCTATTGTTATGCTTTCAAGTTCATAATCAGGAGAAACCGACCTTATTTTTTTATTTTTATCAGGGGTATTAACACTTTCTATTGTTATGCTTTCAAGTGAGTAATCAGGAGAAACCGACCTTTCTTTTGCATTTTTATCTGTGCTATCAGCAATTTCAATATCCGCAAGAGAAAATTTTGAATTCTCATGAGTATAATAAGTTGATTTTGACAATTCGATAAGGGCTTTAGCACAGTCCATTTCCGTGAAAGTGCATGTAATTGGTACTAAAAATAGTTTTTGCATAAATAAATACATTTTCAGATTCATCTTCATGGTTTATTTAGAGCTACAAATAATATTAAAATTAAATATGCAAAAGTGGCCCGAAATGGCTAATTATATGTTCCCGATAAGAAACAGCAATATTTATAATTAAGAAACATCAATAATATTTTTTGATAAAAATAAATAACGGTTTTCTAAAGTTTCTATAATTATATTATTAAAACGGTTTTTGAAATTATAAGAATCAATCAAATTAATTTATAATTATAATTACATTGGTATTAATTTTTCAAGCCTGTAATAGTCTAGAACTAATCTTTATAATTAAATATATCAGATATTTCGATTTATTTTCAATATTTTTTTATACTATTTTGAAATCAAGAATTTAACACGACATGGCTGTCTTGTCTATATATCAAAAGAAAAATTATATGTTGATTTAAAATAATGAAAAAATACTACAGAAAATAATAGTGATCTATTTTTACAACATAATTATTGTCTGAAGACTTTCAAAAATTCAATAATTGGAATTAAATAAGTGATTTATGCTTAATTATAAACTACTAAAATATTTTATGGCATAAGACATCTGTATTTATATTAAAAAATCTTTATATGCTATTAGATGTTATCATTATTTGACTATCATTACACATAGAAGGATCTTTTTCGATATTTTAAAAATTATTCAAATAAAAAAACTAGCAAGTGCTCATTTTTATGATATTGTTCAATTAAAAAATTTACCAATTTTGATGAATGCATTTGAGCCAAATAGAGTAATGCGAAAAAAATTATATTTATCTGTGCTATATTTAGAATAAATCAAAATATATGACATGTATTGCACATTCCAAGTAAATTCCTGGTAAAAAGGCGTATAATTCCAATTTACTACAAATAAAATTCATGAGACAAAAATACATGATGAAAAACTTATTTTCCTTGTAATAATTTAATGATATATAATATTCCCTTTAAAATACATTCATAGATATTTTTTAAAGTGATAAAAAACTTGCATTTATTAAGCCTTGAACATTGTTTATCTGCATTATGTTATATAATAATATTTATCTGGTCAACACTGAATGTTGTTTGCCAATTTATTTAATAAGTAACAAATCAATAAAGATGTTTTTCATAATATTTAATTTACATAATATAAAATATTGAGAAAATTAAGAAAATAGAGCGTTTATAGCATTAAAAAAATATATATTGAAGTAAATAGAGCTGTTAAAAGGTAAATATATAAATACGAAATATAAATTTGCCTTAAAAAATGTGTACTGGGATCAAAAGGAAAATTATAAAAAATACATATCACACTATATTTTTTTATATATTAAATAGCTGTTTTTCGTCTATATTCACAAAAAAAGTGGAGCCGTTTTATATTCTTAATACTTATAAAAATAAAATAAAATTTAATTCAAAAAAGAACATTATAATAATGTAAAAGCCGTCGAGGATATAAATAAAACTTAGCATAGCATAGTATTCATTATTTATATCAGAATTTCAATATACATTCAATGACCTATTTTAATAAATTTCTAATAACAAAATAATGAACGAAATCAATGCTTCATATATTTTCTTGATATTATCAGCCTATGTTATTATTCGGGGTGTTTTCTCATTTTCGCTGCAATTTTATTTTGCCCGAAATTTCATGTTATAATCAGGTTTAGCATGTGAATTTGTTATGATTTACAGCCGTTCAATCTGTAATATGTTTTATAATCTTATAAACTCGTAAATAAATAATGATTTATATTTGGAATTTTACATAAAATAGATAAACACAAATATTTAAAAGTTTTGGAACTCGGTATCTTATAAAATAAGGTATTCTAAATACCTCGACACTTCAATTTTGTAGAAATTTATATTCAGTTCAAAAATATTGTGCTTTTGTATGTGTTTACTAATAAGGTTTGCATTCGAAATAAATAAAAACTTTCTCTCTGCATGATGCCAAAATTTAGAACTTTTATGTGAAAAGTAATTTACGCTCATGTATTTTGAGCGGAATTCTGCAATTTATTCTATTTAGAAAATATTATACTTAAATACTAAATTTATTTTTTACAAATGCAAAAAAGTAAAATTTTAAATTAACTCTATAGCAATATAAATTTATTTTCGTGATTGAATTGGCATAAGTTTCAAGCAAAATAAACCCAACATTTGATAGAATTACTCATTTTCAAATTATTATAGAAATTACAAAGCCATTATTCAGTAGTTTTTATGTAAAAAAATTATCATTTACACATTATAATACTCGACGAGAATAATTTTCGTGAAATAATTTGAATTTTTGTTACTTTTGAATAATTTGATAATAATAAATTTAGATATTTTGTATTTGTTTAACATACCATCTCTTTGTCTAATCAGTTAAATGTAAATCTTATTGTGTCAGAGTACAATACATGTACTTTTTGTACGATGAAAAACGATTATAGGTATAATTTAAAGTTAATGATATTTATATAATATTTTTTCACGTTTTTTTGTTTAACATACCGCATTTTAACGCCAGAATAATGCAAATTTTATATAGAATTTGCAGAAATGTGATTATTTTTGGATATTTTTTTAATATATTATATTAGAATACTTAAAAGGCATTTGCGATTTGAATGGCCTATAATTTTATGCGGCAAAAATGGTTCTAGATGGAGCCCACTTATTTAATATGGGGAAATGTCCGATGAAATCAAGATTGAGTTCTTGGATATCAACCATAAAATTTATATGTAGATGAGTAATCAAATTATAATTGGTTGTGAATTTTCTTTTAACTAGATGTAGTCTTTTACCAAACAATCAATATGTATGCATATTTTTAATATTCAATTTCGTAATTATACGGTTATATTTTTATTTAAAAAAAACAAACTTTTTTTTTGAGGGCAATTTAATCGCAAAATTATAATTATTGTGTATTGTTTATACACCAGCGGTAAAGGATAAAATATCATCAAGGCTATATTTTCTGTTCAAAGTTTTTTTATTAGCTGAATTAAATACTCTATGAGAAATAGAATTTAGTATATTTTATTAGCTAAACAAGGTGTTTTCACACAGAAAACAATGATAGATTCATAAAGTTTTATTTTTTCGAATATAAGTTGGGTTTCAAACCATCTTTTTATAAGTTAAAACTTAATTTATCCGGGTCTATGGAAATAAAACTGCCGATTTATACGTATGTAATAATATATTAAAATCATCTACAATATAGAACAAAATATATCTAAATTTCCCGAAAAGTAAAAAAGATTTGATAGGATGCTATAAAATAATTTTTTTTTTGAAATAAATTTAATATACTAAGTCGAACTACATATTGATCTATAACATGAGATGAAGTGTTGTATAAGGTTGAAAAATTTACCGGGACTGCATCTATCCAATATAATATTATGAATCTTACTATTTTATTATCGAAAATCTTTATTTGGGTTATTTTTAGTTGAATTAATAAGATTGTAGTGTATCTTCTTTCTTGTGATCAGATAAATTCAATTCTAATGAATGCTTCTATCTTAGCATCCTGTTATATTAACTATAGCATGTTTATTTACATCAGAAAATACATTTTCGGATTATGATACAATAAAAAAATATTGCTCTTACGAAGTATACATGAATTTCAGAGGGTATATTTAGTATGCCATTTTATTTAGAAGAAAATGAAGTAAAATTTACACATAGAGTAATCGTCTAAGCTTTGAAAGATTGCGATATATATGGGCTTATTTTTCAAAACGTCTTAATATTTATATGTGTTGATTATCGTGATTTTGTAAAAAAAAGCGCTTTTGCTTGTGTTAAAAAATAAAGTACTCAATTTATTTTGTATTTTTTAAATATACCATGGAATCTAAACCAATTTTAAAAGGTTTTAAAACTAGCGAGCACAATGGGTTTAAAAAAATTAGAATTCCAAAACGATATTTTCTTTGCACAGTAGATATTTGAATTATTTATTGCATTAATGATCTTGTATACACATAATTATACACTATACATTTTATTTTTCTCATAATAACCATTAAAATGTCCTAGCAGAAGTTATATTCTCACATTTCGTTTATGAAATATATTCGATTAGTATTTTAAAAATAAAATGCATTGTGTACGTGCGAAACCAGTTTAAATCTTTTTTTAAAAAAAATAATTCATGGTGGGTATTTAAGGCATATATTAAAGGCTTAATAGAAAGAAATTTATATTACTAAGTTATTTCTTGCAAAAAATCTCAGAATAAATTACAAAAAAAGTAGAACCAAAATTTATATCACTGATTTTGTGACAAAAATACTATTAAGTATTTTAAATTTTTATGCAAATGCATATGAATACTATTTTAAATTAAAACATAATCCTAAAAGCAAAAAGAAAATTCAGTACTTTTAATATATTACCATCGTCTCTCAGGCTCTACAAACCTAGATGAGGTGAGAAGCAAAAAAAACCAACTGCAGAGATTAAATGATTCTATTACTCTGTTTTAAATTCTCATAATACCATGCGGCTTAAGTTTCTGAGATTTCACCTTAGTCTTCTTAGATGATATGAATTCATTGATTATCAGCAAGAGATTTGACTAAAACAGTGTTTTTGTACGAGATACTTGATTGTATTAAGTAAGTCACAAGAAGCTAGTTTGGAAAGCTAAAGACTCTTCAGATGAAATTTTATTTTTGCTTTTTCCGTGTATCTTAAAAACATTGCTTAGATATGAAAAATCCTTTAATTTTTTCTTTCCTTGGCTTTATGGAAGAGAAACATCCATTTTAAAGTATTAGGGTAATGTGACACTTAATAGTTCGTTCGTATAATTTTAAGACCCTTATCTTAGCTTTGGTATAATTTGAAGCTATTTATCAGTAAAAATTATATTTTATGTTTTTACTGTTTTATTCAAAGCTTCTAATATTGTACATTCTGTAGTTTTTATAAGCGATAAGAATTTCTTGCATAGATAGATCTAGCATATTATATTTTTTTAAAAATATAAAAAGATGTGACAGGATACACTTGCATGAAGATTCCTAAACTTAAGCCTTTACAATTTTTATTATTACCTGGCAAATTCTATGGACCTCTAGTTGTCGACCAAATCAAGCATTCTTGCTATTCTAACTCTGGTATACCTTTTTTATGGAAACCCCTTTTCTTTGTCCCTGCAATTCTCACCTAAAGTTTAGAATTCATATTTCTCATCGACTCGTGGGCTGTTAAAGTTGTATTTCTTTTTACGATACACTTGAACGCATTTTCAAGTACGCGTTCATGATCGATTTTTCATATAACATCAAAAAATAATTTTTTTTAAAAGGTTTTTCTTTATTGAAGCATTTTTTAAAAAACATGCATCTATAAGCTAATATAACTCTAATGTCGTATAAATTTTCAGTTTATAATACATAATCTTCCTTTATTATACACTATAATATATCCTTTTCGTGCATGCATAGTTTTTTTGTATATTTCGATTCTTACGCAGACATATTTTCCTAATATTGGAATATTACTTTCTCATATTAAATTGTATCGATTATTGGTTTATTTCCATCCGAATTTGTATCCATGATTCTACATTCGCTTGGATTTATTTACATGTAGACTATCTGCACTAAAGTTATATGTGGTTGAGTTTTTCTATTAGTTCTTATAATGTCGACACAATATTACTGTGCTATCGGCTTTTATAATTACGCTTAGAACTTTATAATACCTTCTACTGGTTTTTTTTACTGGATCCAATAGTGTTTTAATGTAATTTATTTTGAAAATTAGAGGAAACGTTGACACCTTCGCATCGCAACTCTCTCGTATTTATGTCCAGAACTCGTGTCATGATATTCTTGAATTTCATTTTCGTGTTGGATATATTCTTTCTATGAACCTTCAAACTATAACAAAAAATCAATTATTTTGATTATATTGGAATTATTTTATAGTAAATAATATTTATTATGGGTTAAGTTTCTTTTTAACAATTAGATCTATTTAGACGTTTTCAGCCATTGGGAGAATTTAAAATCATCTTAATACGTCCTTTTCCATGATCTATCTTTACCAACTGCTCTTCTTCACACAATATGATAAGTTTAAGTGTCTTTTAAAGAACTAAAAAAGTTATATTTTTATAAAAAATACTACGAATAGTATATAACATCACCTTATAAAAGTTATACGTGAACTCGATATTTAATATAGATTTTACTCAAAGTAACTTAAGTATGGAAATATGAGACCATCAGAAGAAGCCAGGCTCTGCTGTATTTAGGCTAAAAATTATCATATTTTTTTAGAGAAAAATTATTATGCGCACACATTAATGAATATTTTGAAATGGTTAATTAATTAGCGACCGGATTTTAAAAAAATATTGGACACTATAACACAATGAGATACCAAGATGGCGATATTTAATGCCAGCAAGAAGTTTTGGTAAAAAAACAAAGAAAATCCGCAGAGACTCAGGAAAAAAGATTATGAAAATAAATATGATGAGATGAAAATAGATACTACCAATAAGCTTTTTGTGAGAGACCTATTATTAATATCTATAAAAATAAAAAACATATAATTTTTTTAGAAATGCGTACAAACCAGTTTGATAATATAAGCATCGGTGAAAAAAATGAATCAAGAGAATATTTAGATAATATAGGCATATGATGATAATATAAGCATTGATGATAACCAGTATTGATAATATAAACATTGGTGAAAACAATAAAACAATGAAATATATAGATAATATAGGCATATAATGATAATAAAAGCATTGATGCAAACCAGTATAGATAATATAAGTATATATAAATAATATAAGCATTGATTTAAACCAGTATAGATAATATAAACATTGGTGAAAAAAATAAACCAGGAAAATATATAGACAATATAAGTATATATAGTTAATATAAGCATCGATATAAACCAGTATAGATAATATAACATTGGTGAAGACAATAAACCAAGAAAATATGATCAACTGGAATCAGACTTTTTAATAATCTACAAGTGTGAGACAAAGATTATATTTGTCGTAGCACGAGATTGTAACACAATATTATAAAAGGTACATGAGCCAACTTAAAGGTACAAACCGAATTGAGGCATTATTCAAAATATAGGATTGAGAAAAACACCTGAACTAATACATTTTTAAAAGAATAGAGTATGGAAGAAGATCTAAGAGAGTATAGGCAAAAGTATAGATACGATTCTCATCGGGAAATCAATACCCTGTGCATATGGAGAAAAAAAATGGCAGTACCAAAATCGATCTGTTTTGATAAGTATGGGTAAATACACGATAATGAGTTTTAATGCCATTCCCCTTTTAATTTTTAGCCTTGATCTTTATTCTGATGGTGTTTTTTTTGTAGAAATTAATATCCGAACTTAAATTAAAATGAACATTTTCATACAAAACAGCTTTTCCGACGTCAGAGCTTGGACAAGAAAAATCAGAACAACAAACATGAAGGTGCAATGAATAATACGTCGGATGATAGTGAAAAAACATATATACATTTTCATCTTTCATTCCAAAATAGTAATTCAATACTAGAAGAGCTTTTTCACGTGCTTTCTCAAGTAAAACAATGTTATCGATATCACGAATGGTATATAAATTTTCTTGTTTGAAAAATACAAGTATGTAAAGTTCGGCAGTTGTTTTACCGTTCCATTGGTAATTTGGGATAATTACAAAGTCATCATCGTTATAGAATATGATTTCTTTGATTTTTTCATCTTCTCCCTTTTTATTCTTTATTACGAGTTCGTTTTGTAGCATTTTTATTTTTTCTTGATCTATTTCGGTAATTTTGAGGTTAATTTCATTTAAATTTTCATCGTAAGCTTTTTCATCATTAGAAAGATTGACAGATTCATTTTTTTTGACTAATGCAACACCGATATTTGTAGAATCATCTTTGAAACTGGAAATACTGACATTTCCACAATTATAAATTATATTTCTTATCCAATTTCCTCTCGTCTTTTCAATAGTCTTAATTTCTTTGATTTTAGTACAATAATCTTCATAGCTTTCATTCTCAAAAATATAACAGTCTCTTCTATGCTTCTTTAATTCCTCTTTTGTTGCTGGATAAATCACACTTAAACCATAATTTACGGACGAAAAAACATTATGACAAGCGTAAATATCATTTTGTAGGGTTATATTGGTTTTTATAGCATCTTTAATCAAGTTAGTTACGGAATCTTTGGTAAGTGCTGGTGGCGTAAATGTTATTATTGCATGCTCATCTCTAATTTTTGCCACTACTTTGTATTTTCCATCAAAACGATATTCGTGTATTATTTCCATTTCGCTTATAAGCTCTTGTAATGAATATTCATTGTGTCCAACCATCTTTGCTATGGGTAAATGAATTAATGCAATATAAAGTTTTTGCATAATTTAATTAATTGCATGTGCTAAATTAAGTACAATTTTTTTAATTTATTTTAATATTAGTGATAGCGAAGTCGAATGGATTTATTGCATGTATAAATTAAGCATAAATTTTTCATACATGCTAAAATTTGTTAGACTGAGTTGAATAAATTAATTGTATGTTCTAACGTAAGAATAAATTTTTAATACAGGTTAAAATTTGTTAGACGAAAGATGAATGGATTTATTGTATGTTCTAACTTAAAAATAAAATTTTATAAGATATATTATAATTTTTTATACTGAAGTTTTAATTTTACTTATGCATGAACATAATTAAGCATAAATTTTTAATACTGGTTAAAATTTGTTAGATTGAAGATGAATAAATTTATTATATGCTCTAACTAAAGAATAAATTTTATAAGATATATGTAAATTTTGTTAGACTGAAGTTTGTATTTTAATTATGTATGTACTAATCTAAGCATAAATTTTTAATACAGGTTAAAATTTGTTAGACTGAAGATGAATAGGATTATTGTATGTTCTAACTTAAAAATAAAATTTTATAAGATATATTATAATTTTTTATACTGAAGTTTTAATTTTACTTATGCATGAACATAATTAAGCTTAATTTTTTCAAGAATTATTCGATTCTATATTTTTTAAAATGATACATCAAATCAATGATAAAAAGGGTTTAATATGCCGAAGCAACTGTAGATGATTGAAACCATTTTAAATATTAAACAATAATGAATCAATAGGTCATTGATTAGGTTAAAATAAGAGACGATGCGCTCGAAGCACTGATAGTACAAGGACTTCAAACAAATCAATCAATTACAAAACTATATATGAATCATATACCGCCCAATCTTTATAACATGTACAATTAAAGCGTTATTTATTAAATTCTTAAAACAATACCTTAAACAACAAGAATTAAAAAATCGAATTGATCATTATGAGGGGAAAGTTCTATTTCTCTTAAACAATAACTTTTTGTACAACATTCGACAAATTTCTTCATTTTTTCCATTCTTTGTATAATTTAAATCATTAAATAATATAATGAAGTGTTTCCTAATAATTTGAAATATAATTGAAGTGTTAATTGATAATTTGAAATATAATTTTTTTTATATCGATTATATTCCATACTTCCATAAAATGTCTTTTATATTGCTAAACTAAGGCTAAGATGTAAATTAATACAAAAGAACATATAACTACATTGCATTTTTCATAAAGACCCGAATAGTTTGAGCCATGTTTTAAGTAAAAAATATAAATATTTCTTGATATTATTAGTTAACAACAAATATAGATTAATCTAAAAATTCCTTGGTGTTTGTTTAAAAGATATCTCGTTTGCAATCTTTTTTTTCGATAATAATTTTTACTCCATAAATAGAATATTCAAATTTTATTTCTATTGCATAGAAAAATTCTTTATTTATCAAGAAATTCATGAATTCAATATTATATTATTTATGGACGGCATGATTTGACAACATAAATATCTTGTTTAGATATTGAAAATTCTCTAAACAGCTATAAACTATGGATGGTATAATTCTATCATCATGCATATTTTTGTTTTAATGATGACGAGTTCTTGAACTTAAATTATTAATTATGGATCGTATAATTCTATCATCATACAACTTTTGTTTTAATGATGACAACTTCTTGAATTATCAATCATAGATGGTATAATACGATTATCATGCATCTTTTTGGTTTAATAATGACAATTTCCGAATAAAAATACTATATTATAGATGGTATAATTCGATTATCATACATCTTTTGTTTTGATAATGACAAGATTTTGAACTCAAATTATAAATTACATATGGTATAGTTCTACAAGACTTTTTAAATATCCTTTGTTTTTTTATTGCAGAAAAAAAATAACATATAGTGTAATAACACAAACCCACAAAATTTACAAGAAAGGTGCTTAAAATTTCAAGATAAATCAAGACATATATTCAAACCATAGTGCACAAAAAGATCGCTTAGACTAAAATTTCCCGAAAAGGGGAGGAGATAAGCATGAAACATAAATGAGACAGTTAAAAGTATAGGTAAAAAGTGTGCATGTGGATTATTTAGATTTGCTTAAAGATGTGTTCAAATATTAACCAATATGAATCAAATTTTATAGATCTTAATGTATTTCAGTTACAGCAGTATAAAAATTTTCAATTCAACCAATATTAGATAGTTCATTCTAATACTATAAAATAGTAAAAAATTATATGAATACATTTGTCTGAAGCATTGCATATTTATCATATACCAGAAAATATCAATATAAATAAATTCTATACAAAAATATTGTAGGATATTGTCCGAATTATTATGATTGAATATCAAGAAATCTGATTGCTTTTGCAATCTGCACAAATTAAACAATAAGATAGGGGAAGTTACTTTAAATATTATTTTTTTGTGAAGAATATTGTAAGCGCGATGAGTTAAAAGGAATTAAAGCCAAATCTGTTGAATAGAGAAAATTTAATTTTGTTAAAAAATCAAATTAATGAAAAAATAAATTGAATAAAGTAAAGATTTTTATAAAATTAGATTCGTTTAACATATTTATAAAACATTTAGACAGCTTTAAATAACCACAGGGTTTAAAACTCAGAAAAATATATGAGCTTGAACAAACTACATAATAAAAATACAATCAGTTTACATAAGATCTGTGGATCAAAATTTATATTCTTTTTTGAGATGATAATATATAAAATATTAAGATGGTATCATGTGATTATATAAAAGAATATATTTCAAATATAATATAATGCACGTTTTACTTCTAAATGAATTTCATAAAAAGTCTATTTAAAATGCGATAAACATACTTTCAAAGGATCTAAAATGTTTTTTAAACTTTAAAAAATTGCCAAATGAACCATCCTAGAGAATCATATTGTTTTATTATCTAATGTGTGATTATAGTTGCAAGAAATAAGTTTCTGAAAAAACATTTCTTTCTATTAATTGACAATTATTTACAAATTACTAGATTTTTATAGAATCTTTTACTTTGATCGTATTTTAAAACAAAACGAACTTTTAGAGTATTTATGGTCTTCAAAGCCATCTATTTTAAATAATAAATCCAGAATAACATACTTCAAAGGATACATCACAATTTCTAAAAATGTATTTCTGTTTATTAATGTTTAATTATGCTAAAAGTAATAAAAATCAATAATTGCACTTATTAGAATGATTCTGTTCACAAATATAAGTTTTTTTCAACTTTTTTTTTGTCACTAAATATGTTTATAATCACGTATTTTTCAAATGTGTACAAATAATGTTGCATATAAGATTTTATAAACCTTTTCCCCTTCTTTAATGAAAACCGTGTATATTATTCCTTCAAAAGTAAAAAAAAATATAAAAATCAACGTAGGTCAATTACTATATTATGCAAACGTTCAATAAATATGTCTTGTTTTTTTGCCTTCCTCAACACTTCTCGTTCTTATTTATGTTAGAATCCATTGTATTGGGCCAGATTTAAAATTTTACCTTCGCATGTATGTATTGTACACTTATACAACCAAAAATATTTTTTTAAGCAAGTGTTAATCGCATATAATTTTTTATTTTCTTCACAAGTCTAGGTTTATCAATTAAATTACGAATTTTATATTATTAAGATTGTGTTAAGCCCATATAATTTTTTATTTTCTTCACAAGTCGGGATTTATCAATTAAATTACGAATTTTATATTATTAAGATTGTGTTAAGCCCATATAAGTTTTTATTTTCTTCACACGTCTGGATTTATCAATTAAATTACGAATTTTATATTATTAAGATTGTGTTAAGCCCATATAATTTTTTATTTTCTTCACACGTCTGGATTTATCAATTAAATTACGAATTTTATATTATTAAGATTGTGTTAAGCCCATATAATTTTTTATTTTCTTCACAAGTCTGGGTTTATCTATTAAATTACGAATTTTATATTATTAAGCAAGTGCTAATCGCACATAATTTTTTATTTTCTTCACAAGTATGGGTTTATCTATTAAATTACAGAATTTTATATATTAAGATTGTGTTAAGCCCATATAATTTTTTATTTTCTTCACAAGTCTGGGTTTATCTATTAAATTACGAATTTTTTATTATTAAGCTTATGTTAATCAAATATAAATTTTAATTTTATTTGTAAATTGATTATTAAATGCTTTTTTAAAAAATCTTAATATGATCAATACGGTATTTTATGCACCTCAAGACAATATATTATTTGTATTGGAATTGTGAAGCTTTATTGATGCAAAATTTGCGGATTTATTCTAAAAGCAAGATTTTTATGATATAAAAGCTATAAAATAGATATAATGCATATATATTACAAGACAAACATACACATAATTCAAATTAAATAGTCTATAAAAACAAAACGGTGTGAAATACTAACAAAGGATTTGTAAAATTTTCCACTAATATATAAACAAAAATACACAGCTTATCTTTTTACTCAATGAAATCAGCAATTCACAATGCTAATTAATATATGCATAATTGATAGAAAATTTGAACGATTGACTTGATGCGTAAAAGTGCACATGCGGCAGAAATAAACTTCGATACGAATGAAAATATTTTTGAAGACTATTAGACAGATGCAGAAAAAGATTTTTTACTATTTTAAAAAAGAAGGTGTTCGAAATTTATAAACAGCTTAAGAAAAACATTTGACCAAAAAATAATTTAATGCTGATTTTTTTTTTATTTTATGGTTTTTTATTCTTTATAAATATCTACTTCTTGAGATTACCAACAGGTATATTATATTTTATAGTGTTTAAAAATATAAATAAATTATAATAGTTTGTTTTATTTTAAAATAATGCTTATAGGAAAAAATATGCTGGATTGTAAAATGAAATTCTTATAAATTCAAATAGCAAAAAGTTAAATATTTTCAAAGTGAAAATTTTTGTAAATGATTTTAAAATATACAAAATTTATATAAAATTCAAATAGCAAAAAGTTAAATATTTTTAAAGTAAAAATTTTTGTAAATGATTTTAAAATATACGATATCTCATATTAAACTTGTAATTATAATAAAAATCACCTATAAGTGAGAAATTATATTGATTTTGGGTATTTTAAATAGAAGGCCTATATTTTTGCAACATACTTTAGTAGTTGATACCAGACAGAGAACCGGCATTCAGCAAAAAAAAACTTAAATTATGTCATGATAACCAAGTTGAAACAAAACTCTGAATTAAGCATAAATAAATTAAAATAAAAATAGCTAATGAATTCGATTGAATTCTCAGATGCTTAATGCGCCCTCATGATTGTCCGAATCCCTTTGTTACAAATTCTGGATGTTCTCTTTGCTCTCATTTATCGGATTAATGCTTTTTTTTTGTATTTTCTGTGTTATTTAGATCATGAAAAATGTAAATGACATAAATCTAATTTTATTCTTATATAAAATGATATATTGAATAATCTTTTCTTCTCTTTACTTGAGCTGGCATTGCTTAGCAAGCATATTCGTAATTAATGACATGGAGAATCTCTTTCTATCTACCAAGGTAAAGATAAACACTTTATATATTACAAAAAAAGAGAATACTTATTTATATAAAAATTAAAAAGTAAAATATTATCTAAATTTACTAAAATTTGGTACTCTTAACACGGGAATCATCACATCTTTAGCAATAAAATCATCCAAAGACTTAAATATAAATCGACCAACCCCGACATCGACTGAACAAGGCCCCAAAACTACAAGTGTAGTATCAAGTGCATGCAAACACGAATCCAATTTAAATCTTTCGCCCCCAGATATAACTAACCTCATAACTTCAAAACGATTACCAAACTTAGATTTGAATTTCTCAGTAATACGATCCATAAATTTTTTTATCTTAGATCTTATCGCAGATTGTTCATATAAATACAAATTGTTGTAGAATAACATCGCCCATGGATCGTTTATGATATACAAATGTTCTGGAAGTAGAAATATCAAAACCACTTGATGCACCGATGGGTTCACTATTTCATACATGACCCAATCTACTTGTGGTATCTCGTCTGATATTTTTTGAAAAACTAGTGCTATTGTTTTCATTAAGATATTTTTTATTTGTGCCATTATATTCGTAATTTCTGTTCTCCTTTTTTTTGCTTAGATCATCATTTTTTTTTGATTTGATTGTTTGTGATATAATGAATCGTTTTTAACAATAAAGGAGTATTTTTTTTATTATCTATATAAATCTATTTGGTTTGTCATTATATATACATGTGATCAAAACAAAGATTTGGTAATTTTTGATTAGATAATAATTCAGATATTTACTTTAAAAAAAATATCAAGTTGTTCATCATGTACAAAATGCCTTTTTATCAATGTACAGCAGTATAAATATAAATTACTATGGCTATCTCATTCGTTTAAAATGCATTTTATTGCATTTTTAATGATATTTTACAGAAACAAGAGTAATTTTAATGAAATATAAGAGTATTTTATTGAAATATTAGAGTATTTTTTTTTGAAATATAATATTTTAGCAAAGAATTATAAAAGGTGATTAAAGCGTTATGTTTTTTTAGATAAACAAATTATCACACTAAACCATATATAATTATACATGATATAATTTCTAGGTTTTGATTAAGTAAATATAAATATGAGTAAGTTTTAAAAACTTTCACGTAAAAAAATTGAGAATTCTGAAACGAGACATAAAGATCTAAGTTTTAGAAAAATTTAATGTGTAGAAAAAAACAGGAATCACAAAAAATATATTTCGTAATGCATTACATATGCTTCAATCACAAAATTGCAAAAAATCATGTTCCAGCATTTTAAATTTCTTAAAAAAATAATAACATACTTTTTTTTTATTGGTACGGCATAGAATAAAAATATAAATCCCTAAGCACGAATAAAAAGAAAAGCTAGGTATTTTTAATTAAATCAGCATAGATTACGTTGATATGTCAAAAAATGTGCATATTAGTTTAATAACATGAAGATAAGAGCATTTAAACTTTTAAAAAAAAGCAGTAAATTTTCGGAATATAGTTTACATTATTACCGGTTTTTACAGAATTTCTATATTTTTATAACTGATTAAATGGGCGAATTCTTTAAATAATATACCTCTACCACATCCAACCATTAAGTGCTATAGATCCAAAAAAGCTAGATACATGCAATATAAATGCCTGGCCTCATAGATCATTTGATAGCAGCAGTATTTTTTTAGATGTAATTTGCGGGCAATTTATTTATGTATTATTTTTAGCCTCATGCAAATTATATTTATATAAATCATAAGATTTTATATGCAGGATGATACTAAAACTTACAAAGTATTTTTATGCATCAAAGCTTCTCGATTTGCTATTTTATTTGTTTATATAAAGGTTTTCAGATACAAAAAAAATGCTGATCAAATAATTTAGCTGTAAATATTTGTGCAAATAATAACCTTTATAATTATATATGAAACCGAAATTACGACACATTTGAGCATGCAAAAAATATTTATATTATAATTGTCAAATTTTTTGGGATTTTTGACGGTTAATGCTCTAATTATTAAATATAAAATTGTGTGATTCAAATAAAAATCCGTATTTTTGAGAAAAAGAAATTAAACAACATCAAAAATTATATTTTAATAAATGAAAAGTTACAATAATCAAATAAACAAGACATAACACAATAAAATAGACTTAATTTTCTTTCTGATTTTTTTTTAATTTTACGTCGGTTTTATAATTTGCTTTTTATCACACAACAGTTATTAAGTATTATAAATCAAAATTTATTGCCTTTGGTTAAATTTTGTAATTTTTTAGTGTGTGATATAGGATTTTTTTTGTTTAAATTGCGCCACGCAAGACACATATTACTTGATTAGTATTTTAAATTTTGATTCTAAAAATTTATTTTAGAATGATATTTATGTGGACTAATTTTTCGACATAAAGTCTTTTTTTTTGTAGAAAATTGTTATATTTCGGTTTGAAATTATTTCTTATTAACAATTATACATTCTTTTGGCATATTTTATACATCCATTAATACATGATAGATTAATTGAAATTAAAGAATATATGAATTTTTTATCATTATTTTGGAATGATTTGTTCTTTGTTTCTTGAGTATTTTCTTTCCTATGATACGTCTAAATCAATTTTTTGGCACTTAATTTTTTAAAAAATCAATATTAAAGAAATATCATATATTTGAAACTATTTTTTTTTAATAATTTTTTCAAATATAAAATGTATATTTTAACAAACTGATAATTTGACATGGAATTATTCAAAAAATTTCAATCAATTTATATATTCGTACTATATGTCAAGTTATATTCATCGAGAATTTTTTTTAACCCTAAAAATAGCACAATAAATCAAAAAAAATATTGATGAATGGGTAGTTGTTAAATTACCCTATAAAAACATATTAATAGTTAAAATATGCAAAATAAAATTTATATATAAAAAAGGTAAATGGTCTTTATAATGAGTGACATGATATCTTTTTTATAAAAAATAAAATATTTACAACGGATAATAAAATTCATGTTAAAATAAATTATTTATTAAAAATAAAATTTAGGAGAAATTCGAAAATACCAGAAATTTATATATACAGAGAGGTTCACAATATATTATTTATAATCAATATTAACCTAGTTTTATTTTGAATTGAATAGAATTACATAATTTTGATTGTGTAACTTAGAATATGAATAATTGAAAATGAAAATACATTTTTTTCATGTTTATATGCGCAATTGAACTCAATTTTAACTTTTAATTATATATATATAAAAACAGAAACACTTGTGAACTTTATCAATAATGTGTAACATGTTCTATATTTTAGAAAAAAGAACTACTTCCATGTATTTGCTCTCGTTTTTTATAATTAAAGCCGTTATTTTGCGCAATGCAAAAACTTTCAATAATTTAATGCGATATATCACTTTTAAATTTTATTGTATTGGCATTAAAATATTTTTAGCGATTTTGAATTATAATTTAAAATATTACCTTTCAATTCCTTCATATCTGCTCTTATAAATAAATTGCACAAATATACATTTGTTAAAAATTTTCTATAGTTTTCGCATCGATTGTGTTTTGAACTCTAAAATAAAGATTTTCAAGACCATATATATAAAAAATTATACATACCATTTTATCTAGCTGGATTTCTGACAGATCTTATTAAAGTTAGTCAATTTTAATTGGTAAAAAATATTTTATATATCATTCCATGCAATCGAGTTTGAAACAATTGTATTGACCAGTCTATTTTAAAATCCAAAAAAGATAAGCTATTTACAATTTCATGTAGTTGGATTTATAAACAATGGCATAAAATTTGTTATTAATAATATAAAAAAATGTTTTTGTACTCGAGTTTTTACTAATAATATTCGACTAGTCTATTTTAGTATATAGAAAAATAACTTATATACCATTCGTTGTAGTTGAATTAGGGGGAAATTGTAGTAAAATTAGTCATATTTAATTTATGTACCATTCCATGCAGTCGAATTTGAAATTATTGTATTTAAAAAGTCTATTTTATATCTAGAAAAATATTTTATAAACTATTCGATGTAGTTGGATTTGTGAACAATAGCATGAATTTAGTATTTTAAAAATATTTTATAAACTATTCGATGTAGTTGGATTTGTGAACAATAACATGAACTTAGTCATTTTAAAAATCTTGATAGTATTCTATCTTGCGGAGGTGTAAACAAATTATCCTAAGCGCAAAGTACAAATAAATGTTTAAAATGAATTTAATATACGATTTATTGCATAAAATTTCGTATAAATATATGTGAATCTTATTTTATTCAAAAATAGAGACAAGGATAGATTATCACAATATGATTTTGTGTATGGTCGCATGGAAATTTAAAATACCCCATAAAGCAATGATTGCCGCTTTCAAAATTGAAAATTCAGCAATAATTCCTCAAAGACATAGCAGTGAAGCAGCAGGATGTGATATTCACGCTAATTTAGGAGGAATTATTAATCCCAAATCACGTGGAACAGTTAGAACAGGAATATCGCTTAAAGTTCCAGAAGGCTATGTTGGGTTAATATATGGCAGATCCGGTTTATCCAACAAATATCTTCTTGAAGTTTTTAATACATGTATTGTTCCTGGAAATGATAATGAAGAAGTCGTTGTTGAATTCTTAAATCATGGAAATGTTCCTTTTGAATATACAGATGGTGAAAGAATTGCCCAATTGGTTTTTGTTAAAATTGATGAGAATATTAATATTGTGATTGGTTAATAAAATTCTGGTTTTTAATTCAATAAAATTATTTTTAATAAACTTGTAAAAAATCATTTATTAACACTAAAAACAAATTAATTAATATTTTTGTTATTGGATGCTATTAATCAATATACATCGATATAAGAATTTAGATCACCTAGAGTCGTTCTATTTTTCTCATTTATGGCATGTGAAACTCTGATAAAGGCACAACTGTCATCTTTCTTTTCATTTTTAATAATTTATCATTTCAATACTCATCTTGTATAGATGTTTACTTTATCCACCAGATTCAAAATAAAACTTTAAATTAGGCTATTAATTCGAATATTTTTTTTATTGCTACAATTTGAGATATTAACAAATTAGGCTCTTAATTTCCTATTTAATTTACTTGGTTTATATTTGAGGATTGCGAATTGTTTGAAAAAAACGAATTCAAAGCGAAGAGCTTAACTCTTTAGACTTAAACAAAGTTGATTTTTGACCCACCCATCTAAATAAATAATTTTAGATATACAATATTATTAAAATGTATTTATGTGATGTTTGGTTTTTGTCTACTTAAATTTGTTTAAGTAAATTTGTATATTGCTCTACAGAACATATTTCACAATACTCATTTCAGTCTCATCACCTTTAAAATCTTTCTCTATAGACATTATCATTAAAGACTTATCAATTCAATTTTTACACTATGTTTATTGATGGAATTCTTAATATTAGATATGTGACTAATTGTATTTTGTAATCAAATCACGTCATGTTATGGGTATGATACTATTCGTGCTCTGAATGTGTTAATAAGGGGTGTTTATCTACCTGTAAATTATGCTTTCTTATCTTTATGTCTCTATATGAGTCAGGCTAAAATACCTTTATATTCTTAATTCCTTTTGTGTGATTGAATTTTTATCTTTGTCATAGACAAAAATACCTGGTTTTTCTTGCCATTAAAATATTAAAAAATATACTTAAAAGTGATTTTATGGTTTTTATTATATCTTAGCATATTCCTTCAAAAATCTAAAATTATTTCGAATTGAAAAACAAGTCATGGTAAGTCTTCCTTTAAGTATTATATAAAATCATTACATTGCATAAGAGCTTACAAAAAAAACACTTTAAAAAATAAAAAAAGCTACAGTATTCTATTTTTCGATTATAGTCGTATTTTTAGAAACAAAAAGCTTTTTACAATAAAATTTCATGATATTATCCTTTATAAAACGCCAGAAAAGACATAATATTATCTCATATAAAAAATTTTACCCATAAAATATATAAATAGAATTTATTGGCATGTTAGAAGGTATTAGGCAATAAAAATGTAATTTTAAAAAGCTATAATAATTTTTATTATTACAAAATTCATGACAAAAATCCAAATTAATTTAATTAAATTTTGAAAAGTTATAATAATTTTTATTATTACAAGACTCAAAAGAAATATACAAATTGATTTAATTAAAAATTGGATTTTATAAAACAAGTTTTGATGCAATAACTAGTTTTTAATGGGTTAATAACAGCAAAAAAACCCGATCGTACCAAGACAACAACTCAATCTTTCTTACTATATAAAACTTACTATAGAAATAAAATAAATCTAATTTAATTATGAAAAAATAACTTAGAGTAATACAGTCCTTAATAATAAATATTATGCATGCTTCAAATTTATACTATAAAGCCATGAAACATAAAAATATTGAGCAGGGGTTCGATAATTATAATATTTTACATATAAATTCCGTATTTGTGACATTATATGCTATTTATGAAACTTTTTAGATGAAAAATCGGTATTTATAACATTATATGATATTCTACTTAATATTTCACACAAAGAATTGAGCTTTTAACATTATATAATATTTTGGAGAATAGTTCACATGAAAAATTATATTTCAACATTATTTATTCTGTTAGAGCTTCACAAACGTATAGATTTGCTTATATTTAATTATATAAATAAAGTCATATAAAATAGGTCATTCATATGCATTTTAGACCGTTAGGAGGTATATTATCGCCTTTACAGGTAAAATATATATAAAGTTATAATAATTTACGTTTACCCTTAGATTCTGTATTATTTTAAAGGAACTTAGCAAAATAATTCTTAGTATTCGATAAACACATTACAAAAAAAATATATACTGGCAGCAAATAATTGTCATTTTCATCAATTTTTTTTATTACGTCATATTTGTAAAGAGTTTGATAAACTGCACAGATCAACAAAAATTACAATAAAGAACTAAAGTACATTATAAATATAGGAAAGGTTAGCGTGATAGATGTGAGTTTAAAAATCTTTACTATAATTTATATAAAATAAAAAAATGTAAAGTACTAGCATATTAAAAAATCAATGAATATTCATGATATTCGTACATTATACGTATTTTCACCATTCAATTAAAAATTTACGAAAAAAGCATAGCTACACAACACCTTCAACATTTTAAAAATTCATTTATCAAAGTTAATATTAATCATAAACTTGATCAAAATCATATTCATCATAAGACATGGCATAATTTTACAATAATGTGTAGATAATATTAGTAATAACAATTCTAATAACATAAATATATATGTTTATCCATATCTAATTACCCCTGATTATTCCATGTAATTCCACCAAAAAAGAGCTATTGCAATATTATTTAGTTATTTACAAAATTTTCAATTTTTTTTAGCCTACTTAAATATTCTCGTACTACAAAATGCATATGATTCCTTTCGAATACTCTTAAAATTAAATTTTGTATAGTTATTATTCAATGCAGCAATTATTGAATATTTATTTTTAAGAACCAGCAGAAAATATTACGAAAAATCACAAAAAAGCTACGGATAAAGATAAAGTGTTATGAAAGTACCAATATTTTATAAAAAAACAACTTTCGACCCTTTAATTTTGCATTAACACCATAATGGTTTTTTTAAAATTACATATGTGCGTATTTTTCTATGACCGAAAGACAACAAATTATAGGGTAATTTTTTTTTCTCTTTAACGGCCTATGTAATTTTGAAAAATATTATGATAGTTATTTTGTGTATAATTAAAGGAGATAAAGAGAAAGTTGACTTTTATCCATTTATATGGATAAATACTGAAAAATCCACAATGTATGATTAAAAAGATGAAATGATCCTAAAGATAAATAACTAGGTGTGAAATAACAAAATAATATATAACGCATGCTAGATATAAAAAATAAATGTAAATAACACAGATATTTCTATAAAAACGATATAAGCTCTTAAATTAAAAAATCCAAATTTATACCATATAACTGTAATAGATATGTGTAAATAAAAAGTTTAAACTATACTTATTCTTTCCCATTAGTTTTATATTAATATAATCATATTTAGCAGAAAAATATTATATAAGGCGATTTATATTTAGGTAAATAATCCAAGATACACAACTTTGTAAACCAATTACAAGCGAAAGAAATAGATATTGGTAATTATTTATTGTTATTTAAATATTAAATATGAGAAAGACATAAGTATAACGTATGATATCTGGTTTGATCCATCTGTTGCATAGAAACAAATAAAACACAATCCAAGCAATAAATATTATCACAGAAAATTTAAAACAAAAAAACAAGCATTAAATGCTTTATAGTCTAGAACAGTTTTTTTTCGGTAAATAAAAGACACATAAAAAGCCCATACAAAATACGAACATCAATTAGCCGATAATCTCAAATAAAACAAAGTCGAAAAGATTTCGTGAACATACAAAATTATCATTTGTGCATAAAAAAAGGCTCCAAATAAAAATATAAATCTGAAAAATATTCATATGATGATGTTAGAATCTTAAATTACTCTTTTATTGAAAAAAAAATAGAGATTGAATAAAAAGAATTTATTAATAGTATACAATAATATTTAACTAAATTTTATACATATAAACAAAAATTAAATCGGAATACATATATAAAAATATGTTATAAGCTGGAATCTTAAAAACGCGTTTTTTTAGTAATTCGTTTTTATTATTTTTAAAAAAAGCGGCCAAATTTATGCAGATGCTATATTTTTGATACTAATTAATGTACGCGAAGATGTTTTAACCACTAGATTCTAATATATATCTTCAATAGAATATTATAAATATATCGAAAGCTATTATTTTATAAATATCTATAGTATCACCTTTGTGCTATAAATCTATGATATGATATTAATAAAAATTAATAGGATTTTCGAATTTTTAAAAATATTATGGGATTCTGTTCTTAATTTATTAAACAGAGTATATGTAAAGAATTTAGAACCACTAGATTATCGGAGTATAATTTAACATTTAGCCGTTTTCAATGAGATCACAAAATAAAAAGCCACATATTTACATTTTTAGACATTTCAGAAATCAAAAAATCGATCATCAAATAAAACAGAGAAATTAATGCACTTTAAACACTAAATACTAAATAATTCTTCATATCAATTATACACAAAGAAGAAAATTGTTTTATACGAAGATTAAATTGTGGATTTCTATCAATATTTACACAGAAAATATAAAAATGATATATTGCGGATATTCATATTTACGAATATTTTGATACTAGGATAAAAATTAATGTATATTTTTTTTCTAAATTTAACAGAAAATAGCTATAAGATTTACGCCACAACGATTATTATTTCCAAATTGAATAGGTAATTTTTATGAGATTAAAAATTTTTATATAGAAAACTGTTTCGTCAAAAAAAAACCCTTTAAAACAAGTCACGGAGAATTCCTTTTATTTACTCAAATTTTTATTCGCTTCTTCATCTTTAGTATCCGAAGCAACGAGCTTGCTAGCCGGATTCGAACTTGATAGGTTATTCTGAACGCTAAATTGGATTTTCGGGTTAACAAGCAAATTACCAAACGAAGGAATCATATGAGCATAGTCATTTGATTCATTTTTACGAATAACAATGTTCGAGTCAAAATTAATGTTAGCTGCAAATCCACCTGTTACATCATCAGAAAGACACGGAGCCCTCAAATCCTCTTCGATTTTTTTAGATCTCGATTTCATTTCAAATTTAGTATCCACATTTTCAGGATCCATAAAATTAAACTGCACATATCCTCGGCAAAAAATTCTTTTCAAGTCTTTTTCTTCGGTTTCCTTTGCTTCGCCTTCCGCTTTAGCACCATCCAGTTCCTCGTTATCGGGGGTTAAAGTAGAAGAATTTGAACTTTCTGGGGATGCCTGGTTATCTTGTGAAGAAGCTAAATTCACCTTTTCATCTTCTTTTACACACATCACAGATAACATTAGAAAATATAGATTAAACATAAAAATACAAAATCAAATAGCTTATATAGCTCGGAATATATTAAATACTTGAAATAGTAATGCATGTGATCATACGTATTATTAAATTTTTATTTTTTTTACTTCTATATTTGTATGTTTTCTTCATGCTTTATATTATTATCATTTAGCTAATATAATAAATTTTATGACTCAAAGAAAACAGTTTTAGAAAACAATATCTTAAATGAATAAAGATGTCTCTATATGAGGATATTTATGTGTGATGAATAGGCATTTTCAATATATTTGTAAAAAATATTTCTTTTCAACTAGTTGATGATTGAAACGAGTTAAAAGTTTTAAATATTCTTTTATAGCGATCAAAAAAATTAAGCATGTTATTTAGTTAAAATCCTTTTTATATGTATTAAAAAAAAACTCGCATTATTAGCGGATTCAAAATAATAAAAAATTTAAGCAATTTTATTTGTTTTGTAAAGATATCTTTTTGCTTTATTTACATTACAAAACTATTAATTTACACCTGCTTGTATATAAGTGCACTTACAAGCCGCAAATAATTAAATATATAGTTTATTGCTTTTTTCTGGTCACATTTTATATTTAGTGATTTAGTCTGTATTTTTTTCGGTTAGAAAATATATGTATTGCTTAATCTATATACACCTCTGTCACTTTTTTGTAAACATGAAAATTATTATCATTTATATCTAGACAGTTTTTAGTTTTATCGTTAAGTCTATATCGCAGATCGTTTTATTAAAATAAATAAATATATTTAGGTGTTTTTTTTGTTGTTATTATTATTTTTTAGTCTTTTAATTTTAAAACTATAGAAAATGGGAATTTTATTAACATAATATGCTACAACCTTGGAGTTTAAATTGATTGAATAATTGATAGACTAATTATCTTCATCTATAAACAATGCATACATAGAAGATTGCATTTCTAAATGATGAACGATGATTTTAAAAAATATTTTTTAATACATAGAAGAGGCCGTAAACATACATGTATTATTGTTATAATTTTTTATAAAGACGCATCAGAATTTAAACAAGTAATATTTGCACAGCACAAAACAGTGTTTTATATAGAGGACTAGTTTGAAGACAAAATTAAAAATATTTAGTTATCTCTAATATTCGGATTTACATACCTTTTTTTGATCTCAATTCATTTTCTGATCTATCTTATAAAATTTTGGCTTAAAAATACAAATCTAGCCCCAAATATAGAAATATGCATAAATTCTTATAATCTCAAAATTAATCTTCCCAACTGTAAAAGCAAGTGAAATTTATATTAAATTTATAGTAGCTCGCGATAATAGGCATGAATTATGTCTATAATAATTATGTACTTATAAATTTAATATAAAATTGCCTTTTAAATAGCTTTAAAAGAGATTAAATGAATTTTCTATCGCTACAACTACGTTAATTTTTTTACCGCAATATACAGAAAGTATAGGTGGAACCTTTTTACGAAATTTAAAAAAAAACCCCAATAAGAATAAAATTAATGATGGCACTTCCTTATTTGCATATGATGGCAATTTAATTTAATTTGTGTTTTTTACTGCAATTTGCATTTATTGAGGCTTCCTCAAATATGTCATTTTTATTTTAAAGTATCTTAATCTTACACATAAGGAACGTTTTTTTAATTTACTTGGGATGGGGAGGGTCACAAAATATCATATAAAATATGTTAAGGGGTTAAAAATCCCGGACAAAGTATAAGCATGCATGCAAGCTCTCACACACCGTAAGACACTTGAACTCATCATATTTGAGAGAAGAAGAGCAGTTGATGAAGATAGATCGGGGTAAAGTCTCATAAGATGTATCAAAGAGTTGTGCATTATTCCCAACACGCTGACCACGTTTAAGTAGATAAAATAGATAAAAATAAAATTTACCTATAAAAAAATATTGACCATCAAAATTCTACAATGTTTATGCTGTATTAAAATGTTTTATAATATTTTCACATTTATTCTGTGCATAAACGCCGCGTTATATTCCTAACCAGATATCATAGATAAAAATAAATCTATTATTATAAATTTCCAAATAATAGTCTATTTTAAAAAAAACATACCATTTATAAATCATCTTTATAAAAAGAATAAATTATTTCCCTTGTTTAAAAATATGATTTTTGGCGGGTAATATTTTAAAATGAAAGGTTAAATATTTCAATATATACAATGCTTGTACAAACACAAAATTTACAAATATATAGATTTACATTAATTCCTATATTTTAAAATTTAGCTTTTATTTATTGATATTTAATCTTTTTATGATTATTTTATTAACATGTTTTTATGCAAATTATTATTGATATACGGTTAATTTTATTATGATCCGAAAATTTTTATATGAAATTCATACATATCTAGGAATTCCTTAAATTTTCGCCATAATTTTTTAAATTTATTTAACTTTGTTTTTAATTATCCACAATTATCAGTTTAACCCATATGTTCTTTTTGATAGATATATACAAACATTTATTTATGATAATAGCTATCGGATTCAATAAGTATTTATGCATAGCAATTGAATAATGCATATATATTTATTTTGTAATGGAATGAAATCTAATAGTTTTTTTTTGCTATACTGTAAATTTAGTATGCAAATATAATTTATTTATAATTTAAGTATACTACACACACTTTCTGTGATATTACGCATAATTATAAAGCATTTTATTATCATTAATGAATTACAATAATAAAAGTATAAATGATGCAGTTAAAAAAACAATTAAAATCACATATGTTATACATCAATTTTGTTTTATTTTGAATTGAACCTTAAAATAGTTTATTTATCTTTTTAAAATGTAAATATATTATAACCCGCGTTTTTATTCAAATAAATTTATCTAGTGTTACGCAAAAAAACGATAAAAAAAAATACAGGTAAGGCAAGTGCAAATAAAAAGATAGGATTAATGGAATATAAATAATTTTCACGATATTATAAGAAAACTGAAAAAGGCATTGTTTAGTTATAGATGGATATTATTTCCATAGTTTTACCCGTCCAACTTGTGATGTAAAGGATATTGACTAAAATTTGAAGCTGTTAGTATAACTGAGCAGAGAAACTGTGATACTTTAGATAGATAAGCCATAAAAAAAAGATTCAAACACATATTTATGAGCATAAATGTAAATTCTAAATCATTTCTGGGCTTTTAAAGGTTTTAAAACAGCAATAAAGCTTTTGATATGTTCAAAGAAATTCAGGTCACATGAATGCGATGAGAAGAAATTTGAAATTTCACCATACAATTCTATTTAAAATTATAATTCTCACAATAAAATTATTTTAAAAATCTTTAAAAAATTTTATTATTTAACCTGTAAATTAAAAAAAAATCTAAGAAGAGTGTATAGCATAAATAAAAGAGAAGAAAAATGCAATCTGAATTTAAAAATTGTTTCAAATGTTAAACTATAAACTATATATATATCATTGAATACCAATATATACTGTATGCTGAATGAATCATTTATATTATAAACCTCTTTTTCCATACGAAAAAAATTGAACAAATAATATAAAAGTTTAAATATTTAAATTTTTATTGAATAATCCGTAATAATCATCTAAAGTAGGATGAAAAAAATTTACATTTATTTTCAATACCTTAACCCCAAAAAATCCTAGTTTCGTTTCATATATCTGTTCCTTCGATTGAATTATTAGATTTTTAACCGCAGCATTTTTTCATTACTCAAATTTCTTATATAAAGAAAATAGGTTAAAAACGGTCGCTTAACCAACAATATAGCCTAAGTCTGGAAAGAAGCAATTTATACGGAATAAAAAAATATATTTTTAACTTCTACAAATTACAGTTGTGAGATTTTATAATTTAAGAAGATAAATAAACATTTCAAAATACGCCATAAAAACCATGTTTAATATAAAGATAAAAGCTTAATTTTGATCAAACCATTTATGTTCGTTTTTAGGTATAGAATGCTCATGTAATACATGTAATATTAAAATATTCAACCCTAATTTTGATACATAACAGAAATATAATTCTTGAAGTTTCAACCGAGCGTTTTATGTTATTTCTTATTTGTTTGATAAAAAATAAATTTAAAGAATGCCAATTTATTCTAAATTTACTAAGATATTATTTTGTAGCCCACTAAATTGACATTATTTTGCGCTGCAAATATTCAAAGGCTTACAAAAAAAATAATGAAATAATAGTTTGCCAAGGAGGTTATTCACAATTTTTATTCATTTGAAAGTATATTTAGTTTCACAAATAATATATACGGTGAATCTAGGATGAAATAAATTCATAATTTATATTTAAAAATTAAAATATGACAATAATTTTATGTTAATATTTCTTTAATCTATACACAATACGAGGATTCATAAAATAGCATATGTTTATAAAAGTGTCCTTTTAATATATCATTCTTTGATAACTATCATATAAATCCGGGGTTTTCAAATATTATTTCTGATCACTAAGCATGTATGTACATGGTGGAAGTCACCTTCAAAAATTAGTTTATTAATGGAATAATGCAGGAAGATGATTTTTCTATCGAGGATAGGAATTAGATAATCTATATAAACCAACACTTGATAAAGATTGAAATAAACGGTCTTAACATTATTAAGATTACACCAGAAGTTAATTAAATTATTATCGAGCTGTTCAACTAGCTCTTCGAAATACAACCATTAAATAGCATTCTATTAAAAATAACACATGGAAATCGAATTTTCCATTCAAAAAGTCAAATTTTATGAATTTGGATATCAGAAATAATCTTTAGTTTTAAATTTGTGATTCTTTGTTGTTTAAACCCATTAACAGGGTAAAATTAATTATGAAATTTGAAAAAAATCTTCTTTTTTTACGTATATCCTAAAATTTTTTTCTTACTAGCGTTATTGAATGACGTCTTTTATTCATATACAAAGCTATCTATGTCCATTATAGCCACCCGAATGAATTTAACACATCAAATTATAGATAAGGTTTTTTAGTCACATTATAATAAATATTAGAATTATATTTCTTATATTCTATTGAAATTTAATCTGAATTTACTTTGCGAAGGTACGTGGTAATTATATTTTTATCTTTTTAGCATTTTCACATAGGAATTAGGATTTTTGTTGATGTTATAGTTTTTCATTGCAGGATATTTATAGACCATAATTATTGTTTATGCGCACTAATGTTTTAGTGTAGTTATTATCGATAAGATATGCATGAAAATATAATTTCTCATCACAGAAAATTAAAAAAAAATTATAATTACTATTTTTCTGATAATGTCGAATCCAAAATATATTCGAATTCAAATGAACGCATTTAATATTAGTGTTGCCGTGCTTCTTTTTAAGTGTGTCCCTTTTTCGATACCAGAACTACATTGTTTCCCGATTTTGAGATTTAATTCAAACTCGTTAAAGTGAGTTCCTATTCCTTAAGTAAAAATGCATATTCTTACGATTCTAATCCTGACCAAAAACATTGATACAAAATACAGACACTTGTGTGTCATATTCGTATATAAGAGTTTTAATTTCTTAAAAGTTAAGTTATTCGGATTTTATTTTTTACAAGAATATAAATTTCTTCGCCATTGTCACTTATTAGTTAACATATCACGGTAAGAATCAACACACTATAATATTTTTTTTCGCGATGTAAGGTACTTTTTTTAAATCACAATAAACTTCCTTATAAATTCATGATGTAGCATCAGACAAGCTTTCATTTACTTTTTTTTGATAATATCTATCACGCCTATTTTCTTTTACGTATAATAAAGAATCAAATATTGTAAGAATAACTTTAACTAATGTCTCAAGGCTGATAAAGGTATTATATTATTATAGATAAATATTTATAAAAACAAAACTTAGATTTGGTAATATATATTCTGATTTGATCCGAGTATTCATTTTTACTTAAAATTTGTTATTTTTATTAGAATTGAAGAGCTTTTTTTGTTGTTTAAATTTGTTCAAGCGAAACTATATTTGTTCAATAAATCAGATTTGTCATATAAAACTTATTTGTACATCATTTTCATTTTATTACTCGCTACATATTATTTTTTCGATAAAATTATGAGAAAATAACATTTTTAAATTGATAAAATATTATAAAAAAAGGAAATATTGATCATAAAGTCAGTTTCCAAACAATTTCTCATGACTTAAAAATAAAAGTGATAAACTTAAGAAAGTGGACATAATTAAAAAAATTACTTTTCTTTAATAAATTTTTTTAAAAATTGAAGATAATTGTGACAAACCTATGGTCAATCTCTTTCTAATTCTTTGAGTTTGTTTTATATATTTTATTATGTGATTGTTCAAAATTTTTATTTAAAATATAGAATTAAAAACGAAATCCAATCCAATCAAATAGAATAGATAAATATACTAAAGAACATATAGTTTTTATAAAATCTCTAAACTTTTACAAAATTAAAAATCTACATAATAAATAAATGGTAAAACTATCAAATTGTGTATCATAGCTAAAAAAAAGTGGGGTTTTGAGGTATATTAAGGGGCGTATTATATATTTTGATATAATATTTATTTACTAATTACGGGGATTCTTTTCTGCACTTTATCTTATTTTTCACTGTTAAGAACAACATCTTCAGCTTTTTCACTTTTTTTGTACATTTTTTCAAGTGCAAAATCAACTCATACCATAAGGCTTTCGTCACTTGCAAGATTATACATTTTGAAATCCAAGGAATGCTCCTCAATGTTCGCTTTAATACTTTCCAGCTTATATATTTATGATAGAATACAATTATTAAAATATAATCATGAATTTATCGGTAGTAATATCATTTCTATTTACTGAAATAAAATTTATGATAAAAAACCGAAAATTCTTATAATTTTTAAACGGTAAACATTCTCAATAAAGCATTTCTATTATAAGCATAAACCAAATAAATCTAAATCACTAATAAATTATTTTAATATCAATTTAAGCTTAGTCATATATAAAGTTCTCTGATTATATGAAATTTATATCCTACTATCGCAGGAAATTTTTATTATGTCTTAAGATTTATATTGATTCGAATAGTTTTAAAAAACGAAATCACGCTTTTAAATAAAAAAAACATTCCATTTCTTAATGCAAATTGTTACCATCAGATGAATATTTTTACAACAGGTGAGTTGAATCTATCCAATAATATTTTCATGCGCAACTTAAAACATATCGGAGGCTCGCTCTTTTCAAGATAGAATTATTTTCATGGACGTAAAGCTAATCCATCTTTTTTTTAATATACATCTGAAAATAATATTGGGACCGAAAAATTAATTTCATATGCAAGTATTTATTAACCATTAAATAAACTTATATTTAAGTCCCTACTCAAATCTTATTAAATTGTAATGTTGGGATTTAGATTTGTATAAAATAAAATTCACCCGAAAATATAAACCATATATGTATATTTTCCACACTATCGAGTGTCTTTCTTGGCATTTTGTTCCATTTGTGGATTAGTTATGAGGAGCTCATATCTATAAATTTTATGATATAGATTCGAAAATTCTTTATGAATATGGAGTAGACATAAGTGCGCCTATTAATGTGTTAAAAATTTAGTATTGCTGTCTTTAAATCTTAAATTTGATACGGATTCTCCTTTTCACATATATCACACGAATAAATACGCCATAGCATGCAAAATACTAGATAAAATATGGATGTGTGTATTTTTTTTTGGAAATATATAAATATCGGAGGCACTTTATAGGCATTTGAAACAAAAATTTACCTTTTATACTCTTAAATGCTGTTTTTCGTTTTTTATTTTATATGGGTATTTCAATTCCGCATATAAATATATCTAGACTTTAATCAACGGAATTGAAATTGGATTCTTTACGTGAAATTTATATAAAAACAAATAGTAGTTAACACTTGGTATTTAATAGATATTTCTTAAGAACCTACAATAATTTTTATACGTCGTGCGGAATTAAAAAAAAACAAATAGTAGGAGAAACACACTAAATACTTTATTGTATTCATTACTCTAAAACAGGAAATATAAAAACATTTGATCACGGTACAGAAAAAAAACAAACTTTAAAGAAGGATATCATAATATGAACATAAGTCGAATTTTAATTGACTAATTAGTGATCACCAGATTTATGACGACTAAATTAAAATGATCAAACTGAGTAAAATCACACACATTAAATTATAGATATTGTAAAAAAAGAATATCATATCTGGAGAGAAATAAAGCTTCTACCTATAGCTCAAGGCGGAAAAACAAGGTTTTTCGGAAATGTATTCACCAATAAAATAATTAAATTGTAAAATTCTATAAAAGGTTTAGAACACTAAAGCTTATAATTATTTTTTAGTGTTCATATTCACCAAATATATCGATTTTCAATCAATGTAGATCAAATATTGTAATAAATTGCGAAATATACGATTTTCAAATTTATTAATTTTTATTTTTCAATTTGTTTTAGAAATGTCAAATAGTTCACTGTGATAAGCTTATAACATAACAAATGATAATATGAAATCACTTATTGTACCATATAATTTATTAGTTTGGAAATACTACAATTTTTTCTTATTCAACTAATAAAAGAAGCGAAGCTACTCTATAAAAATGTATAAGTGTCAAATAAAACTGTAAAAATTAAAAAACCACAAAAAAAATCATAATAACGTCTTTAAAATACATATTTGCACTGTTCCTACTTTGTATATTATTAAATTATATTACCAGTTTTTTGGGAAATTATTGCTTATTAACAAAACATGACATAATATATTATGTATTCAAAAATAAAAATAAAAATTACTATTTCGCGGAAATAAATAAATATTTATGATCTAAAATTGCAAAAAAACTTTAAGAATAGGTAAAGTTCAATTTATTATTTAGATTAATTTGTTTTTTAATTCTCATAAGGTTGTTTTCGGCATTCTAAACAGTCGAATTAAAACATTTTTGACCATATTTGCATATAAAAAACAGTTAAATAACTATGATTTTGATGCAAGACTATTCAACGTGAAAAACTGAAGAAGCAATATCGATTTTAAGAGCATACATTTTAATATAAAATTGAGAACTATAATTATTTTCAGGATTTAAATGAGCTTAGATATACTTGATAAAGAAAAAATATTCAAGTAAATATTTTAGAGTCGAAAAAATATTAAGTACCCGATTTCAAACTATTACGACACCATAGTCAATAATTATAAACAAAGTAAAAGCTGAAATAAAACACCATGATCTTCGAGATAAATTAAACATAATTTATAGATATCCAACATCTAAAAAACTAGAAACCTGGCCACAACGTGTGCTTAAACAGTTTTTTTGTGGATTCTAGGCTAATCTTTATTTTTTTACAAGCTAACATATGTTTAAATGGGTCATTAAAATCCTTTACTTTTAGAACCTATATGCCTTTATTTTATTTATAAACATTTCTAACTACATCTATAGGAAATTTTATTCTTTACTGCCAGCTCATCTTTAAACAGATATAAGCTTGGACTGGAAATCAAGGAATGCTATAAATCAGAATAAAAGAAATTTTATTTTAGTAATAAGATTTATATAATCATTTCAGAATACAAAAGAAAATAAGAATTTGTTTATTTATGTTCGAGAGTCGCATATAGATCTATAAAATATTATATTTATCACTAAAAAAAGAAAAAATATTTGCGCTGTATTTTTCTCTTTAAGTTTATCATATAACATATATAAACCACAATATATAGGGATTAATATTTTACTCTATGGATTTTATGCAGTTATAAAGCCATAACATAAATAATTATTTTGTGCTTTTGCAGTGTTTAAAAAAACTAATAGTAGGCATCTGAAAATAAATGAAGTGGTTTCTTTAATTGTATTTTATCTTAAATAAACATCGTGGCAAGAAAATCCATTTCGAAATAAAATTTGTTTATTCTCGTAACCTGGGTGTCTTTTTTTATTTAAATGTCGATTAGACACGTAAAATCTAATAAATATTATGATAATACATACGTATATGCACGATATTTTTAAGGAATTTCATATAAATATATTATCTACATTGTCATAACAGATTTTCTCTATTATTTAGGGTCTTCGTGTGAATGTCCCAAGACTTGAAACACTACATGTAATGATTAAAAAGTAACTCGCATTCATTCTTTATATAATTAAACGGGCCTAGTTGTACCAAGGTAGAGTAGAAATTCAAAGAGGTTCCTTCACCCATGGTGATGTATTTTTGGCAGACAATTTAGAAATAATCAATTTTTAAATATATATTTTCATTCATTAGGACATAAAAAGTATTTGGTAATTTAAAATATGATGTAATATTTTATAGCAAAAAAGTTATGGTATTTTAGACAAATAAAATATAAAAAGTGAACACATAATTAAAAAAAATATAAATATGGAAATTAGTTCTTAATTAAATTTACCAAGCATAACAAAATATATAAAACAGAAAAAAGTTATTAAAAAAACTATTTTTGTGAAGCTGTATGTACTACGAACATTTGGATGTGTAGGATTAATTTGTTTCGCATCTAATAAAATAAGGCAGTGAAATTAAATAGAAAATAAAGAGTCTATAAAAAACCCAAAATGAATGTCACAAATTATGTGATACAATTATTTTTTATTAATTCTAGTGATAAAAAGAATGTGCAATCAAAGAAAAAATCGAAGAAAGCTAAAATACATAAACTTAATATAAATATTAACAGAAGGAGCCGTTAATATGTTGATCAGAATGAAAATTAAATTATAATATTTTACGTTTGAAATACGTTTATGCATAAAGCATATTTTCTCAGAGATTTCATTTTATTTTATAAATTTTAAATATATTTTTTCACTATTTTGTGCACATAATTTTATTCAAAATTGCTTATTAAAACTTTAAATTACAGTATAGCATATAAAAAATATTTTTTCAAATAAATTAATACCACCTATAAAATACAATTTATCCCTTTTTGCTTTTTTTTCGGTTATTTTATTCTTAGTTTGTACTCTTTCGTCCTTAAAAAGATTAACGGTCTTAAACTGGCCTCACGTTGGTTGGGTCATCGCTACGAGGAAATATATTAACGATACCAATAATACCTTTGATTTTTTAATAAAGCGTTATTAAATCGAGTAATTTTTTTACAGCGGGTCGATATAACAGTGTTTGCTATAACCTTTGCTGCTAGGAGGAATTAATAAGGCATTAAAATGATATAAACTTAATTTAGTGGGGATAATTTGAACCATTAATCATAAAAATTGAGACTCTAGGTTAAATTTATAACCACTTGTCTAAAGAAACAATTTATCATAATGTCCAGATAAACATATTGTAATACGCATAAAAAATACAATATTTAGTGGAAAAACAAGCTAGAGCTATTTTAAATATTAATCTAGTGAGTTGTTTAATATTATACTTAAAAATCGAATTGTGACTCTAAAAGAGATAGCAAAAACAGGGCCATGAACTATTAATTTGATATAGATAGGTTAAAATGTAAATATAAGAGAATTTGACTTTTCCTAAAAAATAATTTATATATATGAACTGATGATTAAAAAAGCGACATTGAATTTAAGTGTTCTCTTTAAGTGCTATTTATATACTAAAATCCTGCGAAATATAAATTAATCTATGAATATTAGTTCATTCGTAAAGTTGTGCGGATTAAATTCCAAATATTTTAGATAACATTCTTGGAATGAAATGAAGCGGGACAAAAAAATTCTACCAATCAAGTGGGCATCGCAATAAAGTCGGCATAATATCTATTCTTTATTTCGAAAAAAGAAAAGAAAAAAAAGTAAGTTTTTGAGTTTCAAAAATCCACAGCGAAAATTTTTGCTATATTTTATATTATTTTTTCCTTTTTGGCACAAAAAATAAGAATAAATAAATTAAAGAAAGATTAACCGTAATTATAGTACAGGTATATCCTACGCCCAATTTACTTCTGGATTTTAGTAGGAATATATCTTTTAATTTATGATAATTAGCAGAGCATATAAAATGATTATATAAAAATATTGGCATTAATATCTTTGTTTCATATATAGAAGCGGCATCATATTAGACAATAAAATTACATATAATTTTTTATGTATGCGGAAATATGCATTTATTGCATGCATAAATTACGTTAATAATCATATATAATTTTTTTATTAAAACAGATCATTTTATTTTTTATCAAAGCATCATCCAAGATTTATCGTTGATAAATAAATGACAGCAAATTTATGGACACTATTATAATTTATCAAGATTTTTATCAACCACCTAAACTCAAACTATTGAAATATTCAGCTTATCTAAATCTACGTTCTTCGTGTGAATTCTAATAACTGGATTTGACATCAAGCCTAAATCAATCTCTTTAGATTCAATATATACGGATATTTCGTTTTTCGTATCTGTTTGTTTTTCTTGGTCTCTTAATTTATCATCCAACTTCATTTTATTGGAATCCAGATTGACAATATATTCCATAAATTTGCTTAATTCATGTCCATAGTCATCTATTTTAACAAAATTATATTCAGGCGCCATCTCTGGTTTTTTATCATCCGTATAAACACTCGCTTTATTCAAAGATAAACTTCGCATTCCATTTGCTTCCGAAGAAATTATATTTTCATTTTTAATCTGCAGTTTTTCATATTCTATCTTTTCCGATTTTCTTAGACAGCAAAAAAAATATTTTAAAAATTTAAGCATATTTAATTAAGTTAAAACTAATTTATAGCTTATGTTAATTATTAATCACTTTTGATTTTATGATATATTATAAAAAATTTTTCTATATTATGATCTTTTTCAGATTTTCAATATTTTGAGGCATTAAAATTGCCACCATAGACAGCATCTTTGATAATAGACAAGTTTAAGAATATTCTTAGAGTACAGAATATATAAGATGATGCAGGGCTAATAATACACCGAAAAATTTATCTAGGATACCATTTCGAAATATACTAATACGATTGCTAAATATATCTTTAATAAAATAAGATTAAGTTTTAAATTAAATTAATATTTTGTAAAATCTAATTTTCCAGGATGTAGAAACCGTAATTTTATTTTATGTATTTCAAGAAAATTCCCATATGAAAATTTATAAAAAATTTAATGTGATATTATAACAAATAATATTAAAAGATTTAATTACATACTTGCAAACTAAAAAACACATATCTTCAAACACTAATTATATTTTTTATGATAAAGATTCATAAAAATCATATATAAAACAATAAAATTTTCAGAAATATAATTACTTGATAAATTTTATAGTAGAAACGAAATTTTCTTTTTGAACATTAAAAATAGCAAAGTGTTATTTTTGTGATGACGTGTTCATTATGTTGATCTTATTTATAAATTACGATCATTTTTAAAATTTAAAAAAAAAAATCAGATAAGAGTTTTATATTCTATAGATATACTAAATATTGATATTTATACACATAAAAAATACTTTAAATATTATATTTAGAACAACTTCTATTGGATTTGTATATTTATAAAATATTTTGTTCTATTATTGGATAAAATAATTATTTATGTAAAAATTTCATGACCGTAAATTGTGTTCTGTGGTTTTTCAATCATATTCAACTTATCTACATTCAGAAGATGTATTTAAAGATTTTATTGAAAAATTCATTTTAACTAACCAAAAAAGCAAAGTTTCCAAAATTATTATCATTTCAACTATTTTTTGCATTCAAATAATAATATAAAGTCCTTTTTATTTTGTTTCAAATGCTTTATTTTTTACATTCTTAGATCTTCGCAAAAGAAGGTTAAAAATTTGGCAAAAAAAGCTTCTACTCTATGATCAAGATTTTTAAGTTCGATAAATTTCATTTATGTCAGAAACAAATTTGTGACGGAACTTTGAAGGCATATATTTTTGAGTAAAAATTCCAACTATTATACACATATAGTCTTCATATGGGATTAAACGCCATTGACACAGATTCATCATATAATCAACCTTATTTCCATAGTAAATTCGCACACTTAATTTTACCACAGTCTATAGTATTATGCTACTATATTTTCTTATTTTTATTATAAAACACTTCATTCGAATTATCTTTGGTAAATTTACGAGAAAGAAATATATAGTTGCAAATATTTCACATAAAATTATAACAAAAAGTGATTTTCATTTTATTCTATCATAATATACAATTATTTCAATAATAATGGATTTTTATTGTAACATCGATGATATAACTCTGAATAAAAGCATATTAATTTGATACTATTACAAAAAATCGCTCGAAAAACGTTTGTAACGATTAGTGTATGTTCAAGATACTATGCCCTTGTAAATCAAAATTTGTTTTTTGAATTTCAATTCGATTATTAGTTTTTTAAAATATGTTTCTTTTAATAGTCAAACCTTTTTTTAAGACTTATAAATCTTTCTAACGTGTAGAGAGTTTATAAGCCTTATCTGAATTTAGGATGCTTAAGTTATAAAGAGCCATATAAATCTTAGAAATAGCATCTTTTTGGATCAAGTTATATAGATATTTTGTAAATTTACGCCTATTTATGCCGTTCTAAAATTTAAAGATAAAAAAAAGATTCTATCATTATCACGCTAAATTATAACATTTTATTACAATATCATAATTCACTGTTATATTAGATCTAGTATTTATAGAATAAGCCTACTAGCTTTATCATGATATAAGTAAATACACACATATATGCTTATAATTTAATGAATTTGAATAAAAAATTTATTAGCAAACAATTGACGAATTCAAGAATTACAGATATTAACTAAAAAATATGCTTTTTATATTTCCATACAATAAAATTTACACTACATGTTTTTCTTAAAAAAAAGAAGATATTGGGCCTAAAATAGTCTTAATTTCAAATTTTTTTCGTCTGGGTCGATTATTTGACAGAATATTTTAAAATCGTTTGAATTTTTCAACGTTAAATTTCTTCATAAAAAAGAATGAAATATATCATGATATTTTGGTATTATCTTATGCATTAAATATATTTTCCCCCAGTAACTCGGTTTTAACTAAAATCTGATCCATTTCACAATTTCTTTCATAATAATTTAATTAAAACATAAAAATAATTTTCAAGTAATTAATATCGTGAAAATAATGTTCGACAAAATATCGGGTTTAGCAACAATACAAACCATATAAAATACCATTTTACTATCAAATTATTATTACAATAAAAAAATCTTATAAACTATCCTAATTCCAATTTATTTCTTATTATACCCAATCTTTTTAAAACCACATATAATCTGTAGATATTATATCTTATTTTATGTATTACAAGCAAGGAGTATAATAATAAAAAGACTGATGGATATTTTTACAAATTCACGAAAAGTAATTCTTTTATTTTGTTCGATTATAATTAAATAGTGAGTTTATATAATTCAAATTATTTTATTGATGTGTATAAATAGCTAAATGCTAATTTTTATGGCATAAATTTAGATTGAATGTAATCTTCTAAAATTAGATTCATGTGTATCAACCAAGTACTCAATATTTATTATAAATTTTCTAAAGGTCATTTTCATTTTTTTTAAATAGTGTATATATTATTTATTACACAAACAATTGTTATTTATAATATCAGTGATAAGTATTTTTATATTTCATTTTCATACAAATAAGCTAATACTTTATAAGAAGTATATATAGACAATGCAACATTTCTATATTTTTTTAGTGAAACCTAAATATGTTAAAAAGAGTTATATTTCAAATAAAAAGTAATTTATAAGATTTGGATAATATTATTTTCCAAAATCATTATTTAATAGAAATCCTCTTTTTCAATTTTTTATGCAACTATCTGTATTTATAATTGATTCAAAAGACCGATAAAAATTCATTGCGATAATTATATTAAGATTTAGTATTACTGCACATTTTTTTGGATTTTAAATCGATTATAGAACATTAATGCAAAATGAGCGACGAAAAATATCTAAGACTATTGATTTATTGCCATAAATGTTTTTATAAAGACAATATTACCAGCGAAATAAATTTCTATATTGGAGAATGTATGCATGTTCTTTGCAAGAATTGTTTTAATGATGCTCAATGTTGTTCAGTTTGCAATGAAAATTCATCATTCATAATATTAAATCAAGAATTCAAGCATAAGTTACTAAGAAATCCATCTGAATCGTTTAACGAGCCAATAGAATCTTGCATGTTTCAGCTATCATCAGCATTGAATTTAATTATGTACCAAAAATCAGAGGTTTCCAAGCTCAAGTCTCTATTGCGTAGAACTAAAGAAGAGCTAGATAGGATTCGTGCCGTCAAAAGAAGAGATACTAAAATCATAAATGAAAAAAATAATAGACTCTTTGACTTTAAAAATATAAAAACAGATGATAATAGAGATAAGAATAACAACCAAATAAAAAGAACAATAGACAAGATATATTATGAGACTAAAAATCCCGAAAATGAATTTATAAGACAAAAAAAGCGCGAAGTTGAAAATATAAATAATCCCAATTCTATAGTGTCTGATCAAAATTCATTGAGAAATATTCCTAAAGAAACAGCAAAAGCAAAAAGTCATTTCTTGATGAATATTACGAATAGAGACGGCAAGAAATATTTCAATCATCACGATCCAAAGCGTCATTCTTTGTCATCTTCAAAGAGTTCTAGGATCACTGTTGCGCCAAAAGAGTCACAATTTAAATATCTCTTCAGAAGACAGGATGGTTTTTAGCAAAAAACAAATGTTAAAAATGGTTAAAGTTATTTGTAAAATGTACTTAAATTTTTACATTAAAAATTGATAAAACTGCCTTTATACCATATATTAAAAACAATATAGAATGACTTTTATATTTGCATATGATTTGATAATTATATGAAAAGATTTAAACTTTCAAAATGTTTATAAGATCATTTTAAATAATTAAAGATATAAATGGGAATTTAAATGATATCTTAAGTTTCCATCAAGGATTCTTCTATTACATTGAATTTTTATTTTATATAATTTCACTTTTTCATTTTTCTAAAAAGTAGAGAAGACAAAAAAAATATCTGAAAAAACAACATTAACTATAAGTTGATGGAATAGGATACATTATTAAGCTACAATATGCGACATAAAAACCAAATGATCAGCCTAGAGTACAAATAATAACTTTTGGAATTTTGAATACGAAGCAACAACACAATTGGTTTCCTGGAACATTATCACGCAATATAAAATTTTTTGATATTAATTTTATAAATTGAAGTGATAATTTAAGCATTCTTATTATTTCTAATGTATTTTAAATGTTTATGGTTACATTTTTATGTAAAATTCCATATTAATTTGGATAATTTGTCATTTTTTTTTTATAAAATACCAGATGTGTTGTTTTTCATGTCATTCAAATTCATTGTAATCGTATTTAAAATTTTGTTCAATCGAGCATATAATTATACAGTATTAAAAGATTTCAGGCAAAAAATTCATAATTTACTGGCTTGAATATATATTAAAAATATTTATAACAAAGGATATAGTCCATGAAGTCAATAATGCAAGTTAAAACTCTTAAAAAATCGAAATGACAAAAAAAATATGTAAATTTGAAATTTAACATACTTTTTCAATAAAATTTCAAATAACATGATTAAAATAAATAAAAATTAGACAATTATATTTCAATTTTAGTTTTTTAATTGATAATATAAACCTTCTTCAGTTACTAACTATACTATTTTATTTATTTTTTAATTTTCTTTTTATCAATTTTATCTATTTAGACGTGGCAGCCCATTAGGAATAATGTACAACAACTTGATGCATCTATTGACACCTTCCCCTGATCTATCTTCATTAACTGCCTTTTTTCTCAAAAATGAGATATGTTCAAGTGTCTTGCGGAATGTGAGAACTTGCACGTATGCTTTTACTTCGTCCATGATTTTATATACCTTAAAATATTTTTTATGACTAACCATAATATATGTGACATTTCGTATGAAGTTATCTGGTATACGCGATCGTTCACATTAAAATCTTAATTATTAGCCTATAAAAATAAAACATAAGTAATATATTCTAAATTTGTGTTTAGATATGTAAGCATTCATAATAAAAGTATGATAGAAAATAAATAAATAGAAAGAATTTTTCTACGCGCATATCAGATTCTCTTTCCTTGGAAGATATCACAATTGTACCACACTATGTGGCTAAAATTATATACTTGCACCGAGAAATCAATTAAAAATTAATAATCTGCATATTTAGTGTTTTTTATATTAAGAAGATTTATTTTACTGTAAAACAGCTTATACATATTTTCTGCATACTCAGAGGGGCGATAAAAATTTACATTTCGGAATTTTAAAGACCCTTCCGTGAAATCCTGCTTTAAAGACATAAATATGTATTTTAGACCGCATTTTTACTAATGAAGAGATGAAAAGCATCATATAATCTTTCCAAAGAGCAACCTGACGCTATGTTTATATAAGATATAATAGATAGAAAGTAAATTTACCCTCAATAAATAAAATAAATGCTTAAAAAGATATTTGTATTCCTTAGCCATTAAATCTTATAAAAGTCGATAAAATATATGCGCTCCTCTTTTTTTAACTAGAATATTGCCTTTATATAAACTTAAAAAAGTAAAATTTTTTAATATTTTAACAAGGGTATTAATTTGCGTTTTCATGGATATAATATGGATAATTTCATGCAGCTATTTCTTGAGAAAAACAAAAAATAGCATATTTATAATATAAGAGATAGATTAAAATACGATAATTCTTCTTTGTAAAATATTAATTTATAATTCTAAACATTAGATTATAAAAAAAGGTTTAATAACTGATTAGCTGCCGACTTCTCACTTTAATTATATTATGAATATATTTTTAAAAAAATTTTCATTCCGGATTCGATTTAGCTTGCAATACTTATTGGTTCTTTTATTATAATTGGATTATATTTTGAAATAGAAATGTGATTATAGCATTAAGATCTCCATTTACATAAATTTAGATCCTTCATTAAATTACAAAAAAAAATATATTAAAACTTGAAATTCAAATGATTTTATAAATAATCATGAATGTCTATAGAAATTTATACATCTTAAAATATAAATATAACACATGTAATTTGTTCATTAATTAAAATTCCTCTTTTCTAGTCTAAAAAAATTTAATTTGCATTTTTTAGGATCTTTAAATATTATCTATTACAAGCTTGTAATGTATAAAATTCCAAAAGATTTTTTATAAACTTTTTTCCGTAATATAGTTCTATTTCCACAAGAAAAATCAATAGCATTAGTTTTCGATATTCCTAGTGAATAATTAAAAATAACGGTACGAATATATATATTCATTTGTACCTTTTAAATATTATTAGTCTCGCCCAGAAATCTTAAGTCTATTTTTATATTATATATCAATTTATTTCTTTTCTCAACGGTCTTTTCGTCTTTTACCTTTTATCTTCTTTGAATGAGCATATATATATTTTCATTCATAGAGGAAAAAATTGAAATGAATATATAGGTTTCAATAAATCAAATAATCTTATTTGATGTGAAAATAAGATAAATACGTTGTGCCTAAATAATTTTAAAAACGATACAATTTTAGATCATATCAAAACTTAATTTTTATATGAAAAAAAACTATATGATGATTTTCAAATATTTTCAATTCAAATATATTATTAAAATAGTAATATTCAATTCTAAAAGAATACATACATTAAATGTATTAAATCACAATTTATTTTTCTTTTTCACATGATAGTTTCCATTGCTGAAGGACTATGTAAGATGTTTATTAAGATTCTAAGTTATAATTTACATTATAAAAGAAAATTTGGACATATAATTTTCTAATAATAATAAAGATTAGACTTAAATTGTAACACAATCTTATTATAATGATATGAAAGTATTGATACCTTTACGGTAAATCAAAAAGAAAATTTTGGTGCATGTCATGAATATTTTTAAGTTGAACGCATAACTAGCGCATCTCATACATTGCTTCAATCAAACTTCAAAGTTATCATTATTTAGATTAAAATCTTTTTAATTTCATGTGCTTACTTAATGCAACATTTTATATATCTATTTAAACATAGGTTGTTTTTTTCGTGTTTTACGGTTATTGAAATACATTATAATTTGTGAGTTATAGTTATAAATTAGCCTGTTCACCATCAGATAGTTTTTATTGAAGACTGCAACGTAACTATTGGAATTCTATAGTCGCTTAATATTTAATAAATTTTAAAAAATAGTTTTAATGCTATTAATACATATCTTGAGATGGGTACCTTATGAGGCTCTAATATTTTCGATTATATCAACTTTAATGAAATTACATAAAAAAAATTCATATCAATTGATTAGCTATCATTTATAAAATTACAAATATGCAGCATTCTTTTTGATTAAATGTCATAGTAAAATCGCACAAACTAAAATTATCAGATTTCTGTACTAAACACATATAAATAATTAAGGACTAATAATTCGCGTAAAAACTTTTTATAAAATTCCAAAAAAGCAAATAATATTAAAACCATCACAACTAACTAAAACCATGCAGTTTTAAGCCTGATTGGATACTAAGAACTCAAAACACATAAAAAAGAGAGAAATAAATGACCGAAAAGAAAAATGTCTACAATATACAAGAAACAATTAGCTATAAAATTCAAGGCATTCTTTGGTAAAAATAACCAGACTTGTTGTTATCCGCACCGATTTTTTTTCATAAATATATGTTATTCCCAAAGATTTTTACATTTTATATACTGCTGCAGATGAAACATTTAAGCACATAAATTCATGTAAATAGAAAATTATTTGACTTTTCAATTAAATATATTATCTAGAAAATTCCTGTGATTTATTTAAATTTGAAAATTTTATATTTTATTATGTGAACAAAACAATGTTTTTTGTCCTTTATGACTAATAGTAAACCATTTCAACCAAGAATTCGAACGAAAGACATTTTTTATATTTTGCGGATTTAACAACTAAAAAAACCCACAAAAAAAATTTTCTCATATTATTGAACAACCAATCACATTTTTTATATATGTACACTATTGTGATATTTTATATCGCGTCTCTCATATAAGATATATTATGATTTCCGCAAAATATTATAAAAAACAGTTTTTTAATGAATAATCTAGAAATGCAAACCTTTTTAAAATATTTAGATTATTTTATCTTAAAATGATCTGTTTATTATATGTTCTGTGTCTGGTTTATATAGAAATTGCGTTATTTTGTAGGTTTTAGACTACTTTAGTTCAAAAAAACTAATGATTGCTCAAACGAAAAGTTTGATGATATTAGATATTAAAATCATCTGTAAAATCACATATCCAAATTTCAATTTTTAAGGCTATATTATTAAGTTTTATATGATTTTTTTTTGTTTTGTGTATTCTGCAGTTGGCATTCTAAACCTTTACTTCCCTAGTTGCATCAAATAGATTATATTTCATCAGAAATAAAAAAATTATTTTCTGATACAAAGCCTCAATGTGTTCAATTCAAGATTAAATTATCGAAGATGAAAACCCCAAAAATTTTTATAACTAAAACTTTTGCTCTTTTTTTATAATTTTTTTTGTGTTTTTTTTATATATTAATTCTAAAATATTTTTGAAATTTTATTTATATTTTTTGAAACAGGTAGAAATAAACGATAAAAAACAATTTTAATAATTTGATTTCTATGCCCTCATAAAAAAATGATTCCGGCGTTCTAAAATTCTTATTTTCTTGCTTTTAAAGTATATTAAAGAGATGTATGTAAAACAATTCAAGATTTTCAGTGTAATAATTTTTCATGTTTGTCAAGAACCTCTTCTAATTTATGCTTCGAATATATATTTTAAATTGCTTTTGAATACAGAAAAATATATTTTTTATGCGAGATTGCTTATAATATAATCTAAGTCAAATTTATATAATACCCGCCATATTTACATACAATAAAAGCGAAGACGGCCTAAATTTAAAATTTTTAAAATATATTTATAACATCTGAATGTGAATTCCTTTAAATCGCGAGATTTTTGTCTTGAAAATTTTTCTCTACTGTAATATCATAGATCTAAAGTGATGATTAACTTTTTTATAGTTATTTAAATTTAAAAATATTTATCGTATAACAGTAATGACTTTCAGCCTATCAAGCTAAATAGAACTTTTTTATTGTAGTGATTTCTAAATAAATTATAAATTTTTGAAAATAAATATATATTATCATCATATTAGAAGACGAACGACAAAAATCCATATGAATTTAAAAAATTCTAAACTATGTGCGCAATATATAAATTGTATATTCAAAACCTTTATATACTCTATTAGGAGCTATATAAGCCATTTTATATAACTATACTATATAAACACCTTTATGATTCTAAAATAAATCTTTAAAATTTTAGCAGATTACAATAAGTTATTTTTATAATAAGTATGAGCAATAAAATAGAAAATAAACACTAGTAACAAAAAACTTCAATTATTAAGTAACTTCTTGACTATTTTTAAAATCGTATAAAGAAACAGAATATAAAATTACTTGCTCAAAATTGTTTATTTACGGTATAATGTCATTTCGATTTTAAAAAAAATATTTATCTACTTAAATAAACAAAAACTATAACAAAATTACACAAGAATATTATTTTAAAGGCACTATAGAAATGGTTTTAGGATCTACCGAAAATACAAAGATTTATTTCGTGTTTTAAAAAAAAATATTCTCTGCTGCTTTATCGTTTTATTTTATTTTTTTCGTTCTCATAGTTTTTTCTATCTCCATATAAAATGTACCAATTTATCCAAATAAATAAATTAAAACATATATTTTCATATGAAATATATGATTGTTTAACTTTTTCAGCATAAAATTTTCTAGATTCGGCAGCATTTCAACATGAATCGAAGCATATTGATACATTTAAATTAGATTCATCTGGCATCGTTCTATGATAAAATAATAAAAAAAGAGCGCTTGTGTATAAAAAAGGAAAAAATTCATTTTATAGACTAATCGACGATCATTTCATTGTATGATTTATGCGTCTATTTTGCACATGTATGTAGTTACACAGTGATGTAACTTTGAAACATTGTAAAAGAAACACATATAAAAAAAAAGGAATTTTATTATGAAAAAATTTATCTTGAGCATTATATATTTTTTATATTTACAACATTTCCAGCAATAGAAGTTGATTTAACACGCCTATAATATCAATTATATGTATATTATTATTTTTAAGCTTCACTTTTTTCAGGATTATATAATTTTTTTGTAATTGGTGATTTAAACATCTTAAGTTAAACAGAATGTTTAAAATTTATTCCTGGTTAATTTAATATATTCTCTTTCACACAGAAATCTCATCTAGTAAAACGATAAACTAAGCTAAAGAAATGTAGGAAATTATTTATCATGTGTTATATCATAATTAAACTAGGATTTTATTTTCTACATGGAAAATTATTATTTCCAGTGTTCATTAAAATATAAGGATCTCCATAATTTTATTGTTAAATAATTTTTTTTTGTCTATGGTATAAAATAATTACTATCTATTAAAATGATGTAATACAGAGATGAATCTGCTTTTTTATAATTAACGTAAAGAATAAAAAGAAGCATGTGAATCTTTATAGACATAAAATGATATATTATTAGAAATCTAATAAATCACACATATTTATTTGTAATAATACGATTGAATGTTATCTACCATGTAAGCTTATATATTTATTTTAAGGTTAATTTCTTTAAAATTTTTTGTTTACTTGCGTCTAACTTAAGATTGCCTTACACGGCAATTCGCTGTATATATTTTATACAAAACTATCTAGCATCTATTCATTGTACATTTTTACGTCTAAACAATATTTTTAAGATCTTCATAATTCTTTCTTTCTTTCTTTCACATCCTATATCCATATTCTAGAGCATATGGAAAAAAAAGGGTTTTTTTTTGCATGTATATTTTCTATGCAATAAACTAGGATTATACTATTATATGCGTTTTAAAATGCAAAAAAGCTAACAAATTAATACAGTAAATAAAATTTATGCTTCCAAATTTGTATTACCCATAATGTTTAAAACTTTGATTTTTATATTTGTTTATTAAGTAATTATTTGATTTTAAATCTGCATTTTATATTATTTCTAATGAAAAATAATAAAAAGCAATATACTTACATGGAATTTTGTACATATATATCATAATGCAGTAAATTTATCAACTGTGTTATTTAGAAACATTTACTTAAATATTTTTTTGCGTCTTCGATATATGGTTTATAAAAAAAGCAGAAACATAAAAATCAACAATTGTCACAATAATAAAAATTTATGTATCCAAACTCATCACAATATTGTATTTACAATTGATGTGTCATAAAAATTAGCTTTTACTTATAAATATAGTATAGAAGTGCAATAATTCTATGATCGACATCGCAGTTTCGATTTATATTTATCGTAGATAGTTTTATCTTATATATAAAAGTCCAACAATCATGTAAATCATATAACTTTTTTGATCTTCTTTGTTGTTGATAATCCACGCCAATTATTTTAACTTTTAAAATTTCGTATAAATAAATAATTATAAATTTCCAAAAATTCAACATGTTACATAACGATATACACTACAATTTCATAACAATTCTGTTTAGAAAATAAATTTATGCAAAACAAATTATGCATTTTATTATTTTGTACGTAAAACTTTGTATTTCTTATAAGAAACGACTTACTTTTATACTTAGATTATTTAATGCTCTTAAAAGAATTTTCTGTACATTCTCTATACTTTTACTATAATTTTGCAAGATAAATACGATCATATTAAGTTGAGCTGCTTGATCTTATATGGATTTCCAGCATACTAATATTCGAAAGGCGATATTTTGAGATCTATTGAATTCGATGACATATCAACCTATTTGCATTTTAAAAACTAGTTATAACATTAAAAAGTTGATTTTTTATTTGTTTATAAGCTCTATTTTTTTCCAATTGAAAGAAGTGTAGAATTTAAAAAAACCTCATAGATATGATTAATCGTATAAAAAGATGCTTATAATCATTCAAGTCTGTATTTATGAATTTCAAGATGTAATGGTACTTCTATTGATATAAATAAGTAATGCTACAGCAAGTTAACAACACGACAAACAAGCTAATTTTTTTTGTCTGTTCGCCTTCAAGAGCACATAATAAGTAGACTAAAGAAAAAGTTCTGTGTATATCTATAAATTTACTTTAATTAAGTTTATATTCTTTTTGTATTTTATGAATTCTTTGTTTTTATTATTGTCATACTATAGGTTTAAGCAAGCATCAACATTTAAAATTGTATTAATGCATTTTATATATTTTTTATACAAAAGCTATACAAAATCCTATATCAATATTCAAAAACGAATTGGTAATATATTCATTATAATCAATTTTCATTGTATTTTTTGTAAAATTGATCAACTACTGTGTGTTTATATGTTTCATCTAATTTACATATTCTATATTTTTTACAACTTACAAATAAAATATTATAATTATATTGCAAAAAAAAATGATATTTTCTAAAATAACAGTTCATAAAGAAGTATAATCTAGAAAATGTTAGGATATGGTTAAACATCGAGTTTATAAAATTAATAAGATCGTTGATATGAAAATATATGCTGTATTATAATAAAAGAAAAAGAATATCGGATTTACATTTTATAAAAATTTTTAGTACACTATTCGAGTTATTAATAGACTTCTAAATTCTTAGCGATATTTTAAAGGTTATAAAGATTTCATGGTAAATAATATTGCTAAATAAATAAACGGTGTTTTATATAGATTTCTAATGACTACGCACATGCGGAATGGAGTAAATCGAATGAAAAATAAATACAATAAATTTATACTTAGTTTATCTTATGCTATCTGTGCACTAAAATCAACATATATTCGCCAAGCTAAGTTGAAAAAAACGAATATAAACCCTTTTTCAGTCTTTTTCTATAGTACTAAAAATGTGTGCACACCATAACGAAAATGAAAGTCTATAGGATAAATATTTTAATAAAAAACTTATGATGTAAATATAATAGATATATATTTTTCATGAAACAAAAGAAACGTACTTACAATTTATTAAAAAAATTTTCAAAAACGTTTTATATGTTTTTATTTTTCTTGAAGGTCTATTTCAAAAGAATAACATTTATGTTAAAATTTTATGATATTTCATTACTATCGTAAATACTCACATTTTACAATCTTAATTCATTTTTCCAAATACTTGCAAATGCGTTGCAGGCAAATAATACACAATAAAAGGCAATTTGTAATATTTTATTGTATTTTGTTGCGAAAAAATTGGGTAAAAAACCAAATTTTAAACACGTCAAAATATTATCCTGTAAATATGCCTGTAGTTGACGCTTATATAATTTACGGATTTCAAAATATTTTCTAATGAACTCAGTTGTGGTTTAGCGAGGTTAAAAACATTTCACTCATCTAGAAAATCAGATTATAAATATATATAATTAATGACATGTAAAAATAAAATTAGAAACGCTACAAATAACATTTTAACCATTGTAAAAGACTTCAAATATATATTATAAAGATCTTTTTAACAAATCTATCATCTATAGATTTTTATACTAAAAAATTTCATTTTTTTAACGAAGATTTCGAAAATTAATTCAAATATTTGCTAAAATTTTTTATTGAATAAATAAATATAATCTAAAACAAAATCAAAAAGATTTTTTCTATTTAAAAGGTTTAGAAACAAATTATTCTCGGTTAACAACAATGTATACTGCGCTCAGGTAGAATATAATCTATATAATCAGATTTATACGTTATTTATGCAACAGAAATACTTCTGAATTGTTACATTACCATGTAGAAAATGGCTTAGATAAAAAAATTTAATTGCATTTTTTATAAAATGTGTCGTTTTAGTGCATTTATTCCTGCAAAATATTTACATAATCCGAGTTAAATTTTTTATAAGTAAGGTGAACATGTTTAAATCTGTGGTATGCCTCAAACATGTCTATTTGATATAAATTATCAAATTGTGTTTCTTTAAAAATACCATTATCCAAAATACTGAATACTTTAAGACATTCTTTAATACTTTTATGCGCAAAAATATATATTTTACTTTATAATTTTTGTTTTTATTTTATAAATATAAACATCATATTAATTTTACACCTTTTCTTTTATAATATATATGGTTATTTAACAATTTGAATATATATGAGTACAGTTGAAGCATTATTTATATGAATTTATTTTTGTTCTAGTATTTTATATTATAAATTTCTTTCGTACATAAACGTTTTTTTATGTCATATATCATAGCTTCACAAAATTTCTATGCCTCTAAAATTTTATAACACAAATAATATATGAAATGATTTATTTCGACTCATATATAATCATAAAAAATTATTTACATGCAGAGTATTTACTAAATAAACTGCGTGCATTCACAATATGCAAAATACAAATACCAATGTCATTTAGTATTAATAATAAATGACTGAACGAATCTATAAAATGTTGACATTTGTAATATATTGAAGCATAAATTAATTTGAATATATCACTTGGATCAGATCAAAAAATAAGATATAAATATCCTAAAAACATATGTAAAAATAAGTTTTTATATTGATATACACTAATACGGCTGATTTCAATTTCAATCATGATAGTTGTATATTTTATTCAAATCTTTCCCTACTTATTGTCCTTATGGATTAATAATTTAATATTGTATGTGTCAATATAAAAAAAGTGCTTATTTTATTGTTTTATATTAGCATGTAAATATATTTTTTTCTTATTGTTTTTTTTATTTATTTTTTGGTCCCCCAGTCATCATTATTGACGTCTAGAATTTTAGGGATCAAGACTATGCTACCAAACTGCCGCAAGAAGCTTTTAATTCCAAAATCCAACGATTCTAATTTTTTCAAATCTTGTTGCATCGCTGTTAAAGACAGGATCAAAATTCTGATTATTATATAAGCTAAATTTATTTGACTGTCAGGTTCCTCTGCACCAAAGCTTTCGTGATCAGTTAGTTTGATTTCTTTTGAGTTTTCATAATCTGATTTACCTTCGTTCCCTGGTGGTTGTAATTTCTTTGTTCTTTTTTTAAAATAGAAAATCTCCAGTTCATGGCTTTCAAAAAAGGGTAAAGAAGGCGGATCTTTTATAGCCTTTAATTTTTCTAGTACGTTCAAAAGTATTTGCATGACCCTTTCACGTTTTTTTTTTGAATTAAATTCCTGTAGTTTCATACCATTTATCTTTACTTCTGTTTCGGGTTGACTTTTTTTTAAACTAGCACGTAAAATGTTTTTCATTTCTCTGTATATGTTTTTTAGCAATTGTTCTTGATAAAACATCCACAGTAGATTAATCATTGTATTTTTTTTTAGATCACGTGCAATTATTTTAGTATCCACCATTTTGTAAAATTCTATCTTACCTTTACTGTTTGAATCACACAGTTTCAAAGGATTTCTTCTACTATCCTTTGCTTGTGCATTTATTCGATCACTAAAAAAATCTTGATTTATTGCAAACCCATATTTTAGGGTTGCTTTAATCCTATCCAACAATATCACTATTTTATATATCTCATCTGATTCTAATGTTTTTTTATTAGTCACATTTCTACATTCTTCTTCTTCTTGAATGTCCTTGCGTAATGTTTTAAAAAATGAAATTATTTCTATCATATTGCTCAAATCCATATCAGATTTCAGAGGGCCTGATTCTTCTTTTTTTATTGTGTTCATAACATTTATTTCCTCTTCATCATTTTTCTTAAGCAAGCAATGACCCATTGAATTTGATTTCATAACCTTCAATGCTTCACTGGTAGTAAAATTTGAGATTACAAATATGACATTAAAGAATATATTCATTTTATAAAATATCAAAAAAGAAATATATTTATACTGATTGTGATAATTTTTGATACGCAGAACGTTTTAGATTTTACTTTGTGTATAAATTAAAAAAGATTCATCTAGATCGCATAAATGATATTATGTGGAGGGCACCATATTATAAATGTCTCATATAAAACGAACTATATATATTCAGACTTTTGCTATATTATCTTTTAAAAGCAAAACCTCAAAGTTTTAGAATATTGTATTTTCTCTAAAGGAAAAGTGTGATTGCATTATAAAATAAAATTGATTTTAGATATACTTTACATTGTATAAAATCGATAATTGCATTATTAAATAATAAAAATGCTGAACTTATAAATATTAAAACTAATTTATACAAAAAAAGATATTTTTTAATCGAAATCTGAAAAAGGGTATCTAATATTAAATGTTAAAAAAAATTACAAATATTTAGATTTATGAGCTAAATTTGATTCACAGCTTTTTATCGTTGTTCGAGCAAAACTTCACAATACTACATATAACAGAATTGGCAATTCTTCTTTTCATCTCATCATTTTACAATCTTTTTCGATGTATCTTCTTCACTCAAGACTTTTTTTAGTTTAAGTGTCTTCTACAATCCTATTGTTTTAACGGATGCTTTCGCTTCTGTTACATTTATTACATCTTCAGATACGACTTTTGGTATTTTAACACCAAGTAAACAATTATTTATATTTATTTTTATCGTTTTATTTCTTGATTTAAAAATGATTATTATAGATTTTTGGTGCGAAAAACTATAAAATTGTCCATATATACAGTATTAATTGACATAAAAATTAAAAGGTTTCTTTCAATAGCTCAAATATATAATAAATTTCTTTTTATTTCGATTGTTTTTCCGGGTTACCAGTAAATCTATCTAAACAACAGCTAGAGTTTTATAAATGTAGAAAGTGCATTAATATAAGCTATATTGCACGTTTATGGCTTTACTTTCTATTTTCGTAAGTGCTATTACCAATTCTTTAAGGCTTGGTAATCACATAAAATTTTATCTAAGTTAAAAATACTTGGCTAACAAAAAATTAATGTCCATATAACAAATTTAAACAAAGAATGATTTCTATAACCGTATTCACAGACAACAAAAAAATTAAAGCGGGGTTTACATACTTTTGTTATACTTATAACTATCTATACAAAAGATAAGCATATAAGTTTTTTGTGCAATGAAATATGAGATTTCCACTTATTGTATAAACTTTATTTTTTCTATAAAGGCACTTCATATGATACTATCGATTAGATCTTCTTCAATAACTTCCTTCAATAAAATACATATCTTTCCAGTTTACTATAAATTCATAGTATATATAAAGTAAAAAATATTCTATGTAACGAATAGTTTTTTTCGAAGCCTGTTAGCCTGGTGTGTACACACTATTCCATGCTGAAACAAATTGTATAATCTTTGTCTTAGCATGCAAATAATGCAAAATCGATAGCCTAGCTGATCATATAGAATCGGTTTCTCGTCTATAGATTTTTTTTATTATCCCAACTTGTTACAAGATTTCTTTCAATATGATACATTTTTTCGTATATATAAGTAAAGGCCTGTTACTATAAAACTGTATAAAGTTTTGTATCGTATCTAGAATTTTCATTTGAAAGTAGATTAATATACATTTTTACTGAATAATTGAATATTCTGTGTTACATTAAAGATATTTTCTTCACTAGCATGAAGTAATGGGGTCTTACTTTTTCATTCCGTCTCTTCGTGTAATTGTATACTAACAGTTTTTTAATAGTTTTATACGTGCAAGACTTTTAAAAATTTATCAATGTGTGTATTCTTATTTTCTACTTAAGAAATATGCATCCTTTATATATGAAACAAAGTCAGGATTTAACACCAAATATATACTCATACTATATTCACGCAATATAACGTTCAAAATATAACTTTGTGTTATCAAAGCTATAAAAAAATTTTTTATGTGGAGTTTTATGGTTGTAAGTTGAAGAGATATCTTTTTTTGTTACCACCTAGACTTTAGGTAAAACTTTGAGTATTTTGTTACATTTTAAATTATTTTCAAGTCGATTAGGCCAGGTGTAGCTGCGCTTTTCTATTATTAAAAGTAGCTCTTCATGGTTATTTTTCTTATTCTTATAATAATGATTTTTTTAAGTGGATCAGTATTTTTTCAGATCTAACACTTTTTTTTCTAATATACGTCGGGATTTGTTTCTTATCGAATATATAACATTTTCTTTTTGTTCAAAGACCTATTTATTTAAGAAAGGGTTTATAATGATTATAACAGAAATTAGTAATAAAAAGTCTTTGTTTTAAAATACCCAAAAGAACATTGCGATACTGCATAATAATTCATAGCAGTGATTACTAAGTACTCTGTAGTCTAGTTTTACATCTAATTTGTAAAATTCCATAAATTATTTCTAGGTTATAAAATTAGTCCATATTAGTCTCGAGTATCGGTTCTCATATATTCCAATGTGTATTTGGTCGTATTTTTCTGGTAGTTTTGTTACTTTTACTTTGATGTATACAATATATGTTTCTTATTTTTTTGTGTAAGTTCCTATTCTTATATTATAAATTTAATGTCTGCTTCTGTGTCTTATTTTCAAGTTTGCACGTCTTTATGTAGAACCTCTCGTGATTCTGCAAAAAAATATTGTTGTTTCCAAATGTAGGAAATTTATCTTTGATAGATACTGCTGTGCAAAGAAAGTTTAAAATTTGACTATAGTTTTTGTACGCAGCACAAAAATGTGTGGTTTAAACCATTAACAATGGCATTTCTTTTCCAATTAATGTCATATATTTGCCTTCATGGTTTAGTATTGACATTTTATATCTGTCATTTTTAAGTATAGAGAGAAATATAAATGTTCATTTTTATATACATAGCTTCATAAACAGTTAAGTAAGTATCCTAATCATATGAGTTACAAGTTTTCTTAAATTCTAACCACTACACGTGAAATTCGTGAATATACTTTTTCACTGCAAATATATCATCGTCGCCTCTTAGCTCGTAAATTTAAAGGATAAAAAATATAATAGACAATGTGCTTTTATATTCATGTTGCTTAGTACTACAATGTTATTATCAAGAAGATTACCTTATTATGGTTACCATTTATCTGGTAAGCCTGAATTTAAATTATTTAAGGATTTTTTGTTATGATTTTTTTTATTAGTATTACCGTAAAATATATTTACTTCCTCTATTTAAACGTATCATTTACACCATCTCGTATAATGTTGCTTTAAATTGGCCATTTTCTTATGAAACATTGTTAAATTCTGTCATAAGCAGCAGCGTTTGTGTTAAAAAAAAATCGAATTGATTGATAGTGAAGTTATGTGTTGCCCAGTAGCTTTGGCTTTTTCTCACAGGTGTTTAATTTTGCAAATAAATATCAAATTTTCATGTTTCGGCATAATTCTTGGCCGAATCTTGATTTATATATATTCGGCTTTTTTAAATATTGTGAAATTCATGTGCGATTTTTGGGGATCTTTATGTACTCGTTTACGCATGTTTTTAATTTGAGTTATTTTTCTCTCATAAAAAAATTGCTTTTTTTGTTTACGGAGTGCCTTTTTTTTGTTTTTATAATGCACATTTTATGTTTCAATTAATAAGCAAGTATTTTTAGCTTTCTTATTTGTTTTCAATCACCCCCTAAGGCTTTTTTATTATTTTTCGTCGTATTTTATGAGTATATTTTTGATACGGGTAATTTTTATAAAACATTTATGAATATCATTACAATATCTAAGAAATCCTTTGAGGCCATTTTTTCGCATTCTATATAGAAGCTTTATGATCTAGGTGTAAACCATCTTAAATTTATTTGTATTTATCCGTGATAAATCTTGCAGATTGCTGTGGTCAAGATCACTCTAGTAATATTTTGTGTGATTATTTTACGTCAAAAAATCTTGTTACTGCAATTATACTTAGACATGAATTGTTTTGTTATTTAGTCTTTGTATTTTTCTTTCCTTCTATAACCTATTATCAGATACCCATATCAAAAAAAAATTATATTAATAAGGTGAATTTTAATATACTTATATTATCCAAATTTAAAAGTACACTTATTCAATCGATTTGAATTGTTTTGAATATCAGCTGATTGATATTATAGTACATTTATTTTGAGCCATAAAAAAGCTAAATATCACATTAAACAATTACATTTCCTTCAAATCATTAAAAGTACAAAAATTTTGAAAATTGAGACTTATTCAGTAAAACCTTTAAAATATCTAATGATAGTCTTGATTTTTATTATTTTTTTATCCATCAGCATCTGATTTCTGTGTTTATAATAAATATTTTGTATTTTAAGATTTTGTAAAACAAAGATAAAATTGACTCAATATTTATAAATACAATAAAACAAAAAAATATATCATATAGAGTTCTTTTATTTATTTGTCGCACCCCAGTCGTTAAATCCGATGCCAAGAATAGGAGTAGCCAGATGTTTCCTGTGAATCTTCAATGATGTTTTGCATTCCATTTTTGAACACTCATATTTTCTTTCATTGTTCAAATCCGTTGTTGACCGGATCTTAGTTTCTTTAAGAGCATCCTCTATAGTTATTTTGATGTCTGGAGATTCATTACAAAATTTGCCATGATCAGTTAATAAAACTATTTTTAAGGTTTTAAAGATTGATTTTTCCTTATTCGACTGATTTTTCAGATACCTGTGTGGATTCTTTTTCCTTGATTTTTTTAGTAGATCAAAAATAAACAGTTGAAAGTTATCAAAAAAAGGCAAAGGCGTGGGGTCTTTTATAGCCTTTGATTTTTTGTATAATATTAAAAATAATTTCTTAAACTTTGTATGGTTACGATCCACCGAATAATCTACCCGCTTTATTTTATTTCTCTTAACTCCTGTTTCGGAATTGAATTTTTTCATATAAGTAGTTGAAAACATGATCATTAACTTATAAAGGTTTTTGAATTTAGTATTGTCAAAAATTGTATACACTAAATTTCCTCTTTTATCTCTAAATATTGTTTTATAATATTTTTTCCTGTCAACTGTATTATTAATCTCTTGTATTCCTATTATTATAGAATTTTTCGATTTTACAGTATGTAATGAATTTTCACTATCTTGTTTATCTTTTTTCTTTCGATCCATAATAAAATCTTGATAAAAATTCGAGCCCTCATATTTAAAGCTTCCGTTTAATCCTTCTATTACGCCATTTGTTTTAGAGATCATATCAGATTCTGATATTTTCTTTTTGCATAAATCCATCCACTCTTTTATTTTTGAACATTTATTCTTGCAATTGTTAGTAAAATTCCCTATACCGGATTTTTCCTCTGAATTTCGGTGAAGAAATATTTCATAAAAGGATCCTATTTCTTTCTCCTTGTTAACTTTACAATAAGATGACAGATCATCAAATTTTATCTGATTCCTCGTGTTCATCATATATATTGTCCTCTCTTCATTGTTCATCGGCAAACAATCACACGTTTTGTTTGATTTCACCCTTTCTTTACTAATAGTAAAATATAGGATTACACTTTTCACATAAAAGAATGTATTCATTATATCAAATATAAGAAAGTTCTGTATTTATATCAGATTGTAAAAATTAGAAACAAATAACGTTTTAGACTGAAATTAATTTATAAATTTGAAAAATTCATCTAGATCTGATACTATGTATTTTTTTCAAGTTAATAAATTTATAATATCGCTTTGGCAAAAAAATATTTCTATTTTCATTTTGATATTTTTATAATAGCAATATTATAAAATTTCTAAAATATTAAATTGTTTTGAAACAAAAAGATATTTATTATATAAAAAGAACTTTATTTTAGATATGCTATATACAATATAAATTGAAAATTTTTCATATAAAAAGCGAATTTTTGAATTCTGTCAAAAAAATGGCTTATGATTTTTTTTAGAACAATGATATTTGCTTCGAAAATTTTTTTATTGCATCTATATATTTATAAAAAGCCTTATTTCACACGAAAGCTGGGTTATATGTTGTTTATATGATACAGTCTAAAATGATATAGAAGCATAAATTTTTTACAGCTTTTTCGCATTCACTCTCTATCTTCTACTTACTTAAGTCATCCTCTATATATTAAATGCTTCTTAAATCAAAATATTATTATATTTACGTATAGAATGCTAGAAGCCTTGTATCTACTGCCAAGTAGATGCGAATTATCAATGCTAATATAGAAAACAATACAATGATCGCATTCTTAAAGATACTTTTCGATAATACATAGTTTTTTGTTTATAAAGCTGTCACTTTTATTAGCCAAAAATTATCAGAATATTAGTATTTAATATTCATTTTTATTTTTTCATTGAAAAAAAAGGTAACTGCTATATGCAATAAAAAAAAGAGCATACTTTAATACAATTAGAAAGTATGAACTCATTAAAAATCATATATTTTTGAAAAAATCATGTGAAACAAAATAAAAATATAAAGCACAAAATAAAAAAAAAGAATCATCGTAATCTAAAAATACTAATAGGCATTGGAAATTTGAGTACCAGACTTTAGTAAACTCTAGGTTTTCTTCTTATAGCCTAATAAAAGTATATATTAGATTTTGGATTCAAAATGCCATAATAAGATATAAAAATACCATAGGTAAGCTTATTTTGTTGAAATTATTATTTTTCTAAAATTAAGAAAAGCTCACTCGGAATAACCCTGAATGAGCCTTTCTAAAATTTCATAATTAAAAAGCTTTTTTTTATTAAAATAGACACAAAGTTTGCAAGTAAAACATCTTAGCATAAAATTTCATGCATAAAAGCTTGAATTATAGATATCATTTCTATAAAATTTTAAAATATTTAATATAGGTATTTCTATTTATATAGCACTATTTTTGCCTTCCACACTGTTTGAATCAAACTTTGTGTTGGTATCTATCTAGTTTTTTTATAATTTACAAACTATCGTTTTCAAGCTCACTATATACGTTTGATATGTTACCTTGGAATTTGAGTGGAAAGTGGTGTAATATTCACATTTGTATTGGAATTTCTTTATAGTACATATCTTCCCTATATATCACAAGCCGATCTTGTATCAAGTATTATTTTATAAATTCCAATGCATCATACATATTTGCTAGTATACCTATTGAATTTTTCGCATGCAAGTTTCTTCTCATAAACAGCAATAATTACATGTGCATTTTAAGGGTATCTCGCTGGCTTTTTTATGTATATAATCTTCTTAGAATTCAAAACCATTTGCACTCCTTTCTTTTCGAAACACTAGCACTTTCAACCATGTTTATGATCGGCGTCTTTAACATAGAGATTAAAAATGATCAAAAATTTGGACTTTAATTATGTATTAAAAATACTTTTATTATATGTTATGCAGATTTTTATCCGAATTTATTTTTACTACATCTATTTAGGATCTGGAGTATATCTATTTAAGTCATTCGTCATATTTTTTGCATGGTCATTCCTTTTTTTTAATGTTTATTTTATTTTTATGCTTCTGTTGACTAATAAATTACCCAATTTACAAAATTCTTAAATTTAGTTGTTAAAAAAGCAAAAAAGAATAGATTAACAACGAGATGGTAAATAAATTCAAAGGAAAATATAAACAAAACCAAAAAAATTTCTACTGTAATTCAAAGGCGATTCGAATTTATTTATAATGTAGGCGCTAAACTGAACTAAACTTTAAAACGCATTATATATAATAAATAGTGAGAATATTGCAAAAAAAAAAGCACTAAATAATTTTTTATATTGAATTAGCGTTTAGATAATTAAGCGCTTTTTCTTGCTGAGAAAGGTTCTTAATAAAATTGTTAAATACCTCAGAAAAATATAATCATATGTTTAAAATATAAGCCTGCCTTTTAATTTGCTTCCAGTAATTTTCGACTCTTTCTAATTATTATCTTTTTGGGAAATACATGCATGAAAAATGTTATATCGAGTTTTTATATGGTTTATAGCTAGAATAGCATGCAAAAAACGAAAAAATATTTTTATTTAAAAGTTTGCGCACAAAAATATTATAATTTTCAAAAATACGTTTTTTTTGGCATAAAAATTGTAAAAAAATCCGTCCAATTGTATAAATGTACTTATTGAAATAATAAATTTCAAGTTTTTTTGACTGTATTTTCAAGCAAGCTATCCCACACATTTGGTTATACAGTATAGTTTAATCTACGTATTCATTTTTTTTTGTAAATTAACATATAAAATATAACATTTTCACTTAAGCTTTCTGCTTATTATATGTACATTATAAGGTCGTTTTTATGCTGAAACCATAAATTTTTTATAATTTAATGGCAAACATATGTTTTAATATTAATTTCAATACATAAACACCCTTGTTATGAATTAGCTAAAATATTAATAAAACTATTTATTTCAATGTATAAATATGAATGAATTTGTGCAATGAATAACTTTATGGAATTTTCAAAATTAAACGTATAAAACTAGATGTGTATTTTTGACAGCACAAAAATATTATAATGCGCAGTGATAATTTAGCAAATATATAATGATTTATGGGGTTTAATTATAATTTGATTCATTTATTATTTTTTACAATTGTAAAATTATGATTTAGTTTCTTTTAATTTAAGTATCTAAAGTAATTTTCATATTTTAGTTATTCGATATATGCTTTAAAACTTCAATTTTTATTTGGTTCACCTTTAATTCACACACATTTTTTTCATTAACAACCTTTTTTTCTTTACAAAATATCAGATTTCATATTATATGCATCAATTTTATATAAAATTTGCTCTATAAATTATCATTCTTCAAAAAACATTATAATATTGCGTTATGTAAAAAAAAATTTTAAAATGACAGTTAACTACTAAATATAAAAATATTAATGCACTACATATTTTTCTGTTTATCTCGTATTTTGCAGCTTATTATATTTTTAAACCAAGGATAGATCAGAAAAAATATTTTTACGCACTAAAGCTTTTTATTAAACCTTTTAAAGACTGTTTTGCGTCTTAAATTACATTAAAAAAAATAATTTTGTTTTTTTCTTAATTAATCCGTAATTATTTTATTACTTCTTTTCTTGTAAGATCGACTTTTAAACGATAAATAAATCATTAGTCACATAGATTCTTTTATCAATTTACACAAGATCATGGATCTATTGTCATCTTAACTTTAATACCTATTTTGTAAAAAAAAAATTATTTCTTAAACAGATTTTATTTACAGAATAAATATTAGTTTAACAATAAGAATAAAAACGTCTTAAGGCATTGTTAGATGTGAATTAAAATGATTACAGTATATATTCAAACTTTTTCTCAATTGTGTGGTCGATATTTGCGTTTTTTCTTCAAGCATGACGTGATTAATTTACCATTGGCACATCATATCTATTTTCTTGGATATTATCTCATCTATTAAATCTTTGTTAATATTAATTTTTTTTCTAAGTCCTCAAATTTCAAGTTTGTGCTCAATTACATAGACCTCATATATACCACGAAAATATTTATGAGTTCCATTTATTTATCATATCGATTACTATTTATGCATAATTTTCTATTTATGATAATGTAGAATACAGTTTTTGGATCTCTATCCACTCTTAGAAAAATACATGAAAATAGAATTGCGGGTAGTTGCGTTAGGAGTTGAAATCATTTTTTTTTGTTGGAATATAATAATATGTGTTTTTTTACTTTGTTTGATTATACTCCCACCCTCTAGACAAATTGCAATTTATATGTAAAAAAGAATATTATTGCCGATAAACAACTAAATTAGTCAATTTTACGGTTTATGGGCGAATCAAAGCCATATAAAAACTGCATTGTGTGGTTTTCATCATATTGGTGTCGTATAATTTGTTAAAATTTGATTTTAACAGGTCAACGAATTTTTTGAAAAAAATTTATGGGTGGTCATTTATTGTGATAAATAAATTATTATTTTTTTTAATTTAAGATCTACCTTTTAGGCTCATCGGTCTTTATTAGACTATAATATATTTTTTGATTCCGGGTATTCTTCTTCAGATTAAATTATGTACGAAACTGTGTCTTGCAAATCCATATATCACGATGATTTATATTGAATTTTTTTTTGTATATATTTTCGATACTTATATATATTATTTTTATTTTTAAATAACTTAAATTTTCTTTAAAGTTTAAAAATTCAAAGTGAAAACCGTCTTTATAAATTATGTAACTTCTTTCTATTTTATGTCATGGCTAAAATAAGATAAAGCCCCAAATTAGTCCAGTATAAGTATATCGCAACTTTTCTAAATTTTTACTTATGTTGTAATGCATTTATTTATCTATAAACTATACAAAAATACATATATTACTTCTATTATTTTTTCGTGCTATATCATAATCTCTGAGCCATATCTTTCATTCTAAGATACATGAAAATCGAATTTAAGCTATCACTTATATATTTAAAAAATTTCAAACCAAATGAATATAGTCAGTATGTAAAGTGGACTCGATATTAAAACTTTTGATGCCATAAATTATACCTAGAATATTATAAAATAGAAAATAGATATGTGAAGAAAACTCTTTTTGATCATTCTGCATGATGCGTATTTATTTTTATCACGTGATATGATACATTTTCTGGGATGAATAAATAATTTATATATTTTTTATAAAAATTTTTGGTGAGTATTTTGCTGTTCTATATGCATCAATATCATGTGTTATAGTATAGATTGCTTGTAAAATACCATCCATGATATATAATCTTTTTTCAACACCGAGAAATATAAATTTCGATGAAAAAATATTAAAATGAATTTTATTTTATGAATGATCCAAATATATATACTTACAACGTTTTCAGATAAATTAAGTATACTTTTAATAGTAAAAATACTTTTTTTTGACAAAAAATCCTGCTTAATTTAGAAAATAGTGTAATGCCAATACTTTAACTTGCATACCATTCTAAAAAATATACTTTTTGCACCTATAATACCAATTATGGCATTTTATTAATGATAAAACTAAATATTTGTATAAAAAAATTGGGTGAAGGCGCCTAGTTCAAGAAAATTTATCCCTTAAACCTATATTAATTTAGATGTATAAGAAAAAACAGGCATTTAGCATTCTTTCTTAGCTAAATAATATAATTAAAAGAATAAAATCAAATATAAGTAACCAGTATCTCTTGGTAAATTTATATAAGATGAAATCAAATATAAGTTATAACTATCCTATTTTTATTTTATAAAAATGAAATCACATTAAATTTAAGCAATAAGTATATTTTGATAAATATATAGATCAAATACAATCTAATTAACAAATATTTCATGTATAATATAATTTTTTAAAAGCAACGACGCATGTTAATATGTCCGTATTAGGTTTTTCTAAATAATTCGTCAGATGATTTAACTTTTAAATACCGAACAATAGGACATTAATCATCTTGCAATAAAGTGTTTTAGAAAAGACTTAATAAATGTAAAATATATATAAATACCGTTAAAATTCTAATCTTGGAACATTAATCATAACTTTATGGATTTTAAATATTAACTTTTATTTTATTTTCTCATTTATTAAGTCTTTTCAATCAAAAGGTATTTATAATGGTTAATTTATCATAAATATTGTCAGATATACATTATATTTGTATTTAGTCTTTCAATTAAAAACATTCATAATGTATATAAAACATGCTTGTGCATCTAATATCATATTCTTTTACTATAAAATGTGCTATAATTTAAATAAAAAATTTTTATAACCTATTCCAGCCATGAATGGTATTATCATTGTTAAATATTTTTTATTTTTTACTAAATCAAATTTATATGTATCTACAGAAGAAATATTAACATTAGGTTTGCTTTATTCTAAATGATTTTTTCTCTGAGCCCTTAATTATTATCGAAAAAAAAACTATTTTTATGAATGTATATATATATTCTGAATATATTATTTAGTCATCATAAAAAATATTTGAACGACTCAGTCAAAATTTTTTTCTTTTTATAGTATTTATTTACAAAAAAATGTATAAATCATGGTAATATATTAAAAAAATATATTAATATCATGTAGATCAATTTACTATTTTTTTATTGTACGAAATATTTTATCGATCCGGATTCTCATCAATTTTTCCAATATACCATTTGTTTGTAAATTTTTTTTATGCATCATAGTAAACGATTATAGATGCGGATTTATATCGTAAGTTTGCTATTATATTTTATTATATTTATGAAAGTATAATATGCAACATCAAACACAATTATTGATATGAATTAGTATCTATAGTTGCATATTTTATCTTATTATATTTAAGAAAAAAAATTTCAATATAAAAAACAATCGTAGATGCGAAATATTATTGCTTCTAAAATTTTAATTATTTTATTTTTAAAAATAAAAATCTGGTTGACATAGAAAATATTTATCAAGATTAAAAAGTAGCGATTGTCAGAGGTCTAGATATTCGAATTTTATTCTTTCAATATAATTAAATTATTGCGTATTATACTCACGTGAGTACATTTATAAATACCAAACAAGTAATTATTTCGGCTATCTACATGAAAAGAAACACACTTAGGTTATTTCATTGTAAATAATACCTTTTAGTTTATAAAGCATACTTGATTGTACCGTTAAAACATTTTTAATCAATTTTAGGATGCAAGTGCTAGTTATAAAATCTAAAATTGGTATTCAGAGGATGTTTCATCGTAGCGGTAACCCGTCGGTGTGGTCAAATTTAAACTGTTTATCTTTTTTTATTATACTTGAATTTTATTTTTCTAAAAAAAATATTAACATTATAGAAATATTTCTATAATTAATATTCATTACATCTTCAAAACTGATGTCTAAAGAAGATTTTTTTTACTTATTTAATACTTTTGATTTCTAGATTGGACTCTTTATTTTTCAAAAAAGTATAAGAAAGAAAGATGTTTAAGAAATCTAGGCTATTATTAAGAAAAGAAATATTTAGAAACACTGGAAATATATTAAATGGTTATAATTTTTCTTATATCTGAAGAGTTTAATAAAATTATAAAACTATTGATTAAAGATGTAATGCTATTGATCCTATAGAAAATAATATTGGAAAATAATCATATGCTAATTAAAAAAGAAGAAAAATGTCTAAATTAAATATATTCACACTAAAAAACTTGAATATCCTAGGAACTTCATATTTTTTTTATTTAAGTAGAATATGAACCATTGGATCTTAAACCTGATATTAAAAAATAAAATGAAGATAGATACTAATATATTAGTGAAGTTGGGAAATAAAGAAACTATTTTTTTATTTTATTTTTTGTTAATACTATCATATTTATTTAGAATAAAAAATTATATACGTTTAAATTATATCAGCCCTTTTTACTAAGCAAAAAAAAATTTCGCTTAAAGGCTTGATATCTTGCGATAACAATAAGTGAATTTTTTTCAGAAAATAAAACAGTTGTATTTTAATAATCAAAGTTAAAATTTTTATCACTCCGTCTTTGTTTTTCTTCTACTGATCAAGAGTGTATACATAATGATTTCATAAATTACTATTCCATGTTTTTCTTCTACTGATCATAAGTATATGCATAATGATTTCAAAAATTACTATTCCATGTATTTATATATCTGGAAATATGTCAATTCTTTGAATTTCTTTTTTATTTTCTAAAAATGAATATGGCCAGATTTTTAGTGATTTTGCAATATGCCTACAGAACAAGTATTAAATGAAAGAAAAACAAGCCTCAATAATGACGTGTAAATTAGAATTATTCAATAATCGCATTTCTTTATTCCAAAAAAGAATAGGAATGGAAAAGCAGTACATACATATTTGTTAATATATTTAGACCACAATTTTTATAAACACTTTTGATTGGATATTTATTTATGAAGTAATTTTCTTTTTATCGATTTTATCTATTTAGACGTAATCAGCGTGTTGGGAATATCGCACAACTCCTTAATACATCTTTTATCCCCTGCCCTGATCTATATCCATTAAATTGCTCTTCTTCTCTAAATGAGATGAGTTCAAGTGTCTTGCGGTGTGAGAGTGCTTGCATGTATGCTTCCACTTCATCCAGGATTTTCAACTTCTTAACATATTTTTTATGACTAACTATATTATATGTGACATTTCGTATGAAGTCATCTGCTAATGACGACCGTTCACGTAATAAAATCTTAATTTTTAGCCTATAAAAATAAAACATAAGTATAATATTCTAAATTTGTGTTTAGTATTGTAAGAATTCATATTAAAGTATGATTAAAGATAAATAGAAAGAAAGAATTTTTCTATGTGCATATCAGACCCTCGTTCCTTGTAAAATATCACAATCATACCACACTATGTGGCTTAAATTATATACGTGCACCGAGAAATCAATTAAAAAAGTATAATTAGCATATTAAAGTGTTTTTTATATTAAGAAGATTTATTTTACTGTATAACAGCTTAAACATATTCTCTGCATACTCAGAGGGGCGATAAAAGTTCACATTTCGGAATTTAAAAGACCCTTCCGTGAAATCCTGCTTTAAAGACATAAATATGTATTTTAGACCGCATTTTTACTAATGAAGAGATGTAAAAGCATCATATAATCTTTCTAAAGAGCAACCTGACGTTATGTTTATATAAGATATAATAGATAGAAAGTAAATTTACCCTCAATAAATAAAAAAAAGGCTCAAAAAAGATATTTGTATTCCTTAGCCATTAAATCTTATAAAAGTCGATAAAATATGTGCGCTCCTCTTTTTTTAACTAGAATATTGCTTTATAAAAACTTAAAAAAGTAAAAATTTTTAATATTTTAATATTTTAACAAGGGTATTAATTTGCGTTTTCATGGATATATTATTGATAATTTTATGCAGCTATTTCTTGAGAAAAACAAAAAATAGCATATTTATAATATAAGAGATGGATTAAAATACGAGTATTCTTCTTTGTAAAATATTAATTTATATTTCTGAACATTGGATTATAAAAAAAGGTTTAATAACTGATTAGCTGCCGACTTCTCACTTTAATTATATTATGAATATATTTTTAAAAAAAATTTTCATTCCGGATTCGATTTAGCTTGCAATACTTATTGGTTCTTTTATTATAATTGGATTATATTTTGAAATAGAAATGTGATTATAGCATTAAGATCTCCATTTACATAAATTTAGATCCTTCATTAAATTACAAAAAAAAATATATTAAAACTTGAAATTCAAATGATTTTATAAATAATCATGAATGTCTATAGAAATTTATACATCTTAAAATATAAATATAACACATGTAATTTGTTCATCAATTAAAATTCCTCTTTTCTAGTCTAAAAAAATTTAATTTGCATTTTTTAGGATCTTTAAATATTATCTATTACAAGCTTGTAATGTATAAAATTCCAAAAGATTTTTTATAAACTTTTTTCCGTAATATAGTTCTATTTCCACAAGAAAAATCAAGTGCATTAGTTTTCGATATTCCTAGTGAATAATTAAAAATAACGGTACGAATATATATATTCATTTGTACCTTTTATATATTATTAGTCTCGCCCAGAAATCTTAAGTCTATTTTTATATTATATATCAATTTATTTCTTTTCGTCTTTTACCTTTAATCTTCTTTGTATGAGCATATAAATATTTTCATTCATAGAGGAAAAAATTGAAATGGATATATAGGTTTCAATAAATCAAATAATCTTATTTGATGTGAAAATAAGATAAATACGTTGTGCCTAAATAATTGTAAAAACGATACAATTTTAGATTATATCAAAACTTGATTTCAGTATGAAAAAAACTATATGCTGATTTTCAAATATTTTCAATTCAAATATATTATTAAAATAGTAATATTCAATTCTAAAAGAATACATACATTAAATGTATTAAATCACAATTTATTTTTCTTTTTCACATGATAGTTTCCATTGCTGAAAAACTATGTAAGATGTTTATGCAGATTCTAAGCTATAATTTACATTATAAAAGAAAAATTGGACTTATAATTTTCTAAAATTATAAAGATTAGACTTATAGTTTTCTAATAATAATAAAGATTAGACTTAAATCGTAACACAATCTTATTATAATGAGATGAAAATATTGATACCTTTGCGGTAAATCAAAAAGAAAATTTTGGTGTATGTCATGAATATTTTTAAGTTGAACGCATAACTAGCGCATTTTATACATTGCTATAATAAAACTTCAAAGTTATCATTATTTAGATATAAATCCTTTTAATTTCATGTGCTTACTTAATGCAAAATTTTGTATATCTATTTAAACAAAGGTTGTTTTTTATATGTTTTACGGTTATTGAAATACATTATAATTTATGAGTTATAGTTATAAATTAGCCTGTTCACCATCAGCTAGTTTTTATAGGAGACTACAACGTAACTATTGAAATTCTAGAGTCACTTAATATATAATAAATTTTAAAAAATAGTTTTAATGCTATGAATACATATCTTGAGATGGGACCTTATGTGGCTCTAATATTTGCAGGAAAATTTCAACTTCGTTGAAATTACATAAAAAAAAGTCATATCAATTGATTAGCTATCATTTATAAAATTACAAATATGCAGCATTTTTTTTGATTAAATGTCATAGTAAAATCGCACAAACCTAAATTATCAGATTTCTGTACACAACACATATAAATAATTAAGGACTAATAATTCGCGTTAAAACTTTTTATAAAATTCCAAAAAAGCAAATAATATTAAAACCATCACAACTAACTAAAACCATGCAGTTTTAAGCCTGATTGGATACTAAGAACTCAAAACACATAAAAAAGAGAGAAATAATCGACCGAAAAGATAATAGTCTACAAATTACAAGAAACAATTAGCTATAAAATCTAAGGCAATCTTTGGTTAAAATAACCAGACTTGTTGTTATCCGCACCGATTTTTTTTCATAAATATATGTTATTGCCAAAGATTTTTACATTTTATATACTGCTGCAGATGAATCATATAAGCACATAAATTCTCGTAAATAGAAAATTATTTGACTTTTTAATTAAATATATTATCTAGAAAATTCCTGTGATTTATTTAAATTTGAAAATTTTATATTTTATTATGTGAACAAAACAATGTTTTTTGTCCTTTATAACTAATAGTAAACCATTTTAACCAAGAATTCGAACGAAAGACATTTTTTATATTTTGCGGATTTAACAACTAAAAAAACCCACAAAAATCTTTTTTCTTATATTATTGAACAATCAATCACATTTTTTTTATATTTACACTATTGTGATATTTTATATCGCATCTCTCATATAAGATATATTATGATTTCCGCAAAAGATTATAAAAAACAGTTTTTTAATGAATAATCTAGAAATGCAAACCTTTTTTTAATATTTAGATTCTTTTATCTTAAAATGATCTGTTTATTATATGTTCTGTGTCTGGTTTACATAGAAATTGCGTTATTTTGTAGGTTTGAGACTACTTTAGTTCAAAAAAACTAATGATTGCTCAAACAAAAAGTTTGATGATATTAGATATTAAAATCATCTGTAAAATCACATATCCAAATTTAAATTTTTAAGGCTATATTTTTAAGTTTTATAAGATTTTTTTTTGTTTTGTGTATTCTGCAGTTGGCATTTTAAACCTTTACTTAATAGTTACATCGAAAAGATTATATTTCATCAGAAATAAAAAAATTATTTTTTGATACAAAGCCTCAATGTGTTAAATTCAAGATTAAATTATCGAAGATGAATAACCCAAAAATATTTATAACTAAAATCTTTGCTCCTTTTTTTCATGATTTTTTTTGTGTTTTTATTTCATATTAATTCTAAAATATTTTGAAAATTTTATTTATTTTTCTTGAAACAGATAGAAATAAACGATAAAAAACAATTTTAATAGTTTGATTTCTATGCCCGTATAAAAAAATGATTCCGGCGTTCTAAAATTCTTATTTTTTTTTGCTTTTAAAGTATATTAAAGAGATGTATGTAAAACAATTCAAGATTTTCAGTGTAATAATTTTTCATGTTTGTCAAGCACCTCTTCTAATTTATGCCTCGAATATATATTTTAAATTGCTTTTGAATCCAGAAAAATATAATTTTTATGCGAGATTGCTTATTTTATAATCCAAGTCAAATTTATATAATACCCGCCATATTTATATAAAAAAAAGCGAAGACAGCCGAAAGTCATAGTTTTTTAAATATATTTATAATATCTCAATGCGAATTTCTTATGAAATCGCGAAGATTTTTGGCTTGAAAATTTTTCAATACTGCAATAGTATAGATTTAAAGTGATGATAGACTTTTTTATAGTTATTTGTATTTAAAAATATTTGGCGTATAACAGTAATGACTTTCAGCCTACCAAGCTAAATAGAACTTTTTTATTGAGGCGATTTCTAAATAAATTATAAATTTTTGAAAATAAATATTATCATCATATTAGAAGACGAACGACAAAAATCCATATGAATTTAAAAAATTAGAAACTATGTGCGCAATATATAAATTGTATATTCAACACCTTTATATACTCTATTATGAGCTATATAAGCCATTTTTATATAACTATACTATGTAAACACCTTTATGATTCTAAAATAAATCTTTAAAATTTTAGCAGATTACAATAAGTTCTTTTTATAATAAGTATGAGCAATAAAATAGAAAATAAACTCTAGTAACAAAAAAGTTCGATTATTAAGTAACTTCTTGACTATTTTTAAAATTGTAAAAAGAAACTGAATATAAAATTATTTGCTCAAAATTGTTTATTTACGGTATAATGTCATTTCGATTTTAAAAAAAATATTTATCTGCTTAAATAAACAAAAAATTTAACAATTTACACAAGAATATTATTTTAAAGGCGCATTATAAATAGTTTAAGGATCTACCGAAAATACAAAGTTTTATTTTGTTTTTTAGAAAAAAATATTCTGAACTGCTTTATCGTTTTATTTTATTTTTTTCGTCCTCATATTTTTTTTCTATCTCCATATAAAATGTACCAATTTATCTAAATAAATAAATTAAAACATATATTTTCATATGAAATATATGATTGCATAAAATTTTCTAGATTCGGTGGCGTTGTAACAAGAATCGAAGTATATTGATATATTTAAATTAGATTCATATGGCATCGTTCTATGATAAAATAATAAAAAATGAGCGTTTTCGTATAAAAAAGGAAAAAATGGATTTTTCAGACTAATCGACGATCATTTTATAATTTTGTATGATTTATACGTTTATTTTGCACATGTAAGGAGTTACACTGTGATGTAACTTGAAACATTATAAAAGAAAAACATATAAAAAAAAGGAATTTAGTTATGAAAAAATTTATCTTGAGCATTATTTCTTTGTATATTTACAACTTTGCCAGCTATAGAAGTTGATTTAACACGCCTATAATATCAATTATATGTATATTATTATTTTTGTGATCCTCTTTTATCAAGATTATATGTAATTTTTTTGGAATTGATGATTTAAAAATCTTAAGTTAAACAGAATGTTTATAATCCATTCCTGATTAATTTAAGTTATTCTCTTTCACACAGAAATCTTATCTAGTAAAACGATAAACTAAGCTAAAAAAATGTAGGAAATAATATATCGTGTGTTATATCATAATTAAACTGGGATTTCATTTTCTACATGGATAATTATTATTTCCAGTGTTCATTAAAATATAAGGATCTCCAAAATTTTATGGTTAAACAATTTTTTTTGTCTATGATATAAAATAATTACTATCTATTAAAATGATGTGATACAGAGATGAATCTGATTTTTTAATAATTAACGTAAAGAATAAAAAGAAGCATGTGAATCTTTATAGACATGGAATGATATAATATTAGAAATCTAATAAATCACCATTTTTAATTGATATAAAACGAACGAATGTTATCTACCATGACAGCTTATATATATATTTTAAGGTTATATTTCTTATAAAATTTTTTGTTTACTTGCGTCTAACTCATGATTGCTCTACACGGCAATTTGCTGTTATATTTTATACAAAACCATCTAATATCTAATCATTGTACATTTTACGTCTAAGATTTTTATTTATAAGATCTATCATAAATCTATTGTTTTGCATATGTATTCTTTCTTTCGAATCTCATATCCATAATCTAGAGCATATACAATAAAAAGTGGTGTTTATGCATATATTTGCTATGCATATTTTTGCTATGCATAAAACTAAGATTAGTATTTTTTATTTAACGGCTATATTTATAGTCGTAATTTTAGTTTTTGTTCTCAGGCACAGCTTGCTTGATTCTCTGTAAACAAAGCGTATTTATACTTTCGGCTATCTTCTCCAATCCATAGTCTTCTTCAATATCCCTCCTTCTTTTGAGACCTATTAATTCAAGGGTTTTATTCAATCCCAAGGTTTGAATATATGCCTCAACCTGGTTAGTGACATCTAGTTCTTTCAGGTACCTTCTATGATATCGTGTCACCACTCCGTCCCATGTTATAACATATGGGATGATTTTTGTCTTGCATTTGTATATTAATGACAGTTCAGATGCTAGCAGGTCATATTTTCTGAATTTTTCGTTTTCAACTATGTTTATATTATCAATACTTTTTACGCCAATTTTGATCAGAGTGATGCAGTTCTTCTTTTTGTCATATACAAAAAATTCAGGTCTTTCATAAGATAACTTTAAGTCTGTTTATATTCTTGTATCAACTTTTATCTCTGCGAATTCGTTTTCCATTATTTCTTGTACAGAGTGTCTGCGGATTTTCGGGTTTTTTATAAATTGTATTTTCTTGCCAACATAAAGTGAAGACATCTTACAATCTCGTTGTGTCTTCTTGTATAGTCATGACCAAGCATTTTTTTACATCTGCTTGCTAAGTGGTCGACAGTTTTAATTGAGTCGTTACAGTGCGGGCACCTTGATCTATCTCCAAAGAATACGTTTCTATCCTGAATAAAGCAGAATCTCGCCTCTTCTAATGGTCTGATATATCCATATTGTAGCCACTTTATGGAACCTAATATTTTAAGCGTTGGATTTTTATGAACATCGTTGAGTTTTTGATGTAGTGTTTTTTGTTTTATTTTACACAATAAACTCTCTTTTTGTTTTAATTCAAGCGGAGGAAGGTCTATGTCAACGAGACCATATTTTGTTCTGAGGAATTCATTTATCACGGGAGTTTGTGTGTTGCATTCAAATTTTCACATTTAAATATTGCGGCTTTTCTGGGTGATTGTCCTTTTTCTTGGTTTAGAGTTTTATATAGTAGGTAGAGTATTCTTTCGGATTTAAACTCAATATTTTCCAATCCCCGTCCTAGTTCATTTCTTTTAAGATAAATCTTTTTTTATTGGCTGGTTGTAAGTGTATTCCATTTTCTATTAGTATTCGCTCGATTTAATCATCTAGCTTTCTAAAATCTTCTGGTTCTAGCTTTAATAAACCCACATAGTAGTTTATCAGTGATATTGCATATTCATTAATCGCCTTTATTATGTTTTTACCATTTTGTTATGTTTTGTATGTGCTTTTAACTCTTTCTAGCATTTCTTTTCTGATTTTATCCATCGTTTCGGGTTTAGTTCACGATTTGAAATCTTCCAGTATCCCGAGATATTTATATCCATCTTTTCCTACTATACTGTGGCATTATCTTTGCAATTTATATTGTTAGTAGCTGATTTGGTATAGTTAATTTCCATTCCGATACATCCGAAGAATTTCGTTGCTTCATTGGACATTAGTTTTAAGTTACTTTCTTCTTTCGACAAAATCTTTAAATCGTCAATGAAAAGGAAGTGATTGGTTGTAAATGCCTTCTTATCAAGGTTGATGGATATAGATGGAAACTTTTCATTTAATCGGCGGCTTAGCATATCCATACAAAGAACAAACAATAGTGGAGATAGGCTATTCTGAGTGTATAATCACCTTTTCAATTTTTTTCTTTAAGATTTCTTCATTGTTTAATCTTAGAGATAACTTCTAGTTTTTTGTTAACACGGATATAAAGGCAATCATCTATTCTTGAATGTTAAGATTTTTTAAGCTGGACAGAAGATACTCGTGGTCGATTGAGTCAAACGCTTTTTTATACCCCACCATGTTACGTGTAATTCATTATTATGTTCACTGTTAATTGCAACGTTTATCATGGCTTGTTCCTTAGCTCCCTGTACTTTCTGACGGTACCAAGTTGGTTTTCTGATAGTAGGTTTCGGGATTCGACGTCTTTCTGTAGTATCATTGTGACAGCTTTAGTTGTCAATTTATATAAGTTTGACATGCATGTTATAGGTCTAAATTCCGATCCATTTAAAACTTGTTTTTTGAGTATGAGGTATGTGATCATAGAGTAGAACCAACTTTTTACCTCTTTGTTTTCAAGACATATTAATTTTACTGTTTCATATAATATTGGGTGTAATTTTGCGATTTTTTTGATGAAGAAGTTGTATATACCATCGCATCTAGCAGCTTTCCAGTTAGGCACGTAGTTGATGATCTGGAAAAATTCTGTTTCAGAGATAAAAACTATTTGTGGTGTGTTTTCCAGCGCGTTTTTGCGCAGGTAAGTATCGACGTGTAAAATTTCCGTGCTTTAGTCCACATATTTGACCAGAAATTCACAATATTTTCCTTATCTGCCTTAATTTCTGATTTTACCGTATCTGTTAATGCTCTAATAAATTGTCTTCTGTTGACTTCGAACTGGGTATTTGTTTTTTTTAATTCTTTTCCTTCATGTTGCTCTATCTGTTTATTTATTAATCTTATTTTATCGTTATTTTTAGTAATCACTTCAAGGACATCATTTTTTTTGTCAAGTATCTTGTTATTTTGTCATAAGACTTTTCTAGGAAATCTTGCCATACTTTCTGGGAGTTTTACTGTGTTTCTTACGTAGGATTTGAGGGTTGTGTTAATTTGATCATATCTTTTTATTTTTTCCTACTTTATTAGTACGTAGGATTTGAGGGTTGTGTTAATTTGATCATATCTTTTTATTTTTTCCTACTTTATTAGTACGTAGGATTTGAGGGTTGTGTTAATTTGATCATATCTTTTTATTTTTTCCTCCTTTATTAGTACGTAGTTTAATCCTTCCTGGACAGATTTTGATGTTAACTCTTCGTAACTCTTTTGGACAGCTTGCAAGATCTTTTCTATATCGCACATGTTTTGAGGGCGGTGGTTGGTGATGTGCGCATTAACCGCTAAATTCAGACCTTAAATTATATCGCTTTTAACATTAGCATATGGTATTTTTCTTGTTCTAGGGTGTTTTGTGATGTCCGTATTTTCTAAGTCCGTCAGTACTCTGAGAAATGTTTTTTATGCATCTGTCGAGATTAATGCAATGGTTAAGTGTTTTATAGTCTTCCTCTTGATCGCTTTGTTTTCTTCTTTCTCTTTCTATTTCTTTGAACTTCCGGACTTGTCTTCTTTTCGCATCATTATCTTTTAGAATGTTTGATGATTACCCTTAAATTTCAGTCATGCTTATATCACAGTTGAAAATATCATTGTGACTCATTAGGAACTCTTGCCAGCCAAATCTCGGCATTCTTCCGAATCGTTTTAGGATCGAGGTATAAGCCTCTTGAATCCATTGCTCTTTCTCGGCGGGTGTATTCTTGCAGATGGCTATGAGAATAAGAAGAGCCGTGGTATGAATGCGTGTGGTCGTTAGAGTTTCAGGCAATTTGTCGGTTGAGATTATCGTTGCAGGATCGGTTTTTGAATGTTCATCTTTGTAGTTCTCCTCTCCTGTTTTTTCTTTATTCCCCATTTTTAACTAAGATTATACTATTATATACGTAAACAAATGTAAAACGGCTATAAATTAATACAGTAAATTTAATTTTTGCGTCAAAATTTGCATTACCCATAATGATCAAAAATTTGATATTTATATTTGTTTATTAGGTAATTATTTGATTTTAAATCAGCATTTTCTATTATTTCTAAATGGAAGATAATAAAAAGCTCTTATACTTTTATCGAATTTTGTACACATATAACATAATGTAGTAAATTTATCGCCAGTGTTATTTAGAAGTATTTACTTGGATATTTTTTTGCGGCTTCGATATATGGTTTATAAAAAGAGCTGAAACATAAAAATCAACAATTTTCACAATAATATAAATGTATGTAGTCAAATTTATTACAATATTGTATTTACAAATGATGTGTTATAAAAATTAGCTTTCACTTTTAAACATAGATTTGAAGTGAAATAATTCTATAATCAACATGGCAGTTTTTATTTGTATTTATCGTAGAAAGTTTTGTCTTGAATAAAAAAGTCCGACAAAAATGTAAATCATCTTATAATTATTTTGATATGCTTTGTTGTTGATAATTCACGCCATTTATTATGACTCATAAAATTTCTTATGAATATATAATTTCAAAAATTCAACATTTCTACATAACGATATACAATACAATTTCATAACAATTCTGTTTAGAAAATAAATTTATGACACAACAAATTATGTGCGTATTATTCTTTTCTGCTTAAAACTTTGTATTTCTCATAAGAAACGACATAATTTTATACTTAGATATTTTATTGCTCTAAATAGCTTTTTCTGTACCTTCTCCGTACTTTTACTGTAATTTTGCGATATTAATACGATCATATTAAGTCAAGCTGCTTGATCTTTAATGGATTTCTAGCATACTAATATTCGAAAAGCGATATTTTGAGATCTAGTGAATTTGATGTCATATAAACCTATTTGTATTTTAAAAAACTAGTTATAACAATAAAAGGTTAATTTTTCATTTACATATAAATTTTATTTTTTTTTCATTTTGAAAAAGTGTAGACTTTAATAAAACGTTAAGATATGATTATATCGTCTAAAAAGATGCTTATAATCATCCAAGTCTGTATTTATGAATTTCAAGATGTAATGGTACTTCTATTGATTTAAATAAGTAATGCTTATAGCATATCAACAACACGATAAACAAGCTAAAAAATTTCCCTGTTCGCTTCAAGAACACATAAACAAGAAACTTAAGATATATTTCAGTGTATATCTATAATTTTGGATAATTTAGCCTTATATTCTTTTTGTCTTCTTTGTTTTTATTATTGTCATACTATAGGTTTAAGCAAGCATCAACATTTAAAATTGTATTAATGCATTTTATTTATTTTTTATACAAAAGCTATACAAAATCCTATATCAATATTCAAAAACGAATTGGTGATATATTCATTATAATCAATTTCATTGTATTTTTTTGTAAAATTGATCAACTACTGTGTGTTTATATGTTTCATCTAATTTAAATATTCTATATTTTTTACAACTTACAAATAAAATATTATAATTATAATGTTATAAAAAAAATATATTTTCTCAAATAACAGTGCATAAAGAAAGTGAAATCTAGGAAAATGTTAGGATATGGTTCCATATCTAGTTTCTAAAATTAATAAGATCGTTATGAAAATATATGCTGTTTATGAAAAAACAAAAAGAATTTCAGATTTACATTTTATAAATTTTTTAGCACATTTAGCACACTATTCGAGTTATTAATAGACTTCTAAATTCCAAGCTATATTTTAAAGGTTAAAAAGGTTTCATAGTTAATAATATTGCTAAATAATCAAAAGGTGTTTATTATAGATTTCTAATGACTTCGCAATACGGAACGTAATAAATCGGTTGAAAAATATATGCAATAAATTTATGTTTGGTTTATCAATATGCTATTCGTGCACTAAAATCAAAAAACATTGGCCAAGCTTAGTTGAAAAAAATATAAACCCCTTTCGTAGTTTTGTTCCTTAGTACTAAAAATATGTACATACCATAACGAAAATCAAAGTCTAATGGATAAATTTTTTATTGCAAATAACTTATCATGTAAATATAATATATAATTTTGTATTATGAAATACAAGAAATGTTCGTATAATTTATTAAGAGATATTATTTAAAAGTTTTATTTTTTTCTATTTTTTTAAGACCTATTTCAAAAGAATAACATTTATGCTACAATTTTAAGGGATTTCATTACACAATAAAATACTCGAGTTTTATAATATAAATTCATTTTTTCCAAATACTTGCAGGTGCGTTGCAGGCAAATAATATACAATAAAAGGCGATTTATATTATTTTATTGCGAAAAAATTGGGTAAAAAACCAAAGAGTATCACGTCAAAATATTATTCTGAAATATGTCTATAGTAGGCGCTTATATAATTTTTGGACATCAAACTATTTTTTAATGAATTCAGAAGTGGTTTCGCGAGGTTAAAATCAAATTTCACACATCTAGAAAATCAAATTATAAGTATATATAATAAATGAATAGTAAAAATTAAAATAGAAACGCTACAAATGACACTATAAAATTTGTAAAAGGATACAAATAAATTATATTTTTGGCTTTTTAACATATCTTTTATCTATAGATATTTATACTGCAATATTTTTATCTTTTTAAAGAGATTTCAAAAATTTATCAAATATTTCATATATAATGTTTTAATGATTATATAAATATAATCTAATACGAAAAAAGAACATTTTTTCTATTTTAAAGGTTTTAAAATAAATTATTCTGGTATATAAACAATGTTTACTGCGCTCAGGTAGCATTAATCTTTATAATCAGATTAATATGTTATTTATGTAACTGAAATACCTCTGAATTGTTAAATGATCATGCAGAAAATGACTTAGATAAAAAAATTTGATTACATTTTTTAAACATTTATAGATTTTAGTTTTTGTATTCTTGCAAAACATTAACATAATCCGATTTCAATTTTTTAAATATACGTCGAAAATTATGAAATCTGGGGTATATCATAGACGTGATTTATTTCATATGCACTAACAAACTACGTTTCTAAAAAAATACCGTTATCTAAAATTCTTAATACTTTAAGACATTATTGAATAGTTTTATGCGCAAAAATATGTATTATACCAATAAAGTTTTTGTATTTGCTTTTGAATTTATGTGTCTTATATATTTTACTCCTTGTTCTTTTACAAATGAATATATAATTCTATATTTGAAGTATTATCTATATGAATTTTTTTTTGTTCTAGTATTTTATATTATAAATTTCTTTCGTACATATACGTTTTTTTATGTCATATATCATAGCTTCATAAAATTTCTAAGCCTCTAAAATTTATAACACAAATAATATATGTAATGATTCATTTCAAAAAATATATAATCATAAAAAATTATTTACATGCAGAGGATTTACTAAATAAAAAACGTAAAATTCGAAAAATGCAAAATACAAATACAATGTCATGTAGTATTAATAGAAAATGACTGAAAAAATCTATTATATGTCGACATTTGTAATATATGAAAGCATAAATTAATTTGAACATATCACTTAAATCAGATCAAATACAAGATTACAACATCCTAAAAACATATGTAAAATTAAGTATTTATATTGATATACATTAATTGTTCAGATTAAAAATTTCAATAATGATAGTTGTATATTTTATTTAAATATTTCCATACTTATTGTCCTTATATATTAATAATTTAATATTGTATGTGTCAATATAAAAAAAAGTACTTATTTTATTGTTTTATTGAAGCATGTAAATATATTTTCTTCTTATTGTTTTTTTTTATTTATTTTTTGGTCCCCCCCCAGTCATCATTATTGAAGTCTAGAATTTTAGGAATCAAGAGTATGCTACCAAACTGCCGCAAGAAGCTTTTAATTCTAAAATCCAACGATTCTAATTTTTTCAAATCTTGTTGCATCGCTATTAAAGACAGGATCAAAATTCTGATTATTATGTAAGCTAGATTTATTTGACTGTCAGGTTCCTCGGCACTAAATCTTTCGTGATCAGTTAGTTTGATTTTTTTTGAGGTTTCATAATCTGATTTACCTTCGTTCCCTGGTGTTTATGATTTCTTTGTTCTTTTTTTAAAATAGAAAATCTCCAGTTCATGGCTTTCAAAAAAGGGTAAAGAAGGCTTATCTTTTATAGCCTTTAATTTTTCTAGTACGTTCAAAAGTATTCGCTTGACCCTTTCACGTTTTTTTTTTGAATTAAATTCCTGTAGTTTCATACCATTTATCTTTACTTCTGTTTCGGGTAGACTTTTTTTTAAACTAGCACGTAAAATGTTGTTCATTTCTCTGTATATGTTTTTGAGCAATTGTTCTTGATAAAACATCCACAGTAGATTTATCATTGTATTTTTTTTTAGATCACGTGCAATTATTTTAGTATCCACCATTTTGTAAAATTCTATATTACCTTTACTGTTTGAATCACACAGTTTCAAAGGATTTCTTCTACTATCCTTTGCTTGTGCATTTATTCGATCACTAAAAAAATCCTGATTTATTGCGGACCCGAATTTTAGGGTTGCTTTAATTCTATCCAACAATATCACTATTGTATATATCTCATCTGATTCTAATATTTTTTTATTAGCCACATTTTTCCATTCTTCTTCTTGAATGTCTTTGCGACATGTTTTAAAAAATGAAACTATTTCTATCATATTGCTCAAATCTATATCAGATTTCAGAGGGCCTGATTCTTCTTTTTTTATTGTGTTCATAACATTTTTTTCCTCTTCATCATTTTTCTTAAGCATGCAATGACCCATTGAATTTGATTTCATAACCTTCAATGCTTCACGGGTAGTAAAATTTGAGATTACAAATATGATATGAAAGAATATATTCATTTTATAAAATATCAAAAAAGAAATACATTTATACTGATTGTGATAATTTTTGATACGCAGAACGTTTTAGATTTTAATTTGTGTATAAATTAAAAAAGACTCATCTAGATCGCATAAATGATATTATGTGGAGGGCACCATATTATAAATGTCTCATATAAAACGAACTATATATATTCAGACTTTTGCTATATTATCTTCTAAAAGCAAAACCTCAAAGTTTTAGAATATTAAATTTTCTCTAAAGGAGAAGTGTGATTACATTAAAAATAAAATTGATTTTAGATATACTTTACCATTGTATAAAATCGATAATTGCATTATTAAATAATAAAAACGCTAAACTTAGAAATATTAAAAATAATTTATACAAAAAAAGATATTTTTTAGTCGAAATCTGTAAAATGGTATCTAATATATAATGTTAAAAAAAATTACAAATATTTTAATTTATTTTTTTAGTTTGATTCACAGTTTTTTATCGTTGTTCGAGCAAAACTTCACAATACTACATATAACAGAATTTGCAATTCTTCTTTTCATCTCATCATTTTACAATCTTTTTCGATGTATCTTCTTCACTCAAGACTTATTAGTTTAAGTGTCTTCTACAATCCTATTGTTTTTGCGAATGCTTTCGCTTTTGTTGGCATTTATTACATCTTCAGATACGACTTTTGGTATTTTAACACCAAGTAAACAATTATTTATATTTATTTTTATCGTTTTATTTCTTGATTTAAAAATGATTATTATAGATTTTTGGTGCGAAAAACTATAAAATTGTCCATATATACAGTATAATTTGACATAAAAATTAAAAGGTTTCTTTCAATAGCTCAAATATATAATAAATTTCTTTTTATTTCGATTGTTTTTCCGGGTTACCAGTAAATCTATCTAAACAACAGCTAGAGTTTTATAAATGTAGAAAGTGCATTAATATAAGCTATATTGCACGTTTATGGCTTTACTTTCTATTTTCGTAAGTGCTATTACCAATTCTTTAAGGCTTGGTAATCACATAAAATTTTATCTAAGTTAAAAATACTTGGCTAACAAAAAATTAATGTCCATATAACAAATTTAAACAAAGAATGATTTCTATAACCGTATTCACAGACAACAAAAAAATTAAAGCGGGGTTTACATACTTTTGATATACTTCTAACTATCTATACAAAAGATAAGCATATAAGTTTTTTGTGCAATGAAATATGGGATATTTACTTATTTTATAAACTTTATTCTTTCTATAAAGGCACTTCATATGATACTATCGATTAGATCTTCTTCAATAACTTGCTTCAATAAAATACATATCTTTCCAGTTTACTATAAATTCATAGTATGAATAAAGTAAAAAATATTCTATGTAACAAATAGTTTTTTTCGAAGCCTGTTAGCCTGGTGTGTACACACTATTCCATGCTGAAACAAATTGTATAATCTTTGTCTTAGCATGCAAATAATGCAAAATCGATAGGCTAGCTGATCATATAGAATTGGTTTCTTGTCTATAGAATATTTTTATTATCACAACTTGTTACAAGATTTCTTTCAATATGATACATTTTTTCGTTTTTTATCGTATATATAAGTAAAGGCCTGTTACTATAAAACTGTATAAATTTTTGTATCGAATCTAGAATTTTTATACAGAAAGTAAATCAATATACATTTTTACTGAATAATTGAATGTTCTGTGTTACATTAAAGATATTTTCTTCACTAGCATGAAGTAATGGGGTCTTACTTTTTCATTCCGTCTCTTCGTGTAATCGTACACTAACAGTTTTTTAATAGTTTTATATGTGCAAGATTTTTAAAAATTTATCACTGTGTGTATTTTTATTTTCTACTTAAGAAATATGCATCCTCAAATATGAAACAAAGTCAGGATTAATCGCCAAATATATACTCATACTATATTCACGCAATATAACGTAGAAAATATAACTTTGAGTTATCAAAGCTATATAAAAAATTTGATGGGGAGTTTTATGGTTGTAAGTTGAAGAGATACCATTTTTGTTACCACTTAGACTTTAGGTCAAACTTTGAGTATTTTGTTACATTTTAAAACATTTTCAAGTCGATTAGGCCAGGTGTAGTTGCGCTTTTCCATTATTCATGGTAGCTCTTCACGGTTATTTTTCTTCTTCTTATAATAATGAATGTTTCAAGTGGATCAGCTTTATTTTAGATCATAACACTTTTTTTCTAATATACGTCGAGATTTGTTTCTTATCGAATATATAACATTTTCTTTTTGTTCAAAGACCTATTTATTTAAGAAAGGGTTCTTATGATTATAACAGAAATTAGTAATACAAAGTCTTTGTTTTCACTTACCCAAAAGAACATTGCGATACGGCATAATAATTCATAGCAGTGATTACTAAGTACTCTGTAGTCTAGTTTTACATTTAATTTGTAAAATTCCATAAATTATTTCTAGGTTATAAAATTAGTCCATATTAGTCTCGAGTATCGGTTCTTATATATTCCAATGTGTATTTGGTCGTATTTTTCTGGCAGTAATGTTACTTTTACTTTGATATTTACAATATATGTTTCTTATTTTTTCGTGTAAGTTCCTATTCTTATATTATAAATTTAATGTCTGCTTCTGTGTCTTATTTTCAAGTTTGCGCGTCTTTATGTAGAACCTCTTGTGATTCTGCAGAAAAATATTGTTGTTTCCAAATGTAGGAAATTTATCTTTGATAGATACTGCTGTGCAAAGAAAGTTTAAAATTTGACTATAGTTTTTGTACGCAGCACAAAAATGTGTGGTTAAAACCTTATACGATGGCATTTATTTTCCAATTAACGTCATATATTTGCCTTCATGATTTAGTATTGAAATTTTATATCTGTCATTTTTAAGTATAGAGAGAAATATAAATGTTCATTTTTATATACATAGCTTCATAAACAGCTAGTAAGTATCCTAATCATATGAGTTACAAGTTTTCTTAAATTCTAACCACTACACGTGAAATCAGTGAACATACTTTTTTCACTGCAAATATATCATCGTCGCCTCTTAGCTCGTAAATTTAAAGGATAAAAAATATAATAGACAATGTACTTTTATATTCATGTTGCTTAGTACTACAATGTTATTATCAAGAAGATTACCTCATTATGGTTACCATTTATCACGTAAGCCTGAATTTAAATCATTTAAGGATTTTTTGTTGTGATTTTTTATATTAGTATTACCGTAAAATATATTTACTTCCTCTATTTAAACGTATCATTTACACCATCTCGTAAAATGTTGCTTTAATTTGGACATTTTCATATGAAACATTGTTAAATTCTGTCATAAGCAGCAGCGTTTGTGTTAAAAAAAAATCGAATTGATTAGTAGTGAAGTTATGTGTTGCCCAGTAGCTTTGGCTTTTTCTCACAGGTGTTTAATTTTGCAAATAAATATCAAATTTTCATGTTTCGGCATAATTCTTGGCCGAATCTTGATTTATATATATTCGGCTTTTTTAAATATTGTGAAATTTATGTGCGATTTTAAGGGATCTTTATGTACTCGTTTACGCATGTTTTTAATTTGAGTTATTTTTCTCCCATAAAAAAATTGCTTTTTTTGTTTACGGAGTGCCTTTTTTTGTTTTTATAATGCACATTCTATGTTTTAATTAATAAGAAAGTATTTTTAGCTTTCTTTATTGTTTTCAATCACCCCTAAGGCTTTTTTATTATTTTTCGTCGTATTTTATAAGTATATTTTTGATACGGGTAATTTTTATAAAACATTTATGAATATCATTACAATATCTAAGGGATCCTTTGAGGCCATTTTTTAGCATTCTTTATAGAAGCTTTATGATCTGGGCGTAAACAGCTTATATCTATTTGTAATTATCTGTGGTAAATCTTGCAGATTTCTGTGGTTAAGAGAACTCTAGTAATATTTTGTGTGATTATTTTACGTCAAAAAATCTTGTTACTGCAATTATACTTAGACATGATTTGTTTTGTTATTTAGTCTTTGTATTTTTCTTTCCTTCTTTAACCTATTATCAGATACCCATATCAAAAAAAAATTATATTAATGCGGTGAATTTTAATGTACTTATATTATCCAAATTTAAAAGTACACTTATTCAATCGATTTTAATTGTTTTGAATATCAGCTGATTGATATTATAGTACATTTATTTTGAGCCATAAAAAAGCTAAATATCACATTCAACAATTCGATTTCCTTCAAATCATAAAAAATACAAAAATTTTAGAAAATTGAGACTTTTTCAGTAAAACCATTAAAATATATATGATAGTCTTGATTTTTATTATTTATTATTTATGAGCATCCGATTTCTGTGTTTATAATAAATATTTTGTGATGTTATGATTTTGTAAAACAAAGATAAAATTGACTCAATAGTTATAAGTATAATAAAACAAAAAAATATATCATTTAGAGTTCTTTTATTTATTTGTCGCACCCCAGTCGTTAAATCCGATGCCAAGAATAGGAGTAGCCATATGTTTCCTATGAATCTTCCATGAGGTTTTGCATTCCATTTTTGAACACCCATATTTTCTTTCATTGTTCAAATCAGTTGTTGACCGGATCTTAGTTCTTTTAAGAGCATCCTCTAAAGTAATTTTGATGTCAGGAGGTTCATTACCAAATTTGCCATGATCAGTTAGTTTAACTTTTTTTGAGGTTTTTAAGATTGATTTTTTTAGTAGATCAAAAATACTCAGTTGGTAGTTATCAAAAAAAGGCAAAGAATGCGGGTCTCTTATAGCCTTTGATTTTTTGTATAATATCAAAAATAATTTCTTGTACTTTGATTGGTTTAGATCCACCGAATTTTCTACCCGCTTTATTTTATTTTTCTTAACTTCTGTTTTGAAGAGGAAATTTTTCATAAGAATTGTTGAAATCATGATTATTAACTTATGAGAGTTTTTGAACTTAGTATTGTCATAAATCATATACAGCAAATTTCCTCTTTTATCTCTAAATATTGTTTTAGAATTTTTTTTCCTGTCAACCAAATTATTAATCTCTTGTATTCCTATTATTATAGAATTTTTCGATTTTACAGTGTGTAATGAATTTTCACTATCTTGTTTATCTTTTTTCTTTCGATCCATAATAAAATCTTGATAAAAATTCGAGCCCTCATATTTAAAGCTTCCGTTTAATCCTTCTATTACGCCATTTGTTTTAGAGATCATATCAGATTCTGATATTTTCTTTTTGCATAAATCAATCCCCTCTTTTATTTTTGAACATTCATTCTTGTAATTGTTAATAAAAAAGCCTTTAACCGATTTATCATCTGAATTTCGGTGATAATCTAATATTTCACAGAAGTATCCTATTTCTTTCTCCTTGTGAACTTTACAATAAGATGATAGATCATCAAATTCTATCTGATTCCTCGTGTTCATCATATATATTGTCCTCTCTTCATTGTTCATCGGCAAACAATCACACGTTTTGTTTGATTCCACTTTCTCTTTACTGGTAGATACATATAAGATTGCACTTATCACATAAAAGAATGTATTCATTATATCAAATATAAGAAAGTTCTGTATTTATATCAGATTGTAAAAATTTGAAACAAATAACGTTTTAGACTGAAATTAATTTATAAATTTGGAAAATTCATCTAGATCTGATTCTATAGATTTTTGTTCAAGTTAATAAATTTATAATGTCGCTTTGGCAAAAAAATATTTCTATTTTCATTTTGATATTTTTATAAAAGCAAAATTATAAAATTTCTAAAATATTAAATTGTTTTGAAACAAAAAGATATTTATTAGTTAAAAAGAACTTTATTTTAGATATGCTTATATACAATATAAATTTAAAATTTTAAATATAAAAAGTAAATTTCTTGAATTCTGTCAAAAAAATAGCTTATGATTGAAAAAAAAAGAATACATATATTATTAAAATATGTATATTTTTTTTCGAACAATGATATTTGCTTCGAAAATTTTTTTATTGCATCTATATATTTATAAAAAGCTTATTTCACACGAAAGCTGGGTTATATGTTGTTTATATGATACAGTCCTAAATGATATAGAAGCATAAATGTTTTACAGCTTTTTCGTATTCACTCTCTATCTTCTACTTACTTAAGTCATACTTTCATATATTAAATGTTTCTTAAATCAAAATATTATTATATTTACGTATTGAATGCTAGAAGCCTTGTATCTACTATCAAGTAGATACGAATAATCAATTTTAATATAGAACGCAATACAATGATCGGATTCTTAAAGATATTTTTCAATAATACACAGTTTTTTGTTTATATAACTGTCACTTTTATTAGCCAAAAATTATCAGAATATTAGTATTTAATATTCATTTTTATTTTTTCATTATAAAAATAGTATATTGCCTTATGCAATAAAAAAATCATACGTATATTACAATCAGAAAGCATGAACTCATTTAAAATCATATATTTTTGAAAAAATTATGGGCAATATAAATAAAAATATAAAGACAAATACGCTAAAAATCATTTTAATCTAACAATGCTAATAGGCATTTGTATTTGAGTACTAGGCTTATAGTAAACCCAAGGTTTTCTTCTTATAGCCTAATAAAAGTATATATTAGATTTTGGTTTTTAAATGCCATAATAAGATACAAAATACCATTGGTAAGCTTATTCTGTTGAAATTCTTATATTTCTGAAATTAAGAAAAGCTCACTCGGAATAACCTTGGAAGAGCCTTTCTAAAATTTCATAATTTAAAGGTTTTTTTTATAAAAACGAACACAAAGTTTGCAGAAAAGAATATCTTACTATAAAATTTCATGTATAAAAGCTAAGATAATATTGATATCTTTTTTATAAAATTTTTAAATTTTTAATCTAGGTATATCTATTTATTAAGCACCATTTTTGCCTTCCACACTGTTTGAATCAAACTTTGTGTTGGCATCTATCTAGTTTTTTTATAATTTACAAACCATCGTTTTCAAGCTCACTATATACGTTTGATATGTTACCTTGGAATTTGAGTGGAAAGTGGTGTAATATTCACATTTGTATTGGAATTTCTTTACAGTACATATCTTCCCTATATATATCACAAGCCGATCTTTAATCAAGTATTATTTTATAAATTCCAATGCATCATACATATTTGCTAGTATACCTATTGAATTTTTTGCATGCAAGTTTCTTCTCATAAACAGCAATAATTACATGTGCATTTTAAAGTATCTCGCAGGCTTTTTTATGTATATAATCTTCTTAGAATTTAAAACCATTTGCAATCCTTATTTTTCGAAACACCAGCACTTTCAACCTTGTTTATGATCGGCGTCTTTAACATAGAGATTAAAAATGATCAAAAATTTGGATTTTTATTATATGTTATGCAGATTTTTATCTGAATTTTTTTTTACCACATCTATTTAGGATCTGTAGTATATCTATTTAAGTCATTCGTCAATATTTTTGCATGGCAATTCCTTTTTTTCTATGTTTATTTTATTTTTATGCTTCTGTTGACTAATAAATTACCCAATTTACAAAATTCTTAAATTTAGTTGTTAAAAAAAGCAAAAAAGAATAGATTAACAACGAGATGGTAAATAAATTTGTGGAAAATATATACAAAACTAAAAAAATTTCTCATGTAATTCAAAAGCAATTCAAATTAATTTAAAATGTGGGTCTTCAACTGAACTAAACTTAAAAACGCATTTTATATAATAAATAGTGAGAACATTGCAAAAAAAATACGCATAATAATTTTTTATCTTGAATATGCGTTTAGTTAATTAAGCGATTTTTCTTGCTGAGAAAGAGTTTTAATAAAATACTTAAATACTTTAGAAAATCATAATCATATGTTTAAAATGTAAGTCTGACTTTTTATTTGCTTCCAGTAATTATCGACTCTTTCCAATTATGATCTTTTTGGGAAATACATGCATAAAAAATGTTACATTGAGTTTTTATATGGTTTATAGCTAGAAAAATATGCAAAAAATCTAAAAAATATTTTTATTTGACGGTTTGCGTACAAAAATATTATAATTTCCAAAAATACGTTTTTTATGGCATAAAAATTGTAAAAACAATCCGTCCAATTGTATAAATGTACTTATTTGAATAATATATTTCAAGGTTTTTTGACTCTATTTTCAAGCAAGTTACCCACACTTTTGGTTATACAGTATAGTTTAATCTACATATTCATTTTTTTTTAGCAAATTAACATATAAAATATAATATTTGCACTTAAGCTTTCTGCTTAGTATATGTACATTATAAGGTCGTTTTTATGCTGAAATCTAAATTTTTTTATAATTTAATGGCAAACATATGTTTTGATATTAATTTTAATACATAAACATCCTTGTTATGAATTAGCTAAAATATTAATAAAACTATTTATTTCAATGTATAAATATGAATGAATTTGTGCAATGAAAAACTTTATGGAAATTTTCAAAATTAAACGCGCAAAACTAGATGTGTATTTAAGACAGCACAAAAATATTTTGAATACGCAGTGATAATTTAGCAAATATTTAATGCTCTATTTATTTTAATTATAATTTGATTCATTTATTATTTTTTACAATTGTAAAATTATGATTTAATTTCTTTTAATTTAATTATCTAAAGTAATTTTCATATTTTCGTTATTCGCTATATGCTTTAAAACTTCAATATTTATTTGGTTCACCTTTTATTAACACACATTTTTTTCATTAACTACCTTTTATCTTTAAATTAAATCACAGACAGCGTGATTTTTTTCTTTACTAAATATCAAGTTCCATATTATGCGCATCAATTTATATAAAATTTGCTCTATAAATTATCCTTCTTCAAAAAACATAAGAATATTACGGTATGTAAAAAAAAATTTATATAATGACAGTTAACTACTAAATATAAAAATATTAGTGCACTACATATTTGTCTATTTATCTCGTATTTTGCAGCTTATTATATTTTTAAACCAAGAATAAGTCAGAAAAAATCTTTTTACATGCTAAAACTATTATGTTAAACCTTTTAAAGTCTGTTTTGCGTCTTAAATAACATTAACAAAAATAATTTTGTTTTTTTTCTTAATTTATCCGTAATTATTTTATGCTTCTTTTCTTGTAAGATCGACTTTAAAAGGATAAATAAAAAATACGTCACATAGCATTTTATCTCAATTCACACAAAATCATGGATCTATTGTCATCTTAACTTTAGTACCTATTAGAACGAAAAAAAGGAATTTATAACTTAAACTGGTTTTATTAACAGAATAAATATAAGTTTAACTATGCGAATATTAACATCTTAACGCACTGTTAGATGTGAATTAAAATGATTACAATATATATTCCAACTTTTACCTGATTTTAAGGTTGTTATTTTGCGTTTTTTCTTCAAGTAGTACGTGATATATTTACCATTGGAACATCATTTTTTTTTTCTTGGATAAGATCTCATCTATTAAATCTACGTTAATATTAATTTTTTTTCAAAGTCCACAAATTTCAACTTTGTGCTTAATTACATAGACATCATAAATACCACGATAATTATTATGAGTTCCATTTTACTCCCATGTCTATTACTATTTATGCATAATTTTATATTTATGATAATGTAGAATTTAGTTTTGGGATATTTATCTACTCTTAAAAAAATCGATGAAAATATAATTGCGGGTAGTTGCGTTATGAGTGAAAAGGTATTTTTTTGTTGTTGGAATATATAAATATGTGTTTTTTTGCTTGAATCTACTATACTCCTACACTCTAGACAAATTGCAATTTATTTGTAAAAACAGAATTTATTGTACCGATAAACAACCAAATATGTCAATTTTACAGTTTTTAGGCTACGGAAGCTTAAAAAGAACTGCACTGTGTTGTTTTTATCATATATGTGTCGTATAACCCTGTTGAAATTCGATTTATACAGGTCAAGGTATTTTTTGAAAAAAATTTATGGGTGGTATTATATTGTGACAGATAAATTATATATTTTTTATAAAATAAGATCTAGCTTTTAGGCTCATCGGTCTTTATTGGACTATACTATATTTTTTTATTCCGGGTATATTTCTTCAGATTCGATTATTTTAGAAATTTTAGGCTAATCGGTCTTTATTGGACTATACTATATTTTTTTATTCCGGGTATTCTTTTTCAGATTCAATTATGTTAGAAATTGTGTTATGCAAAGCTATATGTCACGATAATTTTAAATGAATTTTTTTTTGTATATATTTTCGATAATTATATATATCATTTTTATTATGGGTGGTATGGTTGAGTGGTTTACAAGTCGTACCCCAAGGTGAGGGGTCGCGGGTTTCACTTCCACCCCACTAATTTCCGAAACGAATTTACTCTAAAGAAAGATACCCAATAGGCGGCCAGTGAACAAGAAAAGATAAACCATAAAGCATTGACAAGTCATGAGAAATAGGAGGTTGTTGTGTAAGCCGTTGAACTGTGCCTCCAGAATGAAAAAAACCCACACCGTGAAGCAAGGATATAGGTAAGTGTAGAGTGTGGTTGTAGCTTGTAACTCTTAGCGATGAACAGTAGACATAATCCCTTTCCCACCTCATAAAGACTGCCGCCTATTAGAAATGGGAGAATCCGAGTGAATTCGGGTGACAAGATATGCTGGGGGAGTTCCACATGATGAAGCATCAGTAAAGCAATAGTTCCTATTAGTATAAAGCGAACTTCCTAAAGGTGATAGACGTAAAACATAAATAAATAAAGTAAATTCAAGTAGAATTTTAATATTTTCTTTATTAAATAACTTAAATTTTCTTTAAAGTTTAAAAATTTAAAGTGAAAACCGTCTTTATAAATCATCTAACTTCATTCTATTTTATGGGATGGCTAAAATAAGATAAAGCCCCAAATTAGTCCAGTATAAGTATTTCGCAACTTTTCTAAATTTTTATTTATGTTGTAATGCATTTCTTTATCTATAAACTATACAAAAATACACATATTACTTCTATTATTTTTTCGTGCTATATCATAATCTCTGAGCCAAGTCTTTCATTCTAAGATACATGAAAATCGAATTTAAGCTATAACTAACATATTTAAAAATTCTTAAACTAACGTAATATAGTCAGTATGTAGATTGGACTCGATATTAAAACTATTTATGCCTTGAATTATATCTAGAATATATGAAATAGAAAATAGATATGTGAAGAAAACTCTTTTTGTACATGCGCATGATTAGTATTTTTTTTATCACTTGATATGATACATTTTCTATTATGAATAAAAAATTTATTTATTTTTTATAAAAATTTTAAGCTAGTATTTTGTAATTCTAAATGCATTAATATTTAGATTTATAGAATAGACTACTTGTAAAATACCATACATGATATATAATCTTTTTTTTAACGCCGAGAAATATAAATTTCGATGATAAGATATTAAAATGAATTTTATTTTCTTGATGATTCAAATATATATACTTAAAACGTTTTCAGATAAATTAAGTATCCTTATAATAGTAAAAATAGTCTTTTTTGACAAAAAATCTTGCTTAATTTAGAATTAGGTGTAATGCCAATATTTTAACTTGCATCCCATTAAAAAAATTATACTTTTTGACTTTTTGCACCTATAATACCATTTATAGCATTCGATTAATGATAAAACTTAAAATTTTTATAAAAAAAAATTGGGTGAAGGCGCCTAGTTCGAGAAAATTTATCCCTGTAACCTATATTAATTTAGATGTATAAGAAAAAACAGGCATTTAGCATTCTTACTTAGCTAAATAATATATTTAAAAGAATAAAATCAAATATAAGTAACCAGTATCTCTTGGTTAATTTATATAAAATGAAATCAAATATAAGTGATAACTATCCTATTTTTATTTTATATAAAATGAAATCACATTAAATTTAAGCAATAAGCATATTTTGATAAATATATAGATCAAATACAATCTAATTAACAAATATTTCATGTATAATATAATTTTTTAAAAGCAACAACGCATAAAATATGTCCATATTAAGTTTTTCTAAGTAATTCGTCAGATGTTCTAACTTTTTAAATACCGAACAATAGGACATTAATCATCTTGCAATAAAGTGTTTTAGAAAAGATCTTAATAACTATACAATATATATAAATATCGTTAAAATTTTAATCTTGGAACATTAATCATAACTTTATGGATTTTAAATATTAACTTTTATTTTATTTTCTCAGTTTCCCCATCATCTTTTCAATCAAAAGGTATTTATAATGGTTAATTTATCATAAATATTGTCAGATATACATTATATTTGTATTTAGTCTTCCAATTAAAAACATTCATAATGTATATAAAACATGCTTGTGCATCTAATATCATATTCTTTTACTATAAAATGTGCTATAATTTAAATAAAAAATTTTTATCCGAAAGTTGTGATATCTTATCTAAAAATTTTTATAACCTATTCCAGCCATGAATGTTATTATAGTTGATTTTTTTTTTTTATTTTTTACTAAATCAAATTTATATGTATCTACAGAAGAAATATTAACATTAAGTTTGCTTTATCCCAAATGATTTTTTCTCTGAGCCCTTAATTATTATCGAAAAAAAAATTTATTTTTATGAATGTTTTTTTTTAATATTATTTAGTCATCATAAAAAATATTTGAACGACTCGTTAAAATTTTCTTTTTATAGTATTTATTTACAAAAAAATGTATAAATCATGGTAATATATGATTAATATATATTAATATCATGTAGATCAATTGACTATTTTTTTATTGTACGAAATATTTTATCGATCCGGATTCTCATCAATTTTTCCAATATACCATTTGTTTGTAAATCTTTTTTATGCATCATAGTAAACGATTATAGATGCGGATTTATATCGTAAGTTTGCTATTATATTTTATTATATTTATGAAAGTATAATATGCAACACCAAACACAATTATTGATACGAATTAGTATCTAAGTTACATATTTTATCTTATTATATTTAAGAAAAAAAATTTTAAATATAAAAAACAATCGTGGATGCGGATTATTATCTGCTTCTAAAATTTTTGTTTTTTTATTTTTAAAAATAAGAATCTGGTTGACATAGAAAATATTTATCACGATTAAAAAGTAGCGATTGTCGGAGGTCTAGATATTCGAATTCTATTCTTTCACTATAATTAAATTATTGCGTATTATACTCACGTCAGTACATTTATAAATAGCAAACAAGTAATTATTTCGGCTATCTACATGAAAAGAAACACTCTTAGGTTATTCCATTGTAAATAATACCTTTTAGTTTTTAAAGCATACTTGATTGTACCTTTGAAACATTTTTAATCAATTTTAGGATGCAAGTGCTAGTTATAAAATCTAAAATTGGTATTCAGAGGATGTTTCATCGTAGCGGTAACCCGTCGGTGTGGTCAAATTTAAACTGTTTATCTTTTTTTATTATACTTGAATTTTATTTTTCTAAAAAAAATATTAACATTATAGAAATATTTCTATAATTAATATTCATTACATCTTCAAAACTGATGTCCAAAGAATTATTTTTGTTTACTTATTTGATACTTGTGATTTCTAGATTGGACTCTTTATTTTTCAAAAAAGTATAAGAAAGAAAGATGTTTAAGAAATCTAGGCTATGTTTAAGAAAAGAAATATTTAGAAAATCCGGAAATATATTAAATGGTTATAATTTTTCTTATATCTGAAGAGTTTAATAAAATGATAAAACTATTGATTAAAGATGTAATGCTATTGATCCTTTGGAAAATAATATTGAAAAATAATCATATGCTAATTAAAAAAGAAGAAAAATATCTTTATTAAATACATTGGAACTAAAAAACTTGAATATCCTAGGAACTCCATATTTTTTTTATTTAAGTAGAATATGAACCATTGGATCTTAAACTTGAGTCTAAAAAATAAAATGAAGATAGATACTAATATATTAGTGAAGTTGGGAAATAAAATAACTACTTTTTTATTTTATTTTTTGTTAATACTATCATATTTATTTAGAATAAAAAATTATATACGTTTAAATTATATCAGCCCACTTTGAAATCAAAAAAAAAATTTCGCATAAAATCTTGATATCTTGCGATAACAACAGGTGAATTTTTTTCAAGAAAATAAAACAGTTGTATTTTAATAATCAAAGTTAAAATTTTTATCACTCCGTCTTTGTTTTTCTTCTACTGATCAAGAGTGTATACATAATGATTTCATAAATTACTATTCCATGTTTTTCTTCTACTGATCATAAGTATATGCATAATGATTTCAAAAATTACTATTCCATGTATTTATATATCTGGAAATATGTCAATTCTTTGAATTTCTTTTATATTTTCTAAAAATGAATATGGCCAGATTTTTAGTGATTTTGCAATATGCCTCCAGAACAAGTATTAAATGAAAGAAAAACAAGCCTCAACAATGACGTGTAAATTAGAATTATTCAATAATCGCATTTCTTTATTCCAAAAAAGAATAGGAATGGAAAAGCAGTACATACATATTTGTTAATATATTTAGACCACAATTTTTATAAACACTTTTGATTGGATATTTATTTATGAAGTAATTTTCTTTTTATCGATTTTATCTATTTAGACGTAATCAGCGTGTTGGGAATATCGCACAACTCCTTAATACATCTTTTATCCCCTGCCCTGATCTATATCCATTAAATTGCTCTTCTTCTCTAAATGAGATGAGTTCAAGTGTCTTGCGGTGTGAGAGTGCTTGCATGTATGCTTCCACTTCATCCAGGATTTTCAACTTCTTAACATATTTTCTATGACTAACTATATTATATGTGACATTTCGGATGAAGTCATCTGCTAATGACGACCGTTCACGTAATAAAATCTTAATTTTTAGCCTATAAAAATAAAACATAAGTATAATATTCTAAATTTGTGTTTAGTATTGTAAGAATTCATATTAAAGTATGATTAAAGATAAATAGAAAGAAAGAATTTTTCTATGTGCATATCAGACCCTCGTTCCTTGTAAAATATCACAATCATACCACACTATGTGGCTTAAATTATATACGTGCACCGAGAAATCAATTAAAAAAGTATAATTAGCATATTAAAGTGTTTTTTATATTAAGAAGATTTATTTTACTGTATAACAGCTTAAACATATTCTCTGCATACTCAGAGGGGCGATAAAAGTTCACATTTCGGAATTTAAAAGACCCTTCCGTGAAATCCTGCTTTAAAGACATAAATATGTATTTTAGACCGCATTTTTACTAATGAAGAGATGTAAAAGCATCATATAATCTTTATAAAGAGCAACCTGACGTTATGTTTATATAAGATATAATAGATAGAAAGTAAATTTAGTCTCAATAAATAAAATAAATCTCAAAAAAGATATTTGTATTCCTTAGCCATTAAATCTTATAAAAGTCGATAAAATATGTGCGCTCCTCTTTTTTTAACTAGAAAATTGCTTTATATAAACTTAAAAAAGTAAAAATTTTTAATATTTTAATATTTTAACAAGGGTATTATTTTGCGTTTTCATGGATATAATATGGATAATTTTATGCAGCTATTACTCGAGAAAAACAAAAAATAGCATATTTATAATATAAGAGATGGATTAAAATGCGAGTATTCTTCTTTGTAAAATATTAATTTATATTTCTGAACATTGGATTATAAAAAAAGGTTTAATAACTGATTAGCTGCCGACTTCTCACTTTAATTATATTATGAATATATTTTTAAAAAAATTTTCATTCCGGATTCGATTTAGCTTGCAATACTTATTGGTTCTTTTATTATAATTGGATTATATTTTGAAATAGAAATGTGATTATAGCATTAAGATCTCCATTTACATAAATTTAGATCCTTCATTAAATTACAAAAAAAACATATTAAAACTTGAAATTCAAATGATTTTATAAATAATCATGAATGTCTATAGAAATTTATACATCTTAAAATATAAATATAACACATGTAATTTGTTCATTAATTAAAATTCCTCTTTTCTAGTCTAAAAAAATTTAATTTGCATTTTTTAGGATCTTTAAATATTATCTATTACAGCTTGTAATGTATAAAATTCCAAAAGATTATTTATAAACTTTTTTCCGTAATATAGTTCTATTTCCACAAGAAAAATCAAGTGCATTAGTTTTCGATATTCCTAGTGAATATCTGAAAATAACGGTACGAATATATATATTCATTTGTACCTTTTATATATTATTAGTCTCGCCCAGAAATCTTAAGTCTATTTTTATATTATATATCAATTTATTTCTTTTCGTCTTTTACCTTTAATCTTCTTTGTATGAGCATATAAATATTTTCATTCATAGAGGAAAAAATTGAAATGGATATATAGGTTTCAATAAATCAAATAATCTTATTTGATGTGAAAATAAGATAAATACGTTGTGCCTAAATAATTGTAAAAACGATACAATTTTAGATTATATCAAAACTTGATTTCAGTATGAAAAAAACTATATGCTGATTTTCAAATATTTTCAATTCAAATATATTATTAAAATAGTAATATTTAATTCTAAAAGAATACATACATTAAATGTATTAAATCACAATTTATTTTTCTTTTTCACATATAAGTTTCCATTGCTGAAAAACTATGTAAGATGTTTATGCAGATTCTAAGCTATAATTTACATTATAAAAGAAAAATTGAACTTATAATTTTCTAAAATTATAAAAATTAGACTTATAGTTTTCTAATAATAATAAAGATTAGACTTAAATCGTAACACAATCTTATAATAATGAGATGAAAATATTGATACCTTTGCGGTAAATCAAAAAGAAAATTTTGGTGTATGTCATGAATATTTTTAAGTTGAACGCATAACTAGCGCATTTTATACATTGCTATAATAAAACTTCAAAGTTATCATTATTTAGATATAAATCCTTTAAATTTCATGAGCTTACTTAATGCAACATTTTAGTTATCTTTTTAAACAAAGGTTGTTTTTTATATGTTTTACGGTTATTGAAATACATTTAATTTATGAGTTATAGTTATAAATTAGCCTGTTCACCATCAGCTAGTTTTTATAGGAGACTACAACGTCACTATTGAAATTCTAGAGTCGCTTAATATATAATAAATTTTAAAAAATAGTTTTAATGCTATGAATACATATCTTGAGATGGGACCTTATGTGGCTCTAATATTTGCAGGAAAATTTCGACTTTAATGAAATTACATAAAAAAAAGTCATATCAATTGATTAGCTATCATTTATAAAATTACAAATATGCAGCATTTTTTTTGATTAAATGTCATAGTAAAATCGCACAAACCTAAATTATCAGATTTCTGTACTAAACACATATAAATAATTAAGGACTAATAATTCGCGTAAAAACTTTTTATAAAATTCCAAAAAAGCAAATAATATACAAACCATCACAACTAACTAAAACCATGCAGTTTTAAGCCTGATTGGATACTAAGAACTCAAAACACATAAAAAAGAGAGAAATAATCGACCGAAAAGAAAATAGTCTACAAATTACAAGAAACAATTAGCTATAAAATTCAAGTCATTCTTTGGTTAAAATAACCAGACTTGTTGTTATCCGCACCGATTTTTTTTCATAAATATATGTTATTCCCAAAGATTTTTACATTTTATATACTGCTGCAGATGAATCATTTAAGCACATAAATTCTCGTAAATAGAAAATTAATTGACTTTTTAATTAAATATATTATCTAGAAAATTCCTGTGATTTATTTAAATTTGAAAATTTTATATTTTATTATGTGAAAAAAACAATGTTTTATGTCCTTTATGACTAATAGTAAACCATTTTAACTAAGAATTCGAACGAAAGACATTTTTTATATTTTGCGGATTTAACAACTAAAAAAACCCACAAAAATCTTTTTTCTTATATTATTGAACAATCAATCACATTTTTTATACTTTTACACTATTGTGATATATGATATCGCATCTCTCATATAAGATATATTATGATTTCCGCAAAAGATTATAAAAAACAGTTTTTTAATGAATAATCTAGAAATGCAAACCTTTTTATAATATTGGGAATCTTTTATCTTAAAATGATCTGTTTATTATATGTTCTGTGTCTGATTTTCATAGAAATTGCGTTATTTTGTAGGTTTTAGACTACTTTAGTTCAAAAAAACTAATGAGTGCTCAAACAAAAAGTTTGATAATATTAGATATTAAAATCATCTGTAAAATCGCATATCCAAAATATAATTTTTAAGGCAATATCTTTAAGTTTTATAAGATTTTTAGCGTTTTGTGTATTCTGCAGATGGCATTTTAAACCTTTACTTTACTAATTGCATCGAAAAGATTATATTTCATCAGAAATAAAAAAATTATTTTTTGATACAAAGCCTCAATGTGTTAAATTCAAGATTTAATTATCGAAGATGAATAACCCAAAAATTATTATAACTAAAATCTTTGCTCCTTTTTTTCATGATTTTTTTTGTGTTTTTATTTCATATAAATATCTAAATTTTTTGAAAATTTTATTTATTATTCTTGAAACAGGTAGAAATAAACGATAAAAAACAATTTAAATAGTTTGATTTCTATGACCGTATAAAAAAATGATTCCGGCGTTCTAAAATTCTTATTTTTTTTGCTTTTAAAGTATATTAAAGAGATGTATGAAAAACAATTCAAGATTTTCTGTGTAATAATTTTTCATGTTTGTCAAGCACCTCTTCTAATTTATGCTTCGAATATATATTTTAAATTGCTTTTGAATCCAGAAAAATATAATTTTTATGCGAGATTGCTTATTTTATAATCCAAGTCAAATTTATATAATACCCGCCATATTTATATAGAAAAAAGCGAAGACAGCCAAAAGTCATAGTTTTTTAAATATATTTATAACATCTCACTGCGAATTTCTTATGAAATCGCGAAGATTTTTGGCTTGAAAATTTTTCAATACTGCAATAGAATAGATTTAAAGTGATGATAAACTTTTTTATAGTTTTTTGTATTTAAAAATATTTGGCGTATAACAGTAATGACTTTCAGCCTACCAAGCTAAATAGAACTTTTTTATTGAGGCGATTTCTAAATAAATTATAAATTTTTGAAAATAAATATTATCATCATATTAGAAGACGAACGACAAAAATTCATATGAATTTAAAAAATTATAAACTATGTGCGCAATATATAAATTGTATATTCAACACCTTTATATACTCTATTATGAGCTATATAAGCCATTTTTATATAACTATACTATGTAAACACCTTTATGATTCTAAAATAAATCTTTAAAATTTAAGCAGATTACAATAAGTTATTTTTATAATAAGTATGAGCAAAAAAATAGAAAAAAAACTCTAGTAACAAAAAAGTTCGATCATTAAGTAACTTCTTGACTATTTTTAAAATTGTAAAAAGAAACTGAATATAAAATTATTTGCTCAAAATTCTTTATTTACGGTATAATGTCATTTCGATTGTAAAAAAAATATTTATCTGCTTAAATAAACAAAAAATATAACAATTTACACAAGAATATTATTTTAAAGGCGCATTATAAATAGTTTAAGGATCTACCGAAAATACAAAGTATGATTTTGTTATAAAAAAAAAATATTTTGAGCTGCTTTATCGTTTTATTTTATTTTTTTCGTCCTCATATTTTTTTTCTATCTCCATATAAAATGTACCAATTTATCTAAATAAATAAATTAAAACATATATTTTCATATGAAATATATGATTGCATGAAATTTTCAGCATAAAATTTTCTAGATTCGGTGGCGTTGTAACATGAATCGAAGCATATTGATATATTTAAATTAGATTCATCTGGCATCGTTCTATGATAAAATAATAAAAAATGTGCGTTTTCGTATAAAAAAGGAAAAAATTCATTTTTCAGACCTATCGACGATCATTTCATATTTTTGTATGATTTATACGTTTATTTTGCACATGTATGGAGTTACACTGTGATGTAACTTGAAACATTATAAAAGAAAAACATATAAAAAAAAGGAATTTAGTAATGAAAAAATTTATCTTGAGCATTATATCTTTTTATATTTACAACATTGCCAGCAATAGAAGTTGATTTAACACGCCTATAATATCAATTATATGTATATTATTATTTTTGAGATCCACTTTATCAAGATTATATGTAATTTTTTTGGAATTGATAATTTAAAAATCTTAAGTTAAACAGAATGTTTAAAATCCATTCCTGATTAATTTATTAAATTCTCTTTCACAGAGAAATCTTATCTAGTAAAACGATAAACTAAGCTAAAAAAATGTAGGAAATAATATATCGTGATATATCATAATTAAACTGGGATTTCATTTTCTACTAGGATATTTTTTATTTCCAGTGTTCATTAAAATATAAGGATCTCCAAAATTTTATGGTTAAACAATTTTTTTTGTCTATGGTATAAAATAATTTCTATCTATATAAATGATGTGATACAGAGATGAATCTGATTTTTTTTATAATTTACGTAAAGAATAAAAAGAAGCATGTGAATCTTTATAGACATGGAATGATTTATTATTAGAAATCTAATAAATCACCATTTTTAATTGATATAATACGATCGAATGTTATCTACCATGACAGCTTATATATTTATTTTAAGGTTATATTTCTTATAAATTTTTTTTTCCTTGCGTCTAACTCATGATTGCTCTACACGGCAATTTGCTGTTATATTTTATACAAAACCATCTAATATCTAATCATTGTACATTTTCACGTCTAAGATTTTTATTTATAAGATCTATCATAAATCTATGTTTTGCATATGTATTCTTTCTTTCGAATCTCATATCTATAATCTAGAGCATATACAATAAAAAGTGGTGTTTATGCATATATTTACTATGCATAAAACCAAGATTAATCTATTATATGCATAAAAAAATGTAAAACGGCTATAAATTAATACAGTAAATTTATATTTTTGCGTCAAAATTTGCATTACCTATAATGATCAAAAATTTGATATTTATATTTGTTTATTAGGTAATTATTTGATTTTAAATCAGCATTTTCTATTATTTCTAAATGGAAGATAATAAAAAGCTCTTATACTTTTATCGAATTTTGTACACATATAACATAATGTAGTAAATTTATCGCCGGTTCTTTTAGAAGTATTTACTTGGATATTTTTTTGCGTCTTCGATATATGGTTTATAAAAAGAGCTGAAACATAAAAATCAACAATTTTCACAATAATATAAATGTATGTAGTCAAATTTATTACAATATTGTATTTACAAATGATGTGTTATAAAAATTAGCTTTCACTTTTAAACATAGATTTGAAGTGAAATAATTCTATAATCAACATGGCAGTTTTTATTTGTATATATCGTAGAAAGTTTTGTCTTGAATAAAAAAGTCCGACAAAAATGTAAATCATCTTATAATTATTTTGATATGCTTTGTTGTTGATAATTCACGCCATTTATTATGACTCATAAAATTTCTTATGAATATATAATTTCAAAAATTCAACATTTCTACATAACGATATACAATACAATTTCATAACAATTCTGTTTAGAAAATAAATTTATGACACAACAAATTATGTGCGTATTATTCTTTTCTGCTTAAAACTTTGTATTTCTCATAAGAAACGACATAATTTTATACTTAGATATTTTATTGCTCTAAATAGCTTTTTCTGTACCTTCTCCGTACTTTTACTGTAATTTTGCGATATTAATACGATCATATTAAGTCAAGCTGCTTGATCTTTAATGGATTTCTAGCATACTAATATTCGAAAAGCGATATTTTGAGATCTAACGAATTTGATGTCATATAAACCTATTTGTATTTTAAAAAACTAGTTATAACATTAAAAGGTTAATTTTTCATTTACATATAAATTTTATTTTTTTTTCATTTTGAAAAAGTGTAGACTTTAATAAAACGTTAAGATATGATCATATCGTCTAAAAAGATGCTTATAATCATCCAAGTCTGTATTTATGAATTTCAAGATGTAATGGTACTTCTATTGATTTAAATAAGTAATGCTTATAGCATATCAACAACACGACAAACAAGCTAAACTTTATTTCCCTGTTCGCTTCAAGAACACATAAACAAGAAACTTAAGATATATTTCAGTGTATATCTATAATTTTGGATAATTTAGCCTTATATTCTTCTTGTCTTCTTTGTTTTTATTATTGTCATACTATAGGTTTAAGCAAGCATCAACATTTAGAATTATATATATGCATTTTATTTATTTTTTATAACAAAAGCTATACAAAATCCTATTTCAATATTTAAAAACGAAATGGTGATATATTCATTATAATAAATTTTCATTGTATTTTTTTGTAAAATTGATCAACTACTGTGTGTTTATATGTTTCATCTAATTTAAATATTCTATATTTTTTACAACTTACAAATAAAATATTATAATTATAATGTTATAAAAAAAATATATTTTCTTAAATAACAGGGTATAAAGAAAGTGAAATCTGGGAAAACGTTAGGATATGGTTACACATTGAGTTTCTAAAATTAATTAGATTGTCGATATGAAAATATATGCTGTATTATAATAAAACAAAAAGAATATCAGATTTACATTTTATAAATTTTTTAGCACACTATTAGAGTTATTAATAGACTTCTAAATCCCAAGCTATATTTTAAGGTTAAAAAGGTTTCATGGTTAATAATATTTCTAAATAATCAAAAAGTGTTTTATATAGATTTCTAATGACTTCGCAATACGGAACGTAATAAATCGTTTGAAAAATATATTAAATAAATTTATACTTGGTTTATCAATATGCTATTCGTGCACTAAAATCAAAAAACATTGGCCGAGCTTAGTTGAAAAAAAATATAAACCCCTTTCTTAGTTTTGTTCCTTAGTACTAAAAATATGTACATACCATAACGAAAATCAAAGTCTAATGGATAAATTTTTTATTGCAAATAACTTATCATGTAAATATAATATATCATTTATTATTATGAAATACAAGAAATGTTCGTATAATTTATTAAGAGATATTATTTAAAAGTTTTATTTTTTTCTATTTTTTTAAGACCTATTTCAAAAGAATAACATTTATGCTACAATTTTAAGGGATTTCATTACACAATAAAATACTCGAGTTTTATAATATAAATTCATTTTTTCCAAATACTTGCAGGTGCGTTGCAGGCAAATAATATACAATAAAAGGCGATTTATATTATTTTATTGCGAAAAAATTGGGTAAAAAACCAAAGAGTATCACGTCAAAATATTATTCTGAAATATGTCTATAGTAGGCGCTTATATAATTTTTGGACATCATACTATTTTTTAATGAATTCAGAAGTGGTTTAGCGAGGTTAAAATCAAATTTCACACATCTAGAAAATCAAATTATAAGTATATATAATACATGAATAGTAAAAATTAAAATAGAAACGCTACAAATTGTACTATAAAATTTGTAAAAGGATACAAATAAATTATATTTTTGGCTTTTAGACATATCTTTTATCTATAGATATTTATACTGCAATATTTTCATCTTTTTAAAGAGATTTCGAAAATTTATCAAATATTTCATATATAATTTTTTAATGATTATTTAAATATAATCTAATACGAAAAAAGAACATTTTTTCTATTTTAAAGGTTTAAAAATAAATTGTTCTGGTATATAAACAATGTTTACTGCGCTCAGGTAGCATTAATCTTTATAATCAGATTTAAATGTTATTTATGTAACTGAAATACTTCTGAATTGTTAAATGATCATGCAGAAAATGACTTAGATAAAAAAAATTTATTACATTTTTTAAAAAATGTGACGTTTTAGTGCATGTATTCCTGCAAAACTTGTACATAATCCGAGTCAAATTTTTTATAAGTAAGGTGAACATGTTAGAAACTGTAGTATGTCTCACACATGTTTATTTGATATAAAGTATCAAACTATGTTTCTTTTAAAATACCTTTTTTAAAAATACTGAATACTTTAAACATTCTATATCACTTTAGTGCGTAAAAATGTATATTATACCAATATAATTTTTGTTTTTGCTTTTATATTAAATAATCATATTTATTTTACACCTTTTCTTTTATAATATATATGTTTATTTATCAATTTGAATATATTTCTACAGTTGAAGCATTATTTATATGAATTTATTTTTTTTCTAGTATTTTATATTATAAATTTCTTTCGTACATAAACGTTTTTTTATGTCATATATCATAGCTTCATAAAATTTCTAAGCCTCTAAAATTTATAACACAAATAATATATGTAATGATTCATTTCAAAAAATATATAATCATAAAAAATTATTTACATGCAGAGGATTTACTAAATAAAAAACGTAAAATTCGAAAAATGCAAAATACAAATACAATGTCATTTAGTATTAATAGAAAATGACTGAAAAAATCTATTATATGTCGACATTTGTAATATATGAAAGCATAAATTAATTTGAACATATCACTTAAATCAGATCAAAGACAAGATTAAAACATCCTAAAAACATATGTAAAATTAAGTGTTTATATTGATATACACTAATTGTTTAGATTAAAAATTTCAATAATGATAGTTGTATATTTAATTCTAATATTTCCATTATTATTGTCCTTATATATTAATAATTTAATATTGTATGTGTCAATATAAAAAAAGTGCTTATTTTATTGTTTTATATTAGCATGATAATATATTTTCTTCTTATTGTTTTTTTTTATTTATTTTTTGGTCCCCCCCAGTCATCATTATTGAAGTCTAGAATTTTAGGAATCAAGAGTATGCTACCAAACTGCCGCAAGAAGCTTTTAATTCCAAAATCCAACGATTCTAATTTTTTCAAATCTTGTTGCATCGCTATTAAAGACAGGATCAAAATTCTGATTATTATGTAAGCTAGATTTATTTGACTGTCAGGTTCCTCGGCACTAAATCTTTCGTGATCAGTTAGTTTGATTTTTTTTGAGGTTTCATAATCTGATTTACCTTCGTTTCCTGGTGGTTGTAATTTCTTTGTTCTTTTTTTAAAATAGAAAATCTCCAGTTCATGGCTTTCAAAAAAGGGTAAAGAAGACGGATCTTTTATAGCCTTTAATTTTTCAGGTACGTTCAAAAGAATTTGCTTGACCCTTTCACGTTTTCTTTTTGAATTAAATTCCTGTATTTTCATACCATTTATCTTTACTTCTGTTTCGAATAGACTTTTTTTTTCAATAGCCCGTAAAATGTTTTTCATTTCTCTGTATATGTTTTTGAGCAATTGTTCTTGATAAAACATCCACAGTAGATTAATCATTGTATTTTTTTTTAGATCACGTGCAATTATTTTAGTATCCACCATTTTGTAAAATTCTATCTTACCTTTACTGTTTGAATCACACAGTTAAAAAGGATTTCTTCTACTATCCTTTGCTTGTGCATTTATTCGATCACTAAAAAAATCCTGATTTATTGCGGACCCGAATTTTAGGGTTGCTTTAATTCTATCCAACAATATCACTATTGTATATATCTCATCTGATTCTAATATTTTTTTATTAGCCACATTTTTCCATTCTTCTTCTTGAATGTCTTTGCGACATGTTTTAAAAAATGAAACTATTTCTATCATATTGCTCAAATCTATATCAGATTTCAGAGGGCCTGATTCATCTTTTTTTATTGTGTTCATAACATTTTTTTCCTCTTCATCATTTTTCTTAAGCAAGCAATGACCCATTGAATTTGATTTCATAACCTTCAATGCTTCACGGGTAGTAAAATTTGAGATTACAAATATGACATGAAAGAATATATTCATTTTATAAAATATCAAAAAAGAAATATATTTATACTGATTGTGATAATTTTTGATACGCAGAACGTTTTAGATTTTAATTTGTGTATAAATTAAAAAAGATTCATCTAGATCGCATAAATGATATTATGTAGAGGGCACCATATTATAAATGTCTCATATAAAATGAACTATATATATTCAGACTTTTGCTATATTATCTTTTAAAAGCAAAACCTCAAAGTTTTAGAATATTAAATTTTCTCTAAAGGAGAAGTGTGATTACATTATAAAATAAAATTGATTTTAGATATACTTTACTATTGTATAAAATCGATAATTGCATTATTAAATAATAAAAATGATAAACTTAGAAATATTAAAAATAATTTATGCAAAAAAAGATATTTTTTAGTCGAAATCTGTAAAATGGTATCTAATATTAAATGTTAAAAAAAATTACAAATATTTTAATTTATGAGCTAAATTTGATTCACAGCTTTTTATCGTTGTTCGAGCAAAACTATACAATACTACATATAACAGAATTTGCAATTCTTCTTTTCATCTCATCATTTTACAATCTTTTTCGATGCATCTTCTTCACTCAAGACTTATTATTTTACGTGTCTTCTACAATCCTATTGTTTTTGCGGATGCTTTCGCTTTTGTTGGCATTTATTACATCTTCAGATACGACTTTTGGTATTTTAACACCAAGTAAACAATTTTTTATATTTATTTTTATCGTTTTATTTCTTGATTGAAAGTTGATTATTATAGATTTTTTATATGATAAACTATGTAATTGTAACAAAATTGCGAATCGTACATTATAAAATCGACATAAAAATTAAAAGGTTTCTTTCAATAGCTCAAATATATAATAAATTTCTTTTTATTTCGATTGTTTTTCCGGGTTACCAGTAAACCTATCTAAATTACAGCTAGAGTTTTATAAATGTAAAAAGTGCATTAATATAAGCTATATTGCACGTTTATGGCTTTACTTTCTATTTTCGTGGGTGCTATTATCAATCCTTTAAGGCTTGGTAATCACATAAAATTAAATCTAAGTTAAAAATACTTGGCTAACAAATAATATATGTCAATATAACAAATTAAAACAAAGAATGATTGCTATAACCGTATTCACAGACAACAAAAAAATTAAAGCGGGGTTTACATACTTTTGATATACTTATAACTATCTATAAAAAATGAAGCATATAAGTTTTTTGTGCAATGAAATATGAGATTATCACTTATTTTATAAACTTTATTCTTTCTAAAGAGGCACTTCATATGATACTATAGATTAGATCTTCTTCAATAACTTCCTTCAATAAAATACATATCTAACCAGTTTACTATAAATTCATAGTATGAATGCGTTTAAAATATTCTATGTAACAAATAGTTTTTTTCGAAGGCTGTTAGCCTGGTGTGTACACACTATTCCATGCTAAAACAAATTGTATAATCTTTGTCTTAGCATGCAAATAATGCATAATCGATGGGCTAGCTGATCATATAGAATTGGTTTCTTGTCTATATATTTTTTTTATTATCACAACTTGTTACAAGGTTTCTTTCAATATGATACATTTTTTCGTTTTTTATCGTATATATAAGTAAAGGCCTGTTACTATAAAACTGTATAAATTTTTGTATCGAATCATGAATTTTTATACAGAAAGTAAATCAAAATACATTTTTACTGAATAATTGAATGTTCTAATTTACATTAAAGATATTTTCTTCACTAGCATGAAGTAATGGGGTCTTACTTTTTCATTCCGTCTCTTCGTGTAATCGTACACCTACAGTTTTTTAATAGTTTTATATGTGCAAGATTTTTAAAAATTTATCACTGTGTGTATTTTTATTTTCTACTTAAGAAATATGCATCCTCAAATATGAAACAAAGTCAGGATTAATCGCCAAATATATACTCATACTATATTCACGCAATATAACGTTAAAAATGAAACTTTAAGCTATCAAAGCTATAAAAAAAAGTTTTTTATGGGGAGTTTTATGGTTGTAAGTTGAAGAGATGCCATTTTTGTTACCACTTAGACTTTAGGTAAAACTTTGAGTATTTTGTTACATTTTAAAACATTTTCAAGTCGATTAGGCCAGGTGTAGTTCTGCTTTTTCATTTTTCAAAGTAGCTCTTCACGGTTATTTTTCTTCTTCTTATAATAATGATTGTTTCAAGTGGATCAGCTTTATTTTAGATCATAACACTTTTTTTCTAATATACGTCGGTGTTTGTTTCTTATTGAATATATAACATTTTCTTTTTGTTCAAAGACCTATTTATTTAAGAAAGGGTTCTTATGATTATAACAGAAATTAGTAATACAAAGTCTTTGTTTTTACTTACCCAAAAGAACATTGCGATACGGCATAATAATTCATAGCAGTGATTACTAAGTACTCTGTAGTCTAGTTTTACATTTAATTTGTATAATTGTATAAATTATTTCTAGGTTATAAAATTAGTCGATGTTAGTCTCGAGTATCGGTTCTTATATATTCCAATGTGTATTTGGTCGTGTTTTTCTGGCAGTAAGGTTACTTTTACTTTATGGTATACAATATTTGTTTCTTATTTTTTTGTGTAAGTTCCTATTCTTATATTATAAATTTAATGTCTGCTTCTGTGTCTTATTTTCAAGTTTGCGCGTCTTTATGTAGAACCTCTTGTTATTCTGCATAAAAATATTGTTGTTTCCAAATGTAGGAAATTTATCTTTGATAGATACTGTTGTGCAAAGGAAGTTCTAAATTTGACTATAGTTTTTGTACGCAGCACAAAAATGTGTGGTTTAAACCTTTAACGATGGCATTTGTTTTCCAATTAACGTCATATATTTGCCTTCATGATATAGTATTGAAATTTTATATCTGTCATTTTTAAGTATAGAAAGAAATTTAAATGTTCATTTTTATATACATAGCTTCATAAACAGCTAAGTAAGTATCCTAATCATATGAGTAACAAGTTTTCTTATATTCAACCACTACACGCGAAATCTGTGAATATACTTTTTTTCACTGCAAATATATCATCGTCGCCTCTTAGCTCGTAAATTTAAAAAGTATAAAAAATATAATAGACAATGTAATTTTATATTCATGTTGCTTAGTACTACAATGTTATTATCAAGAAGATTACCTTATTATGGTTACCATTTATCTAGTAAGCCTGAATTTAAATTGCTTAAGGATTTTTTTATGATTTTTTTTATTAGTATTACCGTAAAATATATTTACTTCCTCTATTTAAACGTATCATTTACACCATCTCGTATAATGTTGCTTTAAATTGGCCATTTTCTTATGAAACATTGTTAAATTCTGTCATAAGCAGCAGCGTTTGTGTTCTAAACAAATCGAATTGATTGATAGTAAAGTTTTGCGTTGCCTACTAGCTTTGGCTTTTTCTCACAGGCGTTTACTACTGCAAATAAATATCAAATTTTCATGTTTCGGTAATAATTCTCGGCCGTATCTTGATTTATATATATTCGGCTTTTTCAAATATTGTGAAATTTATGTGCGATTTTGGGGGATCTTTATGTACTCGTTTACGAATGTTTTTAATTTGAGTTATTTTTCTCTCATAAAAAAATTGCATGTTTTGTTTACGGAGTGCCTTTTTTTGTTTTTATAATGCACATTTTATGTTTCAATTAATAAGCAAGTATTTTTAGCTTTCTTATTTGTTTACAATCACCCCCTAAGGCTTTTTTACTATTTTTCGTCGTATTTTATGAGTATATTTTTGATACGGGTAATTTTTATAAAACATTTATGAATATCATTACAATATCTAAGAAATCCTTTGAGGCCATTTTTTCGCGTTCTATATAGAAGCTTTATGATCTAGGTGTAAACCATCTTAAATTTATTGGTATTTATCCGTGGTAAATCTTGCAGATTGCTGTGGTCAAGATCACTCTAGTAATATTTTGTGTTATTATTTTACGTCAAAAAATCTTGTTACTACAATTATACTTAGACATGAATTGTTTTGTTATTTAGTCTTTGTATTTTTCTTTCCTTCTTTAACCTATTATCAGATACCCATATCAACCTAATAAATTTTATAAATAACGAAGATTTCAGATAACTTTATATTTTTTGCAGATTTTATAGTACACCTATTCAATCGATTTGAATTGTTTTGAATATCAGCTGATTGATATTATAGTACATTTATTTTGAGCCATAAAAAAGCTAAATATCACATTCAACAATTCGATTTCCTTCAAATCATAAAAAATACAAAAATTTTAGAAAATTGAGACTTATTCAGTAAAACCATTAAAATATATATGATAGTCTTGATTTTTATTATTTATTATCCATCAGCATCCGATTTCTGTGTTTATAATAAATATTTTGTATTTTATGATTTTGTAAAACAAAGATAAAATTGACACAATATCTATAAATACAATAAAACAAAAAAATATATCATATAGAGTTCTTTTATTTATTTGTCGCACCCCAGTCGTTAAATCCGATGCCAAGAATAGGAGTAGCCAGATGTTTCCTATGAATCTTCCATGAAGTTTTGCATTCCATTTTTGAACACCCATATTTTCTTTCATTGTTCAAATCAGTTGTTGACCGGATATTAGTTCTTTTAAGAGCATCCTCTAAAGTTATTTTGATGTCAGGAGGTTCATTACCAAATTTGCCATGATCAGTTAGTTTAACTTTTTTTGAGGTTTTTAAGATTGATTTTTTTAGTAGATCAAAAATACTCAGTTGGTAGTTATCAAAAAAAGGCAAAGAATTAGGGTCTCTTATAGCCTTTGATTTTTTGTAATATACCAAAAATAATTTCTTGTACTTTGATTGGTTTAGATCCACCGAATAATCTACCCGCTTTATTTTATTTCCCTTAACTCCTGTTTCGAAGAGGAATTTTTTCATATAAATAGTTGAAATCATGATTATTAACTTATGAAAGTTTTTAAACTTAGTATTGTCAAAAATTGTATACACTAAATTTCCTCTTTTATCTCTAAATATTGTTTTATAATATTTTTTCCTGTCAACTGTATTATTAATCTCTTGTATTCCTATTATTATAGAATTTTTCGATTTTACAGTGTGTAATGAATTTTCACTATCTTGTTTATCTTTTTTCTTTCGATCCATAATAAAATCTTGATAAAAATTCGAACCCTCATATTTAAAGCTTCCGTTTAATCCTTTTATTACGCCTATTGTTTTAGAGATCATATCAGATTCTGATATTTTCTTTTTGCATAAATCCATCCCCTCTTTTATTTTTGAACATTCATTCTTGTAATTGTTAATAAAAATCCCTTTAACCGATTTATCATCTGAATTTCGGTGATCATCTAATATTTCACAGAAGGATCCTATTTCTTTCTCCTTGTTAACTTTACAATAAGATGATAGATCATCAAATTCTATCTGATTCCTCGTGTTCATCATATATATTGTCCTCTCTTCATTGTTCATCGGCAAACAATCACACGTTTTGTTTGGCCTCACTTTCTCTTTACTGGTAGATACATATAAGATTGCACTTATCACATAAAAGAATGTATTCATTATATCAAATATAAGAAAGTTCTGTATTTATATCAGATTGTAAAAATTTGAAACAAATAACGTTTTAGACTGAAATTAATATATAAATTTGGAAAATTCATCTAGATCTGATTCTATAGATTTTTGTTCAAGTTAATAAATTTATAATGTCGCTTTGGCAAAAAAATATTTCTATTTTCATTTTGATATTTTTATAAAAGCAAAATTATAAAATTTCTAAAATATTAAATTGTTTTGAAACAAAAAGATATTTATTATATAAAAAAAACTTTATTTTAGATATGCTATATACAATATAAATTGAAAATTTTTGATATAAAAAAGTAAATTTCTTGAATTCTGTCAAAAAAATAGCTTATGATTGAAAAAAAAGAATACATATATTATTAAAATATGTATATTTTTTTTAGAACAATGATATTTGCTTCGAAAATTTTTTTATTGCATCTATATATTTATAAAAAGCTTATTTCACACGAAAGCTGGGTTATATGTTGTTTATATGATACAGTCCTAAATGATATAGAAGCATAAATGTTTTACAGCTTTTTCGTATTCACTCTCTATCTTCTACTTACTTAAGTCATACTTTCATATATTAAATGTTTCTTAAATCAAAATATTATTATATTTACGTATTGAATGCTAGAAGCCTTGTATCTACTACCAAGTAGATACGAATTATCAATGTTAATATAGAACACAATACAATGATCGGATTCTTAAAGATACTTTTCGATAATACACAGTTTTTTGTTTATATAGCTGTCACTTTTATTAGCCAAAAATTATCAGAATATTAGTATTATATATTCCGTTGCATTTTTTGATTGTTAAAAATAGTATATTGCTTTATGCAATAAAAAAAGCATACGTATATTACAATCAGAAAGCATGAACTCATTTAAAATCATATATTTTTGACAAAATTATGGGCAATATAAATAAAAATATAAAGACCGATGCACTAAAAATCATTTTAATCTAACAATGCTAATAGGCATTTTTATTTGAGTACTAGGCTTATAGTAAACCCTAGGTTTTCTTCTTATAGCCTAATAAAAGTATATATTAGATTTTGGATTTAAAATGCCATAATAAGATACAAAATACCATTAATAAGCTTATTCTGTTGAAATTCTTATTTTTCTGAAATTAAGAAAAGCTCACTCGGAATAACCTTGGAAGAGCCTTTCTAAAATTTCATAATTTATAGGTTTTTTTGATTAAAACGAACACAAAGTTTGCAGAAAAGAATATCTTACTATAAAATTTCATGTATAAAATCTAAGATAATATTGATTTCTTTTTTATAAAATTTTTAAATTTTTAATCTTGGTATATCTATTTATTAAGCACCATTTTTGCCTTCCACACTGTTTGAATCAAACTTTGTGTTGGCATCTATCTAGTTTTTTTATAATTTACAAACTATCGTTTTCAAGCTCACTATATACGTTTGATATGTTACCTTGGAATTTGAGTGGAAAGTGGTGTAATATTCACATTTGTATTGGAATTTCTTTATAGTACATATCTTCCCTATATATATCACAAGCCGATCTTTAATCAAGTATTATTTTATAAATTCCAATGCATCATACATATTTGCTAGTATACCTATTGAATTTTTTGCATGCAAGTTTCTTCTCATAAACAGCAATAATTACATGTGCATTTTAAAGTATCTCGCAGGCTTTTTTATGTATATAATCTTCTTAGAATTTAAAACCATTTGCAATCCTTATTTTTCGAAACACCTGCACTTTCAACCTTGTTTATGGTCGGCGTCTTCAAAATGAAGATTAAAAAATATCAAAAATTTGGATTTTAATTATATGTTGAGCAGATTTTTATCTGAATTTTTTTTTACTACATCTATTTGGGATCTGAAGTATATCTATTTAAGTCATTTGTCAATATTTTTGCATGGCAATTCCTTTTTTTTAATGTTTATTTTATTTTTATGCTTCTGTTGACTAATAACTTACCCAATTTACAAAATTCTTAAATTTAGTTGTTAAAAAAAGCAAAAAAGAATAGATTAACAACGAGATGGTAAATAAATTTAAAAGAAATATATACAAAACTAAAAAAATTTCTACTGTAATTCAAAAGCAATTCAAATAGATTTATAATGTGGGTCTTCAACTGAACTAAACTTAAAAACGCATTATATATAATAAATAGTGAGAACATTGCAAAAAAAATACACTAAATAATTTTTTATCTTGAATTAGCGTTTAGATAATTAAGCGATTTTTCTTGCTGAGAAAGAGTTTTAATAAAATTAATAAATACTTTAGAAAATCATAATCATATGTTTAAAATGTAAGTCTGACTTTTTATTTGCTTCCAGTAATTATCGACTCTTTCCAATTTTGATCTTTTTGGGAAATACATGCAGAAAAAATGTTACATTGAGTTTTTATATGGTTGATAGCTAGAAAATATGCAAAAAATAAAAAAATATTTTTATTTTAAAGTTTGCGCACAAAAATATTATAATTTCCAAAAATACGTTTTTTTTATGGCATAAAAATTGTAAAAAAAACCGTCCGATTTTATAAATGTACTTATTTGAATAATAAATTTCAAGGTTTTTTGACTCTATTTTCAAGCAAGTTACCCACACTTTTGGTTATACAGTATAGTTAAATCTACATATTCATTTTTTTTAGCAAATTAACATATAAAATATAATATTTTCACTTAAGCTTTCTGCTTAGTATATGTACATTATAAGGTCGTTTTTATGCTGAAATCTAATTTTTTTATAATTTAATGGCAAACATATGTTTTTATATTATCTTTAATACATAAACACCCTTGTTATGAATTAGCTAAAATATTAATAAAACTATTTATTTCAATGTATAAATATGAATGAATTTGTGCAATGAATAACTTTATGGAAATTTTCAAAATTAAACGCGCAAAACTAGATGTGTATTTTTGACAGCACAAAAATATTTAAATACGCAGTGATAATTTAGCAAATATTTAATGCTCTATTTATTTTAATTATAATTTGATTCATTTATTATTTTTTACAATTGTAAAATTATGATTTAATTTCTTTTAATTTAATTATCTAAAGTAATTTTCATATTTTCGTTATTCGCTATATGCTTTATGCTTTAAAACTTCAATATTTATTTGGTTCACCTTTTATTCACACACATTTTTTTCATTAACTACCTTTTTATCTTTAAATTAAATCACAGACAGCGTGATTTTTTTCTTTACTAAATATCAAGTTCCATATTATACGCATCAATTTATATAAAATTTGCTCTATAAATTATCATCCTTCAAAAAACATAGGAATATTACGGTATGTAAAAAAAAATTTATATAATGACAGTTATCTACTAAATATAAAAATATTAGTGCACTACATATTTTTCTATTTATCTCGTATTTTGCAGCTTATTATATTTTTAAACCAAGAATAAGTCAGAAAAAATCTTTTTAAATGCTAAAACTTTTATGTTAAACCTTTTAAAGTCTGTTTTGCGTCTTAAATAACATTAACAAAAATAATTTTGTTTTGTTTCTTAATTTATCCGTAATTATTTTATGCTTCTTTTCTTGTAAGATCGACTTTTAAAGGATAAATAAATCATTAGTCACATAGCATTTTTTCTCAATTTACACAAAATCATGGATCTATTGTCATCTTAACTTTAGTACCTATTAGAACGAAAAAAAGGAATTTATAACTTAAACTGGTTTTATTAACAGAATAAATATAAGTTTAACCATGCGAATATTAACATCTTAACGCACTGTTAGATGTGAATTAAAATGATTACAATATATATTCCAACTTTTACCTGATTTTAAGGTTGTTATTTTGCGTTTTTTTTTCAAGTATGACGTGATATATTTACCATTGGAACATCATTTTTTTTTTTTGGGATATTTTCTCATCTATTAAATCTACGTTAATATTAATTTTTTTTCAAAGTCCACAAATTTCAACTTTGTGCTTAATTACATAGACATCATAAATACCACGATAATTATTATGAGTTCCATTTTACTCCCATGTCTATTACTATTTATGCATAATTTTTTATTTATGATAGTGTAGAATTTAGTTTTTGGATTTTATCTACTCTTAAAAAAATCGATGAAAATATAATTGCGGGTATTTGCGTAGGAGTGAAAAAGTATTAATTTGATGTTGGAATATATAAATATGTGTTTTTTGCTTGAATCTACTATACTCCTACACTCTAGACAAATTGCAATTTATTTGTAAAAAACGAATATTATTGTACCGATAAATAACCAAATATGTCAATTTTACAGTTTTAGGCAAGGTTAGCTTAAAAAGAACTGCACTGTGTTGTTTTTATTATATATGTGTCGTATAACCCTGTTGAAATTCGATTTATACAGGTCAAGGTATTTTTTGAAAAAAATTTATGGGTGGTATTATATTGTGACAGATAAATTATATATTTTTTTCAAATAAGATCTAGCTTTTAGGCTCATCGGTCTTTATTGGACTATACTATATTTTTTTATTCCGGGCATTCTTCTTCAAATTCAATTATGTTATAAATTGTGTTATGCAAAGCCATATGTCACGATAATTTTAAATGAATTTTTTTTTGTATATATTTTCGATAATTTTATATATCATTTTTATTATGGGTGGTATGGTTGAGTGGTTTACAAGTTGGACCCCAAGGTGAGGGGTCGCGGGTTCCACTTCTACCCACCCCACTAATTTCCGAAACGAATATACTCATAAGAAAAATACCCAAGTGGGCGGCCAGTGAACAAGAAAAGATAAACCATAAAGACTTGAAAAGTCATGAGAAATAAGATGTTGCTGTGTAAGCCGTTGAACTGTGCCTCCAGAATGAAAAAAACCCACACCGTGAAGCAAGGATATAGGTAAGTGTGGTTGTAGCTTGTAACTCTTAGCAATTAACAGTAGACATAATCCTTTGACCACCCTATAATGACTACCGCCTATGAGAAATGGCAGAATCCGAGTGAATTCGGGTGACAAGATATGCTGGGGGAGTTCCACATGGAGAAGCATCAGTAAAGCAATAGACTCTATTAGTATAAAGCTTTCTTCCTAAAAGTAGAAGACGTAAAACATAAATAAATAAAGTAAATTCAAGTAGAATTTTAATATTTTCTTTATTAAATAACTTTAATTTTCTTTAAAGTTTAAAAATTTAAAGTGAAAACCGTCTTTATAAATCATCTTACTTCATTCTATTTTATGGGATGGCTAAAATAAGATAAAGCCCAAAATTAGTCCAGTATAAGTATATCGCAACTTTTCTAAATTTTTATTTATGTTGTAATGCATTTCTTTATCTATAAACTATACACTAATACACATATTACTTCTATTATTTTTTCGTGCTATATCATAATCTCTGAGCCATATCTTTCATTCTAAGATACATGAAAATGAATTTAAGCTATGACGTATATATTTAAAAATTCTTAAACCAACGTAATATAGTCAGTATGTAAATTGGACTCGATATTAAAACTATTGATGCCTTGAATTATATCTAGAATGTATAAAATAGAAAATATATATGTGAAGAAACTCTTTTTGTACATGCTCATGATTCGTATTTTTTTTATCACGTGATATGATACATTTTCTAGGATGTATAAATAATTTATTTATTTTTTATAAAAATTTTAAGCTAGTATTTTGTAATTCTAAATGCATTAATATTTAGATTTATAGAATAGACTACTTGTAAATACCATACATGATATATAATCTTTTTTTTAACGCCGAGAAATATAAATTTCGATGATAAGATATTAAAATGGATTTTATTTTCTTGATGATTCAAATATATATACTTAAAACGTTCTCGATAAATTAAGTATCCTTATAATAGTAAAAATTAATCTTTTTTGACAAAAAATCCTGCTTAATTTAGAAATAAGTGTAATTCCAATATTTTAACTTGCTTCCCATTAAAAAAATTATACTTTTTGACTTTTCGCTTCTATAATACCATTTTAGCATTTTATTAATGATAAAACTTAAAATTTTTATAAAAAAAATTGGGTGAAGGCGCCTAGTTCGAGAAAATTTATACCTTAAACTATATTAATTTAGATGTATAAAAAAACTGGCATTTAGCATTCTTTCTTAGCTAAATGATATAATTAAAAGAATAAAATCGAATATAAGTAACCAGTTTCTCTTGGTAAATTTATATAAGATGAAATCAAATATAAGTTATAACTATCCTACTTTTATTTTATATAAAATGAAATCACATTAAATTTAAGCAATAAGTATATTTAAATAAATATATAGATCAAAAAAAATCTAATTAACAAATATTTCATGTAAACTATATATTTTTGAAAACAAAAACGCATAAAATATGTCCACATTAAGTTTTTCTAAGTAATTCGTCAGATGTTCTAACTTTTTAAATACCGAACAATAGGACATTAATCATCTTGCAATAAAGTGTTTTAGAAAAGACTTAATAAATATACAATACATATAAATACCGTTAAAATTATAATCTTGGAACATTAATCATAACTTTATGGATTTTAAATATTAACTTTTATTTTATTTTCTCAGTTTCCCCATCATCTTTCTAATCAAAAGGTATTTATAATGGTTAATTTATCATAAATATTGTCAGATATACATTATATTTGTATTTAGTCTTCCAATTAAAAACATTCATAATGTATTTAAAACATGCTTGTGCATCTAATACCATATTCTTTTACTATAAAATGTGCTATAATTTAAATAAAAAATTTTTATAACCTACGTCAGCCATGAATGGTATTATAATTGTTAAATATTTTTTATTTTTTACTAAATCAAATTTATATGTATCTACAGAAGAAATATTAACATTAGGTTTGCTTTATTCTAAATGATTTTTTCTCTGAGCCCTTAATATTATCGAAAAAAAAATTATTTTTATGAATGTATATATATATGTTGAATAATATTATTTAGTCATCATAAAAAATATTTGAACGACTCAGTTAAAATTTTTTTCTTTTTATAGTATTTATTTAAAAAAAAATGTATAAATCATGGTAATATATTATTAAATATATTAATATCATGTAGATCAATTGACTATTTTTTTATCGTACAAAATATTTTATCGATCCGGATTCTCATCAATTTTTCCAATATACCATTTGTTTGTAAAATTTTTTTATGCATCATAGTAAACGATTATAGATGCGGATTTATATCTTAAGTTTGCTATTTTATTTTATTATATTTATGAAAGTATAATATGCAACACCAAACACAATTATTGATATGAATTAGTATCTATAGTTACATATTTTATCTTATTATATTTAAGAAAAAAAAATTTAAATAAAAAAACAAACGTGGATGCGAAATATTATCTGCTTCTAAAATGTTTGTTATTTTATTTTTAAAAATAAAAATCTGGTTGACATTGAAAATATTTATCACGATTAAAAAGTAGCGATTGTCGGAGGTCTAGATATTCGAATTTTATTCTTTCACTATAATTAAATTATTGCGTATTATACTCACGTGAGTACATTTATAAATAGCAAACAAGTAATTATTTCGGCTATCTACATGAAAAGAAACACTCTTAGGTTATTCCATTGTAAATAATACCTTTTAGTTTATAAAGCATACTTGATTGTACCGTTGAAACATTTTTAATCAATTTTAGGATGCAAGTGCTAGTTATAAAATCAAAAATTGGTATTCAGAGGATGTTTCATCGTAGAGGTAACCCGATCGGTGTGGTCAAATTTAAACTGTTTATCTTTTTTTATTATACTTGAATTTTATTTTTCTAAAAAAAATATTAACATCATAGAAATATTTATATAATTAATATTCATTACATATCAAAACTGATATCTAAAGAAGAGTTTTTTTACTTATTTAATACTTGTGATTTCTAGATTAGACTCTTTATTTTTCAAAAAAGTATAAGAAAAAAAGATGTTTAAGAAATCTAGGCTATTATTAAGAAAAGAAATATTTAGAAACACTGGGCATATATTAAATGGTTAAAATTTTTCTTATATCTGAAGAGTTTAATAAAATTATAAAATTATAAAACTATTGATTAAAGATGTAATGCTATTGATCCTTTAGAAAATAATATTGGAAAATAATCAAATGCTAATTAAAAAAGAAGAAAAATGTCTAAATTAAATATATTCACACTAAAAAACTTGAATATACTAGGAACTTCATATTTTTTTTATTTAAGTAGAATATGAACCATTGGATCTTAAACCTGATATTAAAAAATAAAATGAAGATAGATACTAATATATTAGTGAAGTTGGGAAATAAAGAAACTATTTTTTTATTTTATTTTTTGTTAATACTATCATATTGTTTTGGATAAAAAATTATATACGTTTAAATTATATCAGCCCTTTTTGAAAATCGAAAAAAAAATTTCGCATAAAGGCTTGATATCTTGCGATAACAATAAGTGAATTTTTTTCAAGAAAATAAAACAGTTGAATTTTAATAATCAAAGTTAAAATTTTTATCACTCCGTCTTTGTTTTTCTTCTACTGATCAAGAGTGTATACATAATGATTTCATAAATTACTATTCCATGTTTTTCTTCTACTGATCATAAGTATATGCATAATGATTTCAAAAATTACTATTCCATGTATTGATATATCTGGAAATATGTCAATTCTTTGAATTTCTTTTATATTTTCTAAAAATGAATATGGCCAGATTTTTAGTGATTTTGCAATATGCCTACAGAACAAGTATTAAATGAAAGAAAAACAAGCCTCAACAATGACGTGTAAATTAGAATTATTCAATAATCGCATTTCTTTATTCCAAAAAAGAATAGGAATGGAAAAGCAGTACATACATATTTGTTAATATATTTAGACCACAATTTTTATAAACACTTTTGATTGGATATTTATTTATGAAGTAATTTTCTTTTTATCGATTTTATCTATTTAGACGTAATCAGCGTGTTGGGAATATCGCACAACTCATTAATACATCTTTTATCCCCTGCCCTGATCTATATCCATTAAATTGCTCTTCTTCTCTAAATGAGATGAGTTCAAGTGTCTTGCGGTGTGAGAGTGCTTGCATGTATGCTTCCACTTCATCCAGGATTTTCAACTTCTTAACATATTTTTTATGACTAACTATATTATATTTGACATTTCGTATGAAGTCCTCTGCTAATGACGACCGTTCACGTAATAAAATCTTAATTTTTAGCCTATAAAAATAAAACATAAGTAAAATATTCTAAATTTGTGTTTAGTATTGTAAGAATTCATATTAAAGTATGATTAAATATTAATAGAAAGAAAGAATTTTTCTATGTGCATATCAGACCCTCGTTCCTTGTAAAATATCACAATCATACCACACTATGTGGCTTAAATTATATACGTGCACCGAGAAATCAATTAAAAAAGTATAATTAGCATATTAAAGTGTTTTTTATATTAAGAAGATTTATTTTACTGTATAACATCTAAACATATTCTCTGCACACTCAGAGGGGCGATAAAAGTTTACATTTCGGAATTTAAAAGACCCCTCCGATAAATCCTGCTTTAAAGACATAAATATGTATTTTAGACCGCATTTTTACTAATGAAGAGATGTAAAAGCATCATATAATCTTTCTAAAGAGCAACCTGACGTTATGTTTATATAAGATATAATAGATAGAAAGTAAATTTACCCTCAATAAATAAAATAAAGGCTCAAAAAAGATATTTGTATTCCTTAGCCATTAAATCTTATAAAAGTCGATAAAATATGTGCGCTCCTCTTTTTTTAACTAGAATATTGCTTTATAAAAACTTAAAAAAGTAAAAATTTTTAATATTTTAATATTTTAACAAGGGTATTATTTTGCGTTTTCATGGATATAATATGGATAATTTTATGCAGCTATTTCTTGAGAAAAACAAAAAATAGCATATTTATAATATAAGAGATGGATTAAAATACGAGTATTCTTCTTTGTAAAATATTAATTTATATTTCTGAACATTGGATTATAAAAAAAGGTTTAATAACTGGTTAGCTGCCGACTTCTCAATTATATTATATTATGGATATATTTTTAAAAAAAAATTTCATTCCGGATTCGATTTAGCTTGCAATACTTATTGGTTCTTTTATTATAATTGGATTATATTTTTTAATTAGAAATGTGATTATAGCATTAAGATCTCCATTTACATAAATTTAGATCCTTCATTAAATTACAAAAAAAAATATATTAAAACTTGAAATTCAAATGATTTTATAAATAATCATGAATGTCTATAGAAATTTATACATCTTAAAATATAAATATAACATATATAATTTGTTCATTAAATAAAATTCCTCCTTTTTAGTTAAAAAAAATTTAAATTGCATTTTTTAGGATCTTTATATATTATCTATTACAGCTTGTAATGTATAAAATTCCAAAAGATTTTTTATAAACTTTTTTCCGTAATATAGTTCTATTTCCACAAGAAAAATCAAGTGCATTAGTTTTCGATATTCCTAGTGAATATCTAAAAATAACGGTACGAATATATATATATTCATTTGTACCTTTTATATATTATTAGTCTCGCCCAGAAATCTTAAGTCTATTTTTATATTATATATCAATTTATTTCTTTTCGTCTTTTACCTTTAATCTTCTTTGTATGAGCATATAAATATTTTCATTCATAGAGGAAAAAATTGAAATGGATATATAGGTTTCAATAAATCAAATAATCTTATTTGATGTGAAAATAAGATAAATACGTTGTGCCTAAATAATTGTAAAAACGATACAATTTTAGATTATATCAAAACTTGATTTCAGTATGAAAAAAACTATATGCTGATTTTCAAATATTTTCAATTCAAATATATTATTAAAATAGTAATATTCAATTCTAAAAGAATACATACATTAAATGTATTAAATCACAATTTATTTTTCTTTTTCACATGATAGTTTCCATTGCTGAAAAACTATGTAAGATGTTTATGCAGATTCTAAGCTATAATTTACATTATAAAAGAAAAATTGGACTTATAATTTTCTAAAATTATAAAAATTAGACTTATAGTTTTCTAATAATAATAAAGATTAGACTTAAATCGTAACACAATCTTATTATAATAAGATGAAAATATTGATACCTTTGCGGTAAATCAAAAAGAAAATTTTGGTGTATGTCATGAATATTTTTAAGTTGAACGCATAACTAGCGCATTATATACATTGCTATAATAAAACTTCAAAGTTATCATTATTTAGATATAAATCCTTTTAATTTCATGAGCTTACTTAATGCAACATTTTATATATCACTTTAAACAAAGGTTGTTTTTTATATGTTTTACGGTTATTGAAATACATTATAATTTATGCTGTATTGTTATAAATTAGCCTGTTCAGTATCAGCTAGTTTTTATAGGAGACTACAACGTAACTATTGAAATTATAGAGTCGCTTAATATATAATAAATTTTAAAAAATAGTTTTAATGCTATGAATACATATCTTGAGATGGGACCTTATGTGGCTCTAATATTTGCAGGAAAATTTCGACTTTAATGAAATTACATAAAAAAAAGTCATATCAATTGATTAGCTATCATTTATAAAATTACAAATATGCAGCATTTTTTTTGATTAAATGTCATAGTAATTTCGCACAAACTAAAATTATTAGATTTCTGTACTAAACACATATAAATAATATAGGACTAATAATTCGCGTAAAAACTTTTTATAAAATTCCAAAAAAGCAAAAAATATTAAAACCATCACAACTAACTAAAACCATGCAGTTTTAAGCCTGATTGGATACAAAGAACTCAAAACACATAAAAAAGAGAGAATTAATCGACCGAAAAAAAAATAGTCTTTAAATTACAAGAAACAATTAGCTATAAAATTCAAGGCATTCTTTGGTTAAAATAACCAGACTTGTTGTTATCCGCACCGATTTTTTTTCATAAATATATGTTATTGCTAAAGATTTTTACATTTTTTATACTGCTGCAGATGAATCATTAAAGCACATAAATTCTAGTAAATAGAAAATTATTTGACTTTAGAATTAAATATATTATCTAGAAAATTCCTGTGATTTATTTAAATTTGAAAATTTTATATTTTATTATGTGAACAAAACAATGTTTTTTGTCCTTTATGACTAATAGTAAACCATTTTAACCGAGAATTCGAACGAAAGACATTTTTTATATTTTGCGGATTTAACAACTAAAAAAACCCACAAAAATCTTTTTTCTTATATTATTGAACAATCGATCACATTTTTTATATATTTACACAATTGTGATATTTTATATCGCATCTCTCATATAAGATATATTATGATTTCCGCAAAAGATTATAAAAAACAGTTTTTAATGAATAATCTAGAAATGCAAACCTTTTTATAATATTTAGATTCTTTTATCTTAAAATGATCTGTTTATTATATGTTCTGTGTCTGGTTTACATAGAAATTGCGTTATTTTGTAGGTTTTAGACTACTTTAGTTCAAAAAAACTAATGAGTGCTCAAAAAAAAAGTTTGATGATATTAGATTTTGAAATCATCTGTAAAATCACATATCTAAAATATAATTTTTAAGGCAAAGTTATTAAGTTTTATAAGATTTTTAGCGTTTTGTGTATTCTGCAGATGGCATTTTATACCTTTACTTTACTAGTTGCATCGAAAAGATTATATTTCATCAGAAATAAAAAAATTATTTTTTGATACAAAGCCTCAATGTGTTAAATTCAAGATTTAATTATCGAAGATGAATAACCCAAAAATAATTATAACTAAAATCTTTGCTCCTTTTTTTCATGATTTTTTTTGTGTTTTTATAATATATTAATTTTAAAATTTTTTGAAAATTTTATTTATTATTCTTGAAACAGGTAGAAATAAACGATAAAAAACAATTTAAATAGTTTGATTTCTATGCCCGTATAAAAAAATGATTCCGGCGTTCTAAAATTCTTTTTTTTTTTGCTTTTAAAGTATATTGAAAAGATGTATGCAAAACAATTCATATTTTCAGTGTAATAATTTTTCATGTTTGTCAAGTACCTCTTCTAATTTATGCTTCGAATATATATTTTAAATTGCTTTTGAATCCAGAAAAATATAATTTTTATGCGAGATTGCTTATTTAATAATCCAAGTCAAATTTATATAATACCTGCCATATTTATATAGAAAAAAGCGAAGACAGCCGAAAGTCATAGTTTTTTAAATATATTTATAACATCTCAATGCGAATTTCTTATGAAATCGCGAAGATTTTTGGCTTGAAAATTTTTCAATACTGCAATAGTATAGATTTAAAGTGATGATAAACTTTTTTATAGTTATTTGTATTTAAAAATATTTGGCGTATAACAGTAATGACTTTCAGCCTACCAAGCTAAATAGAACTTTTTTATTGAGGCGATTTCTAAATAAATTATAAATTTTTGAAAATAAATATTATCATCATATTAGAAGACGAACGACAAAAATCCATATGAATTTAAAAAATTAGAAACTATGTGCGCAATATATAAATTGTATATTAAACACCTTTATATACTCTATTATGAGCTATATAAGCCATTTTTATATAACTATACTATGTAAACACCTTTATGATTCTAAAATAAATCTTTAAAATTTAAGCAGATTACAATAAGTTATTTTTATAATAAGTATGAGCAAAAAAATAGAAAAAAAACTCTAGTAACAAAAAAGTTCGATTATTAAGTAACTTCTTGACTATTTTTAAAATTGTAAAAAGAAACTGAATATAAAATTATTTGCTCAAAATTCTTTATTTACGGTATAATGTCATTTCGATTGTAAAAAAAATATTTATCTGCTTAAATAAACAAAAAATATAACAATTTACACAAGAATATTATTTTAAAGGCGCATTATAAATAGTTTAAGGATCTACCGAAAATACAAAGTTTGATTTTGTTTTTTAGAAAAAAATATTCTGAACTGCTTTATCGTTTTATTTTATTTTTTTCGTCCTCATATTTTTTTTCTATCTCCATATAAAATGTACCAATTTATCTAAATAAATAAATTAAAACATATATTTTCATATGAAATATATGATTGTATAAAATTTTCTAGATTCGGTGGCGTTGTAACATGAATCGAAGCATATTGATATATTTAAATTAGATTCATATGGCATCGTTCTATGATAAAATAAATAAAAATGAGCGTTTTCGTATAAAAAAGGAAAAGATTCATTTTTCAGACCTATCGACGATCATTTCATATTTTTGTATGATTTATACGTTTATTTTGCACATGTATGGAGTTACACTGTGATGTAACTTGAAACATTATAAAAGAAAAACATATAAAAAAAAGGAATTTAGTAATGAAAAAATTTATCTTGAGCATTATATCTTTTTATATTTACAACATTGCCAGCAATAGAAGTTGATTTAACACGCCTATAATATCAATTATATGTATATTATTATTTTTGAGATCCACTTTATCAAGATTATATGTAATTTTTTTGGAATTGATAATTTAAAAATCTTAAGTTAAACAGAATGTTTAAAATCCATTCCTGATTAATTTATTAAATTCTCTTTCACACAGAAATCTTATCTAGTAAAACGATAAACTAAGCTAAAAAAATGTAGGAAATAATATATCGTGATATATCATAATTAAACTGGGATTTCATTTTCTACTAGGATATTTTTTATTTCCAGTGTTCATTAAAATATAAGGATCTCCAAAATTTTATGGTTAAACAATTTTTTTTGTCTATGGTATAAAATAATTACTATCTATTAAAATGATGTGATACAGAGATGAATCTGATTTTTTTTATAATTTACGTAAAGAATAAAAAGAAGCATGTGAATCTTTATAGACATGGAATGATTTATTATTAGAAATCTAATAAATCACCATTTTTAATTGATATAATACGATCGAATGTTATCTACCATGACAGCTTATATATTTATTTTAAGGTTATATTTCTTATAAATTTTTTTTTTCCTTGCGTCTAACTAATGATTCCTCGTCTTGGCAATTTGCTGTTATATTTTATACAAAACCATCTAATATCTAATCATTGTACATTTTCACGTCTAAGATTTTTATTTATAAGATCTATCATAAATCTATTGTTTTGCATATGTATTCTTTCTTTCGAATCTCATATCCATAATCTAGAGCATATACAATAAAAAGTGGTGTTTATGCATATATTTGCTATGCATAAAACCAAGATTAATCTATTATATGCATAAACAAATGTAAAACGGCTATAAATTAATACAGTAAATTTATATTTTTGCGTCAAAATTTGCATTACCCATAATGATCAAAAATTTGATATTTATATTTGTTTATTAGGTAATTATTTGATTTTAAATCAGTATTTTCTATTATTTCTAAATGGAAGATAATAAAAAGCTCTTATACTTTTATCGAATTTTGTACACATATAACATAATGTAGTAAATTTATCGCCCGTGTTATTTAGAGTATTTACTTGGATATTTTTTTGCGTCTTCGATATATGGTTTATAAAAAGAGCTGAAACATAAAAATCAACAATTTTCACAATAATATAAATGTATGTAGTCGCATTTATTACAAAATTGTATTTACAAATGATGTGTTATAAAAATTAGCTTTCACTTTTAAACATAGATTTGAAGTGAAATAATTCTATAATTAACATGGCAGTTTTTATTTGTATTTATCGTAGAAAGTTTTGTCTTGAATAAAAAAGTCTGACAAAAATGTAAATCATCTTATAATTATTTTGATATGCTTTGTTGTTGATAATTCACGCCATTTATTATGACTCATAAAATTTCTTATGAATTAATAATTTCAAAAATTCAACATTTCTACATAACGATATACACTACAATTTCAAAACAATTCTGTTTAGAAAATCAATTTATGACACAACAAATTATGTGCGTATTATTCTTTTCTGCTTAAAACTTTGTATTTCTCATAAGAAACGACATACTTTTATACTTAGATATTTTATTGCTCTAAATAGCTTTTTCTGTACCTTCTCCGTACTTTTACTGTAATTTTGCGATATTAATACGATCATATTAAGTCAAGCTGCTTGATCTTTAATGGATTTCTAGCATACTAATATTCGAAAAGCGATATTTTGAGATCTAGTGAATTTGATGTCATATAAACCTATTTGTATTTTAAAAAACTAGTTATAACATTAAAAGGTTAATTTTTCATTTACATATAAATTTTATTTTTTTTTCATTTTGAAAAAGTGTAGACTTTAATAAAACGTTAAGATATGATCATATCGTCTAAAAAGATGCTTATAATCATCCAAGTCTGTATTTTTGAATTTCAAGATGTAATGTAACTTCTATTGATTTAAATAAGTAATGCTTATAGCATATCAACAATACGACAAACAAGCTAAACTTTATTTCCCTGTTCGCCTTCAAGAACAAATAAACAAGAAACTTAAGATATATTTCAGTGTATATCTATAATTTTGGATAATTAGGCCTTATATTCTTTTTGTCTTCTTTGTTTTTATTATTGTCATACTATAGGTTTAAGCAAGCATCAACATTTAAAATTGTATTAATGCATTTGTTTTATTTTTTATACAAAAGCTATACAAAATCCTATATCAATATTCAAAAACGAATTGGTGATATATTCATTATAATCAATTTTATTGTATTTTTTTGTAAAATTGATCAACTACTGTGTGTTTATATGTTTCATCTAATTTAAACATTCTATATTTTTTACAACTTACAAATAAAATATTATAATTATAATGTTACAAAAAAAATATATTTTCTCAAATAACAGTGCATAAAGAAAGTGAAATCTAGGAAAATGTTAGGATATGGTTACATATCTAGTTTCTAAAATTAAATAGATCCTTATGAAAATATATGCTGTATTATAATAAAACAAAAAGAATATCAGATTTACATTTTATAAATTTTTTAGCACAATATTCGAGTTATTAATAGACTTCTAAATCCCAAGCTATATTTTAAAGGTTAAAAAGGTTTCATAGTTAATAATATTGCTAAATAATCAAAAGGTGTTTTATATAGATTTCTAATGACTTCGCAATACGGAATGTAAAAAATTGGTTGAAAAATATATTAAATAAATTTATACTTGGTTTATCAATATGCTATTCGTGCACTAAAATCAAAAAACATTGGCCAAGCTTAGTTGAAAAAAAATATAAACCCCTTTCTTAGTCTTGTTCCTTAGTACTAAAAATAAATACATACCATAACGAAAATCAAAGTCTAATGGATAAATTTTTTATTACAAATAACTTATCATGTAAATATAATAGATAATTTATTATTATGAAATACAAGAAATGTTCGTATAATTTATTAAGAGATATTATTTAAACGTTTTATTTGTTTCTATTTTTTTAGACCTATTTCAAAAGAATAACATTTATGCTACAATTTTAAGTGATTTCATTACACAATAAAATACTCGAGTTTCATAATATAAATTCATTTTTTCCAAATACTAGCAGGTGCGTTGCAGGCAAATAATCTACAATAAAAGGCGATTTTAATTATTTTATTGCGAAAAAATTGGGTAAAAAACCAAAGAGTATCACGTCAAAATATTATTCTGAAATATGTCTATAGTGGGCGCTTATATAATTTTTGGATATCAAAATATTTTTTAATGAATTCAGAAGTGGTTTAGCGAGGCTAAAATCAAATTTCACACATCTAGAAAATCAAATTATAAGTATATATAATAAATGAATAGTAAGAATTAAAATAGAAACGCTACAAATGACACTATAAACTTTGTAAAAGAATACAAATAAATTAGATTTTTGGCTTTTAATAAAATCTATTGATAATAGATTTTTAATACTTGAACATTTCCATCTATTATACGACAATTTTGAAAAATAATTCTTATATTTCATGTAATTTCACATTGAATATATGAATATTATCTAAAAAAAAGAGTATTACAAATTTAAAAGTTTTAAGACAAAGCATTCTCGGTTATACTCAATGTATACTGTGCTCGGGTAGAATATAATCTTTATAATCAGATTTAAACATTATTTATTAAACAGAAATATTTCTGAATTGTTAAATTACCATACAGAAAACGACTTAGATAAAAAAATTTTATTACATTTTTTTAAAATTTATAGATTTTAGTATTTGTATTCTTGCAAAACATTAACATAATCCGATTTCAATTTTTTAAATATACGTCGAAAATTATGAGATCTGGGGTATATCATAGACGTGATTTATTTCATATACACTAACAAACTACGTTTCTAAAAAAAATACCGTTATCTAAAATTCTTAATACTTTAAGACATTTTTGAATAGTTTTATGCGCAAAAATGTATATTATACCAATAAAATTTTTGTTTTTGCTTTTAAATTTATGTGTTATATATATTTTACTCCTTGTTCTTTTACAATTTGAATATATAATTCTATGTTTGAAGTATTATCTATATGAATTTATTTTTGTTCTAGTATTTTATATTATAAATTTCTCTCGTACATAAACGTTTTTTTATGTCATATATCATAGCTTCATAAAATTTCTATGCCTCTAAAATTTATAACACAAATAATATATGTAATGATTCATTTCGACTCATATATAATCATAAAAAAACATTTACATGCAGAGGATTTACTAAATAAACTGCGTGAATTCGCAATATGCAAAATACAAATACAATGTCATTTAGTATTAATAGAAAATGACTGAACAAATCTATTATATGGCGACATTTGTAATATATGAAAGCATAAATTAATTTGAACATATCACTTAAATCAGATCAAAGATAAGATTAAAACATCCTATTAACATATGTAAAATTAAGTGATTATATTGATATACACTAATTATTCGATTTATAATTTCAATAATGATAGTTGTATATTTTATTTAAATATTTCCATACTTATTGTCCTTATATATTAATAATTTAATATTGTATGTGTCAATATAAAAAAAGTGCTTATTTTATTGTTTTATATTAGCATGCAAATATATTTTCTTCTTATTGTTTTTATTGATTTATTTTTTGGTCCCCCCCCCCAGTCATCATTATTGAAGTCTAGAATTTATGGGATCAAGAGTATGCTACCAAACTGCCGCAAGAAGCTTTTAATTCCAAAATCCAACGATTCTAATTTTTTCAAATCTTGTTGCATCGCTATATAAAACAGGAACAAAATTCTGATTATTATATAAGCTAAATTTATTTGACTGTCAGGTTCCTCTGCACCAAAGCTTTCGTGATCAGTTAGTTTGATTTCTTTTGAGTTTTCATAATATGATTTACCTTCATTCCCTGGTGGTTGTAATTTCTTTGTTCTTTTTTTAAAATAGAAAATCTCCAGTTCATGGCTTTCAAAAAAGGGTAAAGACGACGGATCTTTTATAGCCTTTAATTTTTCTAGTACGTTCAAAAGTATTTGCTTGACACTTTCACGTTTTTTTTTTGAATTAAATTCCTGTAGTTTCATACCATTTATCTTTACTTCTGTTTCGAATAGACTTTTTTTTTCAATAGCCCGTAAAATGTTGTTCATTTCTCTGTATATGTTTTTGAGCAATTGTTCTTGATAAAACATCCACAGTAGATTTATCATTGTATTTTTTTTTAGATCACGTGCAATTATTTTAGTATCCACCATTTTGTAAAATTCTATCTTACCTTTACTGTTTGAATCACACAGTTTCAAAGGATTTCTTCTACTATCCTTTGCTTGTGCATTTATTCGATCACTAAAAAAATCCTGATTTATTGCGGACCCGAATTTTAGGGTTGCTTTAATTCTATCCAACAATATCACTATTGTATATATCTCATCTGATTCTAATATTTTTTTATTAGCCACATTTTTCCATTCTTCTTCTTGAATGTCTTTGCGACATGTTTTAAAAAATGAAACTATTTCTATCATATTGCTCAAATCTATATCAGATTTCAGAGGGCCTGATTCATCTTTTTTTATTGTGTTCATAACATTTATTTCCTCTTCATCATTTTTCTTAAGCATGCAATGACCCATTGAATTTGATTTCATAACCTTCAATGCTTCACTGGTAGTAAAATTTGAGATTACAAATATGACATGAAAGAATATATTCATTTTATAAAATATCAAAAAAGAAATATATTTATACTGATTGTGATAATTTTTGATACGCAGAACGTTTTAGATTTTAATTTGTGTATAAATTAAAAAAGATTCATCTAGATCGCATAAATGATATTATGTAGAGGGCACCATATTATAAATGTCTCATATAAAATGAACTATATATATTCAGACTTTTGCTATATTATCTTTTAAAAGCAAAACCTCAAAGTTTTAGAATATTAAATTTTCTCTAAAGGAGAAGTGTGATTACATTATAAAATAAAATTGATTTTAGATATACTTTACTATTGTATAAAATCGATAATTGCATTATTAAATAATAAAAATGATAAACTTAGAAATATTAAAAATAATTTATGCAAAAAAAGATATTTTTTAGTCGAAATCTGTAAAATGGTATCTAATATTAAATGTTAAAAAAAATTACAAATATTTTAATTTATGAGCTAAATTTGATTCACAGCTTTTTATCGTTGTTCGAGCAAAACTATACAATACTACATATAACAGAATTTGCAATTCTTCTTTTCATCTCATCATTTTACAATCTTTTTCGATGCATCTTCTTCACTCAAGACTTATTATTTTACGTGTCTTCTACAATCCTATTGTTTTTGCGGATGCTTTCGCTTTTGTTGGCATTTATTACATCTTCAGATACGACTTTTGGTATTTTAACACCAAGTAAACAATTTTTTATATTTATTTTTATCGTTTTATTTCTTGATTGAAAGTTGATTATTATAGATTTTTTATATGATAAACTATGTAATTGTAACAAAATTGCGAATCGTACATTATAAAATCGACATAAAAATTAAAAGGTTTCTTTCAATAGCTCAAATATATAATAAATTTCTTTTTATTTCGATTGTTTTTCCGGGTTACCGGTAAACCTATCTAAACAACAGCTAGAGTTTTATAAATGTAGAAAGTGCATTAATATAAGCTATATTGCACGTTTATGGCTTTACTTTCTATTTTCGTGATTGCTATTATCAATCCTTTAAGGCTTGGTAATCACATAAAATTAAATCTAAGTTAAAAATACTTGGCTAACAAATAATTTATGTCGATATAACAGATTTAAACAAAGAATGATTTCTATTACCGTATTCACAGACAACAAAAAAATTAACGCGGGGTTTACATACTTTTGATATACTTATAACTATCTATACAAAAGGTAAGCATATAATTTTTCTGTGCAATGAAATATGAGATTTTTTCGAATTGTATAACTTTATTATTTCTAAAAAGACACTTCATATGATACTACCGATTAGATCTTCTTCAATAACTTCCTTCAATAAAATACATATCCTTCCAGTTTACTATAAACGCATAGGTTAAATAAAGTAAAAAATATTCTATGTAACAAATAGTTTTTTTCGAAGCCTGTTAGCCTGGTGTGTACACACTATTCCATGCTGAAACAAATTGTATAATCTTTGTCTTAGCATGCAAATAATGCAAAATAGATAGGCTAGCTGAGTATATAGAATTGGTTTCTTGTCTATATATTTTTTTTATTATCACAACTTGTTACAAGATTTCTTTCAATATGATACATTTTTTCGTTTTTTATCGTATATATAAGTAAAGGCCTGTTACTATAAAACTGTATAAAGTTTTGTATCGTATCTAGAATTTTCATGCAGAACGTAAATCAATATACATTTTTACTGAATAATTGAATATTCTGTGTTACATTAAAGATATTTTCTTCACTAGCATGAAGTAATGGGGTCTTACTTTTTCATTCCGTCTCTTCGTGTAATCGTACACTAACAGTTTTTTAATAGTTATATACGTGCAAGACTTTTAAAAATATATCACTGTGTGTATTTTTATTTTCTACTTAAGAAATATGCATACTCAAAATATGAAACAAAGTCAGGATTAATCGCCAAATATATACTCATACTATATTCACGCAATATAACGTTCAAAATATAACTTTGAGTTATCAAAGCTATAAAAAAATTTTTAGTGTGGAGTTTTATGGTTGTAAGTTGAAGAGATGTCTTTTTTTGTTACCACCTAGACTTTAGGTAAAATTTTGAGTATTTTGTTACATTTTATAAAATTTTCAAGTTGATTAGGCCAGGTGTAGTTGCGCTTTTCTATTATTCAAAGTAGCTCTTCACGGTTATTTTTCTTCTTCTTATAAATATGATTTGTTCAAGTGGATCTGTAACTTTTCAGATCATATTATTTTTTTTTCTAATATACGTCGGGATTTGTTTCTTATCGAATATATAACATTTTCTTTTTGTTCAAAGACCTATTTATTTAAGAAAGGGTTCTTATGATTATAACACAAATTAGCAATACAAAGTCTTTGTTTTCAAATACCCAAAAGAGCATTGCGATACGGCATAATAATTCATAGCAGTGATTAGTAGTACTCTGTAGTCTAGTTTTACATCTAATATGTAAAATTCCATAAATTATTTCTAGGTTATAAAATTAGTCCATATTAGTCTCGAGTATCGGTTCTTATATATTCCAATGTGTATTTGGTCGTGTTTTTCTGGCAGTAAGGTTACTTTTACTTTATGGTATACAATATTTGTTTCTTATTTTTTTGTGTAAGTTCCTATTCTTATATTATAAATTTAATGTCTGCTTCTGTGTCTTATTTTCAAGTTTGCGCGTCTTTATGTAGAACCTCTTGTTATTCTGCATAAAAATATTGTTGTTTCCAAATGTAGGAAATTTATCTTTGATAGATACTGTTGTGCAAAGGAAGTTCTAAATTTGACTATAGTTTTTGTACCCAGCACAAAAATGTGTGGTTTAAACCATTAACGATGGCATTTGTTTTCCAATTAACGTCATATATTTGCCTTCATGATATAGTATTGAAATTTTATATCTGTCATTTTTAAGTATAGAAAGAAATTTAAATGTTCATTTTTATATACATAGCTTCATAAACAGCTAAGTAAGTATCCTAATCATATGAGTAACAAGTTTTCTTATATTCAACCACTACACGCGAAATCTGTGAATATACTTTTTTCACTGCAAATATATCATCGTCGCCTCTTAGCTCGTAAATTTAAAGGATAAACAATTATAATAGACAATGTGCTTTTATATTCATGTTGCTATGTACTACAATGTTATTATCAAGAAGATTACCTTATTATGGTTACCATTTATCTGGTAAGCCTGAATTTAAATTTTTTAAGGATTTTTTTTTATGATTTTTTTTATTAGTATTACCGTAAAATATATTTACTTCCTCTATTTAAACGTATCATTTACACCATCTCGTATAATGTTGCTTTAAATTGGCCATTTTCTTATGAAACATTGTTAAATTCTGTCATAAGCAGCAGCGTTTGTGTTAAAAAACAAATCGAATTGATTGATAGTAAAGTTGTGCGTTGCCTACTAGCTTCGGAGTTTTCTCACAGGCGTTTACTACTGCAAATAAATATCAAATTTTCATGTTTTGGCATTAATTCTTGGCCGAATCTTGATTTATTTATATTCGGCTTTTTTAAATATTGTGAAATTCATGTGCGATTTTTGGTAATCTTTATGTATTCGTTATAGCATGTTTTTAATTTGTGTTGTTTTTTCTCTCATAAAAAAATTGCTTTATTTGTTTACGATGTGTTCTTTTTTGTTTTTATAATGCACATTTTATGTTTCAATTAATAAGCAAGTATTTTTAGCTTTCTTATTTGTTTTCAATCACCCCCTAAGGCTTTTTTATTATTTTTCGTCGTATTTTATGAGTATATTTTTGATACGGGTAATTTTTATAAAACATTTATGAATATCATTACAATATCTAAGAAATCCTTTGAGGCCATTTTTTCGCATTCTATATAGAAGCTTTATGATCTAGGTGTAAACCATCTTAAATTTATTTGTATTTATCCGTGATAAATCTTGCAGATTGCTGTGGTCAAGATCACTCTAGTAATATTTTGTGTGTTATACTTACGTCAAAAAATTCCTTGTTGCTATGATTTTACTTTATCTGGATTTAATTTGTATGTTTAGTCTAGGAATTTTTCTTTCTTTTTCTTATACCTATTACCAGATACCCATATCAAAAAAAAAATATATTAATAAGGTGAATTTTAATATACTTATATTATCCAAATTTAAAAGTACACTTATTCAATCGATTTGAATTGTTTTGAATATCAGCTGATTGATATTATAGTACATTTATTTTGAGCCATAAAAAAGCTAAATATCACATTCAACAATTACATTTCCTTCAAATCATTAAAAGTACAAAAATTTTGAAAATTGAGACTTATTCAGTAAAACCTTTAAAATATCTAATGATAGTCTTGATTTTTATTATTTTTTTATCCATCAGCATCTGATTTCTGTGTTTATAATAAATATTTTGTATTTTAAGATTTTGTAAAACAAAGATAAAATTGACTCAATATTTATAAATACAATAAAACAAAAAAATATATCATATAGAGTTCTTTTATTTATTTGTCGCACCCCAGTCGTTAAATCCGATGCCAAGAATAGGAGTAGCCAGATGTTTCCTATGAATCTTCAATGAGGTTTTGCATTCCATTTTTGAACACCCATATTTTCTTTCAAGGTTCAAATCCGTTGTTGACCGGATCTTAGTTTCTTTAAGAGCATCCTCTATAGTTATTTTGATGTCTGGAGATTCATTACAAAATTTGCCATGATCAGTTAATAAAACTATTTTTGAGGTTTTAAAGATTGATTTTTCCTTATTCGACTGATTTTTCAGATACCTGTGTGGATTCTTTTTCCTTGATTTTTTTAGTAGATCAAAAATAAACAGTTGAAAGTTATCAAAAAAAGGCAAAGGCGTGGGGTCTTTTATAGCCTTTGATTTTTTGTATAATATCAAAGATAATTTCTTAAACTTTGTATGGTTTAGATCCACCGAAGAATCTACCCGCTTTATTTTATTTCTCTTAACTCCTGTTTCGGAATTGAATTTTTTCATATAAGTAGTTGAAAACATGATCATTAACTTATAAAGGTTTTTGAATTTAGTATTGTCAAAAATTGTATACACTAAATTTCCTCTTTTATCTCTAAATATTGTTTTATAATATTTTTTCCTGTCAACTGTATTATTAATCTCTTGTATTCCTATTATTATAGAATTTTTCGATTTTACAGTATGTAATGAATTTTCACTATCTTGTTTATCTTTTTTCTTTCGATCCATAATAAAATCTTGATAAAAATTCGAACCCTCGTATTTAAAGCTTCCGTTTAATCCTTTTATTACGCCTATTGTTTTAGAGATTATATCAGATTCTGATATTTTCTTTTTGCATAAATCCATCCCCTCTTTTATTTTTGAACATTTATTCTTGCAATTGTTAGTAAAATTCCCCATACCCGATTTTTCCTCTGAATTTCGGTGATCTAATATTTCATAAAAGGATCCGATTTCTTTCTCCTTCTTAACTTTACAATAAGATGACAGATCATCAAATTCTATCTGATTCCTCGTGTTCATCATATATATTGTCCTCTCTTCATTGTTCATCGGCAAACAATCACACGTTTTAATTGATTTCACCCTCTCTTTACTAATAGTAAAATATAGGATTGCACGTATCACATAAAAGAATGTATTCATTATATCAAATATAAGAAAGTTCTGTATTTATATCAGATTGTAAAAATTTGAAACAAATAACGTTTTAGACTGAAATTAATTTATAAATTGGGAAAATTCATCTAGATCTGATTCTATATATTTTTTTTCAAGTTAATAAATTTATAATGACGCTTTGGCAAAAAAATATTTCTATTTTCATTTTGATATTTTTATAAAAGCAAAATTATAAAATTTCTAAAATATTAAATTGTTTTGAAACAAAAAGACATTTATTATATAAAAAGAACTTTATTTTAGATATGCTTATATACAATATAAATTGAAAATTTTTGATGTAAAAAAGAATACATATATTATTAAAATATGTATATTTTTATAGAACAATAATATTTGCTTCGAAAATTTTTTTATTGCATCTATATATTTATAAAAAGCCTTATTTCACACGAAAGCTGGGTTATACGTTGTTTATATGATACAGTCTAAAATGATATAGAAGCATAAATTTTTTACAGCTTTTTCGTATTCACTCTCTATCTTCTACTTTTTTAAGTCATCCTTTCATATATTAAATGCTTCTTAAATCAAAATATTATTATATTTACGTATAGAATGCTAGAAGCCTTGTATCTACTACCAAGTAGATACGAATTATCAATGCTAATATAGAAAACCTTACAATGATCGCATTCTTAAAGATACTTTTCGATAATACACAGTTTTTTGTTTATATAGCTGTCACTTTTATGGGCCAAAAATTATCAGAATATTAGTATTTAATATAGATTTTTATTTTTTCATTATAAAAAAATAGTATATTGCTTTATGCAATAAGCTAAAGCATACGTATATTACAATCAGAAAGCATGAACTCATTTAAAATCATATATTTTTGAAAAAATTATGGGCAATATAAATAAAAATATAAAGCACAAAATAAAAAAAAAGAATCATCGTAATCTAAAAATACTAATAGGCATTTGAAATTTGAGTACCAGACTTTAGTAAACTCTAGGTTTTCTTCTTATAGCCTAATAAAAGTATATATTAGATTTTGGATTCAAAATGCCATAATAAGATAAAAAATACCCTTGGTAAGCTTATACTGTTGAAATTCTTATTTTTCTGAAATTAAGAAAAGCTCACTCGGAATAACCCTGAATGAGCCTTTCTAAAATTTCATAATTAAAAAGGTTTTTTTTATTAAAACGAACACAAAGTTTGCAGAAAAGAATATCTTACTAAAAAATTTCATGTATAAAAGCTATGATAATATTGATTTCTTTTTTATAAAATTTTGAAAACTTTTAATCTAGGTATTTCTATTTATTTAGCACCATTTTTGCCTTCCTGCGTGTTTAAATCAAACTCTGTATTGAGATCTATCTAGTTTTGTTATAATTTACAAACTATCGTTTTCAAGCTCACTATATACGTTTGATATGTTACCACGGAATTTGAGTGGAAAGTGGTGTAATATTCACATTTGTATTGGAATTTCTTTATAGTACATATCTTCCCTATATATATCACAAGCCGATCTTTAAATAAGTTTTATATATAAATTCCAATGCATCATACATATTTGCTAGTATACCTATTGAATTTTTTGCATGCAAGTTTCCTCTCATAAACAGCAATTTTACATGTGCATTTTAAAGTATCTCGCTGGCTTTTTTATGTATATAATCTTCTTAGAATTTAAAACCATTTGCACTCCTTATTTTTCAAAACACAGCACTTTCAACCATGTTTATGATCGGCGTCTTCAACATAGAGATTAAAAATAAATAAAAATTTGGACGTTAATTATGTATTAACAATATTTTTAATATATGTTATGCAGATTTATTCTGAATTTATTTTTACTACATCTATTTAGGATCTGAAGTATATCTATTTAAGTCATTCGTCAATATTTTTTGCATGGTAATTCCTTTTTTTTTAATGTTTATTTTATTTTTATGCTTCTGTTGACAAATAAATTACCCAATTTACAAAATTATCAAATTTGGTTGTTAAAAAAAGCAAAAAAGAATAGATTAACAACGAGATGGTAAATAAATTTAAGGAAAATATAAACAAAACTATAAAAATTTCTACTGTAATTCAAAAGCTTTTCAAATTGATTTGGAATGTAGGCGCTAAACTGAAAAAGACTTAAAAACGCGATGTATATAATAAATAGTATGAACATTGCAGAAAAAATACACTAAATAATTTTTTATCTTTAAATAGCGTTTAGATAATTAAGCGCTTTTTCTTGCTGAGAAAGGTCTTTAATAAAATGATTAAATACTTTAGAAAATCATAATCATATGTTTAAAATGTAAGTATGCCTTTTAATTTGCTTCCTGTACTTATCGACTCTTTCCAATTATGATCTTTTTGGGAAATACATGCATAAAAAATGTTACATCGAGTTTTTATATGGTTTATAGCTAGAATAATATGCAAAAAACAAAAAAAAATTATAATTTCTAAAAATACGTTTTTTTTTATGGCATAAAAATTGTAAAAAAATCCGTCCGAATGTATAAATGTACTTATTTGAATAATAAATTTCAAGGTTTTTTTACTCTATTTTCAGGCAATTTATAAAACACTTTTGGTTATACAGTATAGTTTAATCTGCATATTCATTTTTTTGTAAATTAACATATAAAATATAACATTTTCACTTGAGCTTTCTGCTTATTATATGTACATTATAAGGTCGTTTTTATGCTGAAATCTAAATTGTTTTATAATTTAATGGCAAACATATGTTTTAATATTAATTTTAATACATAAAAACCCTTGTTATGGATTGGCTAAAATATTAATAAAACTATTTATTTCAATGTATAAATATGAATGAATTTGTGCAATATATAACTATAGGTAAATTTTCAAAATTAAACGCGCAAAACTAGATTTGTATTTTTGACAGCATAAAAATATTTAAATACGCAGTGATAATTTAGTAAATATTTAATGCTCTATGGGGTTTAGTTTTAATTTGATATATTTATTCTTTTTTACAATTGTAAAATTATGATTTAATTTCTTTTAATTGTAGTATCTAAAGTAATTTTCATGTTTTCGTTATTCGCTATATGCTTTAAAACTTTAATATTTATTTGGTTAACCTTTAATTCACACACATTCTTTTCATTAACAACCTTTTTTTCTTTACTAAATATCAGATTCCATATTATATTCATCAATTTTATATAAAATTTGCTCTATAAATTATCATCCTTCAAAAAATATAATAATATTACGTTATGTAAAAAAACTTTTATAAAATGACAGTTAACTACTAAATATAAAAATATTAGTGCCCTACAAATTTTTCTATTTATCTCGTATTTTGCAGCTTATTACATTTTTAAACCAAGAATAGATCAGAAAAAATATTTTTACGCACTAAAGCTTTTTATTAAACCTTTTGAAGACTGTTTTGCGTCTTTAATTACATTAACAAAAATAATTTTGTTTTTTTTCTTAATTTATCCGTAATTATTTTATGCTTCTTTTCTTGTAAGATCGACTTTTAAAAGATAAATAAATCATTAGTCACATAGAGTCTTTTCTCAATTTACACAAGATCATGGATCTATTGTCATCTTAACTTTAATACCTATTAGAACAAAAAAAAAGAATTTATATCTTAAACTGGTTTTATTGACAGAATAAATATAAGTTCAACCATAAGAATATTAACATCTTAAGGCACTGTTAGATATGAATTAAAATGATTACAATATATATTCAAACTTTTAATCGATTTTAAGGTTGTTATTTTGCGTTTTTTCTTCAAGTATGACGTGATATATTTACCATTGAAACATCATATTTTTTTTCTTGGATATTATCTCATCTATTAAATCTTCGTTAATATTAATTTTTTTTTCAAAGTCCACAAATTCCAACTTTGTGCTCAATTACATATACATCATATATACCACGATAATTATTATGGGTTCCATTTTACTCTCATGTCTATTACTATTTTTGCATAATTTTATATTTATGATAATGTAGAATTTAGTTTTGGGATATTTATCTACTCTTAAAAAAATCGATGAAAATATAATTGCGGGTAGTTGCGTTAGGAGTGAAAAGGTATTTTTTTGTTGTTGGAATATATAAATATGTGTTTTTTTGCTTGAATCTACTATACTCCTACACTCTAGACAAATTGTAATTTATTTGTAAAAAAAGAATATTATTGTACCGATAAACAACCAAATATGTCAATTTTACAGTTTTTAGGCATTGAAAGCTTAAAAAGAACTACACTGTGTTGTTTTTATCATATATGTGTCGTATAACCCTGTTGAAATTCGATTTATACAGGTCAAGGTATTTTTTGAAAAAAATTTATGGGTGGTATTATATTGTGACAGATAAATTATATATTTTTTAAAAAATAAGATCTAGCTTTTAAGCTCATCGGTCTTTATTGGACTATACTATATTTTTTTATTCCGGCTATTCTTCTTCAGATTCAATTATGTTAGAAATTTTAGGCTCATCGGTCTTTATTGGACTATACTATATTTTTTTATTAAGGGTATTCTTCTTCAGATTCAATTATGTTATAAATTGTGTTATGCAAAGCTATATGTCACGATAATTTTAAATGAATTTTTTTTTGTATATATTTTCGATAATTATATATATCATTTTTATTATGGGTGGTATGGTTGAGTGGTTTACAAGTCGGACCCTAAGGTGAGGGGTCGCGGGTTACACTTCCACCCACCCCACTAATTTCAGAAACGAATTTACTCTAAAGAAAAATACCCAAGGGGGCGACCAGTGAACAAGAAAAGATAAACAATAAAGACTTGACATGTCATGAGAAATAGGAGGTTGCTGTGTAAGCCTTTGAACTGTGCCTCCAGAATGAAAAAACCCCACACCGTGAAGCAAGGATATAGATAAGTGTGGTTTTAGCTTGTAGCTTGTAACTCTTAGCAATTAACAGTAGACATAATCCTTTGACCACCTCATAATGACTACCGCATATAAAAATGGCAGAATCCGAGTGAATTCGGGTGACAAGATATGCTGGGGGAGTTCCACATGGAGAAGCATCAGTAAAGCAATAGTTCCTATTAGTATAAAGCGAACTTCCTAATAGTAGAAGACGTAAAACATAAATAAATAAAGTAAATTCGATTAGAATTTTTTCATTTTCTTTATTAAATAACTTAAATTTTCTTTAAGTTTAAAAATTTAGAGAGAAAACCGTCTTTATAAATTATGTAACTTCATTCTATTTTATGGGATGGCTAAAATAAGATAAAGCCCCAAATTAGTCCAGTATAAGTATATCGCAACTTTTCTAAATTTTTACTTATGTTGTAATGCATTTCTTTATCTATAAACTATACAAAAATAAACATATTACTTCTATTATTTTTTCGTGCTATATCATAATCTCAGAGCCAAGTCTTTCATTCTAAGATACATAGAAATCGAATTTAAGCTATAACTAATATATTTAAAAATTCTTAAACCAACGTAATATAGTCAGTTTGTAATTGGACTCATTATTTAAACTATTTATGCCTTGAATTATATCTAGAATATATGAAATAGAAAATAGATATGTGAAGAAAACTCTTTTTGTACATGCGCATGATTAGTATTTATTTTATCACTTGATATGATACATTTTCTAGAATGAATAAATAATTTATTTATTTTTTATAAAAATTTTAAGCTAGTATTTTGTAATTCTAAATGCATTAATATTTAGATTTATAGAATAGACTACTTGTAAAATACCATACATGATATATAATCTTTTTTTTAACGCCGAGAAATATAAATTTCGATGATAAGATATTAAAATGAATTTTATTTTCTTGATGATTCAAATATATATACTTAAAACGTTCTCATGTAGATTAAGTATCCTTAAAATAGTAAAAATAGTCTTTTTTGACAAAAAATCCTGCTTAATTTAGAAATAAGTGTAATGCCAATATTTTAACTTGCATCCCATTAAAAAAATTATACTTTTTGACTTTTTGCACCTATAATACCATTTATAGCATTTTATTAATGATAAAACTTAAAATTTTTATAAAAAAAAATTGGGTGAAGGCGCCTAGTTCATATAAATTTATCCCTTAAACCTATATTAATTTAGATGTATAAGAAATAACAGGCATTTAGCATTCTTTCTTAGCTAAATAATATATTAAACAGAAGAAAATCGAATATAAGTAACCAGTGTCTCTTGGTAAATTTATATAAGATGAAATAAAATATAAGTTATAAATATCCTATTTTTATTTTATATAAAATGAAATCACATTAGATTTAAGCAATAAGTAAATTTATATAAATATATAGTTTAAATACAATCTAATTTACAAATATTTCATGTATACTATATATTTTTAAAAGAAACAACGCATGAAAATAAGTTCATATAGAGTTTTTTTAGACTATTCTATAGATTTCTAACTTGTTAAACGCCTCACAATGGGAAATTAATCATCTTGCAATAAAGTGTTTTAGAAAAGATCTTAAAAACTATACAATATATATAAATACCGTTAAAATTTTAATCTTCGAACATTAATCATAAGTTTATGGATTTTAAATAATAACTTTTATTTTTTTTTCTCAGTTTCCCCATCATCTTTTCAATCAAAGGTATTTATAATGGTTAATTTATCATTAATATTGTCAGATATACATTATATTTGTATTTAGGTTTCGTAATTAAGAACATTTATAATGTATATAAAACATGCCTGTGCATCTAATATCATATTCTTTTACTATAAAATGTGCTATAATTTAAATAAAAAATTTTTATCCGAAATTTGTGATATCTTATCTAAAAATTTTAATAACCTATTCCAGCCATGAATGGTATTATAATTGTTTAATTTTTTTTGTTTTTTACTAAATCAAATTTATATGTATCTACAGAAGAAATATAAACATTAAGTTTGCTTTATCCCAAATGATTTTTTCTCTGAGCCCTTAATTATTATCGAAAAAAAAATTTATTTTTATGAATGTTTTTTTTTTATTATTTAGTCATCATAAAAAATATTTGAACGACTCGTTAAAATTTTTTTCTTTTTATAGTATTTATTTACAAAAAAATGTATAAATCATGGTAATATATTATTATTATATATTAATATCATGTAGATCAATTGACTGTTTAGTTATCGTACAAAATATTTTATCGATCCGGATTCTCATCAATTTTTCCAATATACCATTTGTTTGTAAATTTTTTCATATGCATCATAGTAAACGATTATAGATGCGGATTTATATCTTAAGTTTGCTATTATATTTTATTATATTTATGAAAGTATTCTATGCAACACCAAACACAATTATTGATACGAATTAGTATCTAAGTTACATATTTTATCTTATTATATTTAAGAAAAAAAAATTTAAATATAAAAAACAATCGTGGATGCGAAATATTATCAGCTTCTAAAATTTTTGCTTTTTTATTAAAAATAAAAATTTGGTTGACACAGAAAATATTTATCAAGATTAAAAAGTAGCGATTGTCGGAGGTCTAGATATTCGAATTTTATTCTTTCACTATAATTAAATTATTGCGTATTTTACTCACGTGAGTACATTTATAAATAGCAAACAAGTAATTATAGAGGCTATCTACATGAAAAGAAACACTCTTAGGTTATTCCATTGTAAATAATACCTTTTAGTTTATAAAGCATACTTGATTGTACCGTTGAAACATTTTTAATCAATTTTAGGATGCAAGTGCTAGTTATATAATCTACGATTGGTATTCAGAGGATGTTTCATCGTAGCGGTAACCCGTCGGTGTGGTCAAATTTAAACTGTTTATCTTTTTTTATCATTCTTGAATTTTATTTTTCTTAAAAAAATATTAACATTATAGAAATATTTATAAAATTAATATTCATTACATCTGCAAAACTGATGTCTAAAGAAGAGTTTTTTTACTTATTTAATACTTGTGATTTCTAGATTGGACTCTTTATTTTTCAAAAAAGTATAAGAAAAAAAGATGTTTAAGAAATCTAGGCTATTATTAAGAAAAGAAATATTTAGAAACACCGGAAATATATTAAATGGTTATAATTTTTCTTTTATCTGAAGAGTAAAATAAAATTATAAAATTATAAAACTATTGATTAAAGATGTAATGCTATTGATCCTTTAGAAAATAATATTGGAAAATAATCAAATGCTAATTAAAATAAAAAAAAATGTCTTTATTAAACATATTGGAACTAAGACAACTTGAATATCCTAGAAACTCCATATTAATTATTTAAGTAGAATATGAACCATTGGATCTTAAACTTGAGTCTAAAAAATAAAATGAAGATAGATATTAATATATTAGTGAAGTTGGGAAATAAAGAAACTACTTTATATTTTAATTTTTGTTATTATTATCATATTTATTTAGGATAAAAAATTATATACGTTTAAATTATATCAGCCCACTTTGAAATCAAAAAAAAATTTCGCTTAAAGGCTTGATATCTTGCGATAACAACAGGTGAATTTTTTTCAAGAAAATAAAACAGTTGTCATATAATTATCAAAGTCAAAATTTTTATCACCCCTTATATGTTTTTTTCTACTGATCAAGAGTGTATACATAATGATTTCATAAATTACTATTCCATGTTTTTCTTCTACTGATCATAAGTATTTGCATAATGATTTCAAAAATTACTATTCCATGTATTGATACATCTGGAAATATATCAATTCTTTGAATTTCTTTTATATTTTCTAAAAATGAATATGGCCTGATTTTTAGTGATTTTGCAATATGCCTACAGAACAAGTATTAAATGAAAGAAAAACAAGCCTCAATAATGACGTGTAAATTAGAATTATTCAATAATCGCATTTCTATATTCCAAAAAAGAATAGGAATGGAAAAGCAGTACATACACATTTGTTAATATATTTAGACCACAATTTTTATAAACACTTTTGATTGGATATTTATTTCTGAAGTAATTTTCTTTTTATCGATTTTATCTATTTAGACGTAATCAGCGTGTTTGGAATATCGCACAACTCCTTAATACATCTTTTGACACCTTGCCCTGATCTATATCCATTAAATTGCTCTTCTTCTCTAAATGAGATGTGTTCAAGTGTCTTGCGGTGTGTGAGTGCTTGCATGTATGCTTCTACTTCATCCAGGATTTTCAACTTCTTAACATATTTTTTATGACTAACTATGATATATGTGAATTTCGTATGAAGTCATCTGCGAATAGCGACCGTTCACGTAATAAAATCTTAATTTTTAGCCTATAAAAATAAAATATAAGTAAAATATTCTAAATTTGTGTTATGTATTGTAAGAATTCATATTAAAGTATGATTAAAGATAAATAGAAAGAAAAAATTTTTCTATGTGCATATCAGACCCTCGTTCCTTGTAAAATATCACAATCATACCACACTATGTGGCTTAAATTATCCTCGTGCACCGAGAAATCAATTAAAAAAGTATAATTAGCATATCAAAGTGTTTTTTATATTAAGAAGATTTATTTTACTGTATAACAGCTTAAACATATTCTCTGCATACTCAGAGGGGCGATAAAAGTTTACATTTCGGAATTTAAAAGACCCTTCCGTGAAATCCTGCTTTAAAGACATAAATATGTATTTTAGACCGCATTTTTACTAATGAAGAGATGTAAAAGCATCATATAATCTTTCTAAAGAGCAACCTGACGTTATGTTTATATAAGATATAATGGATAGAAAGTAAATTTACCCTCAATAAATAAAATAAAGGCTCAAAAAAGATGTTTGTATTCCTTAGCCATTAAATCTTATAAAAGTCGATAAAATATGTGCGCTCCTCTTTTTTTAACTAGAATATTGCTTTATAAAAGCTTAAAAAAGTTAAAATTTTTAATATTTTAATATTTTAACAAGGGTATTAATTTGCGTGTTCATGGATATAATATGGATAATTTTATGCAGCTATTTCTTGAGAAAAACAAAAAATAGCATATTTATAATATAAGAGATGGATTAAAATACGAGTATTCTTGTTTGTAAAATATTAATTTATATTTCTGAACATTAGATTATAAAAAAAGGTTTAATACTTGATTAGCTGCCGACTTCTCACTTTAATTATATTATGAATATATTTTTAAAAAATATTTTCATTCCGGATTCGATTTAGCTTGCAATACTTATTGGTTCTTTTATTATAATTGGATTATATTTTGAAATAGAAATGTGATTATAGCATTAAGATCTCCATTTACATAAATTTAGATCCTTCATTAAATTACAAAAAAAAATATATTAAAACTTGAAATTCAAATGATTTTATAAATAATCATGAATGTCTATAGAAATTTATTCATCTTAAAATATAAATATAACATATATAATTTGTTCATTAAATAAAATTCCTCTTTTTTAGTTAAAAAAAATTTAAATTGCATTTTTTAGGATCTTTATATATTATCTATTACAGCTTGTAATGTATAAAATCCCAAAAGATTTTTTAAAACTTTTTTCCGTAATATAGTTCTATTTCCACAAGAAAAATCAAGTGCATTAGTTTTCGATATTCCTAGTGAATATCTAAAAATAACTGTACGAATTTATATATTCATTTGTACCTTTTATATATTATTAGTCTCGCCCAGAAATCTTAAGTCTATTTTTATATTATATATCAATTTATTTCTTTACGTCCTTTACCTTTTATCTTCTTTGAATGAGCATATAAATATTTTCATTCATAGAGGAAAAAATTGAAATGGATATATAGGTTTCAATATATCAAATAATCTTATTTGATGTGAAAATAAGATAAATACGTTGTGCCTAAATAATTGTAAAAACGATACAATTTTAAATTATATCAAAACTTGATTTCAGTATGAAAAAAACTATATGCTGATTTTCAAATATTTTCAATTCAAATATGATATTAAAATAGTAATATCCAATTATAAAGAATACTTACATTAAATATATTAAATCACAATTTATTTTTCTTTTTCACATATAAGTTTCCATTGCTGAAAAACTTTGTAAGATGTTTATGCAGATTCTAAGCTATAATTTACATTATAAAAGAAAAATTGGACTTATAATTTTCTAAAATTATAAAAATTAGACTTATAGTTTTCTAATAATAATAAAGATTAGACTTAAATCGTAACACAATCTTATTTTAATTAGATGAAAATATTGATACCTTTGCGGTAAATCAAAAAGAAAATTTTGGTGTATGTCATGAATATTTTTAGGTTGAACGCATAACTAGCGCATTCTATACATTGCTATAATAAAACTTCGGAGTTATCATTGTTTAGATTAAAAATCCTTTTAATTTCATGAGCTTACTTAATGCAACATTTTATATATCTATTTAAACAAAGGTTGTTTTTTATATGTTTTACGGTTATTGAAATACATTATAATTTATGAGTTATAGTTATAAATTAGCCTGTTCACCATCAGCTAGTTTTTATAGGAGACTACAACGTAACTATTGAAATTCTAGAGTCGCTTAATATATAATAAATTTTAAAAAATAGTTTTAATGCTATGAATACATATCTTGAGATGGGACCTTATGTGGCTCTAATATTTGCAGGAAAATATCAACATATATGAAATTACATAAAAAAAATTCATATCAATTGATTAGCTATCATTTATAAAATTACAAATATGCCGCATTTTTTTTGATTAAATGTCATAGTAAAATCGCACAAACTAAAATTATCAGATTTCTGTACTAAACACATATAAATAATTAAGGACTAATAATTCGCGTAAAAACTTTTTATAAAATTCCAAAAAAGCAAATAATATTAAAACCATCACAACTAACTAAAACCATGCAGTTTTAAGCCTGATTAGATACTAAGAACTCAAAACACATAAAAAAGAGAGAAATAAACGACCGAAAAAAAAAATAGTCTTTAAATTACAAGAAACAATTAGCTATATAATTCAAGGCATTCTTTGGTTGAAATAACCAGACTTGTTGTTATCCGCACCGATTTTTTTTCATAAATATATGTTATTGCCAAAGATTTTTACATTTTATATACTGCTGCAGATGAATCATTAAAGCACATAAATTCTAGTAAATAGAAAATTATTTGACTTTAGAATTAAATATATTATCTAGAAAATTCCTGTGATTTATTTAAATTTGAAAATTTTATATTTTATTATGTGAACAAAACAATGTTTTTTGTCCTTTATGACTAATAGTAAACCATTTTAACCGAGAATTCGAACGAAAGACATTTTTTATATTTTGCGGATTTAACAACTAAAAAAACCCACAAAAATCTTTTTTCTTATATATTGAACAATCGATCACATTTTTTATACTTTTACACTATTGTGATATATTATATCGCATCTCTCATATAAGATATATTATGATTTCCGCAAAAGATTATAAAAAACAGTTTTTTAATGAATAATCTAGAAATGCAAACCTTTTTATAATATTTAGATTCTTTTATCTTAAAATGATCTGTTTATTATATGTTCTGTGTCTGGTTTACATAGAAATTGCGTTATTTTGTAGGTTTTAGACTACTTTAGTTCAAAAAAACTAATGAGTGCTCAAAAAAAAAGTTTGATGATATTAGATATTGAAATCATCTGTAAAATCGCATATCCAAAATATAATTTTTAAGGCAATATTATTAAGTTTTATAAGATTTTTAGCGTTTTGTGTATTCTGCAGATGGCATTTTATACCTTTACTTTACTAGTTGCATCGAAAAGATTATATTTCATCAGAAATAAAAAAATTATTTTTTGATACAAAGCCTCAATGTGTTAAATTCAAGATTGAATCTTCGAAGATGAATAACCCAAAAATAATTATAACTAAAATCTTTGCTCCTTTTTTTCATGATTTTTTTTGTGTTTTTATTTCATATTAATTCTAAAATATTTTTGAAAATTATATTTATTATTCTTGAAACAGAGAGAAATAAACGATAAAAAACAATTTTAATAGTTTTATTTCTATGACCGTATAAAAAAATGATTTCGGCGTTCTAAAATTCTTATTTTTTTTTGCTTTTAAAGTATATTAAAGAGATGTATGCAAAACAATTCTTATTTTCAGTGTAATAATTTTTCATGTTTGTCAAGCACATCTCGTAATTTATGCTTCGAATATATATTTTAAATTGCTTTTGAATCCAGAAAAATATAATTTTTATGCGAGATTGCTTATTTAATAATCCAAGTCAAATTTATATAATACCTGCCATATTTATATAGAAAAAAGCCAAGACAGCCGAAAGTCATAGTTTTTTAAATATATTTATAACATCTCAATGCGAATTTCTTATGAAATCGCGAAGATTTTTGGCTTGAAAATTTTTCAATACTGTAATAGTATAGATTTAAAGTGATGATAAACTTTTTTATAGTTATTTGTATTTAAAAATATTTGGCGTATAACAGTAATGACTTTCAGCCTACCAAGCTAAATAGAACTTTTTTATTGAGGCGATTTCTAAATAAATTATAAATTTTTGAAAATAAATATTATCATCATATTAGAAGACGAACGACAAAAATCCATATGAATTTAAAAAATTATAAACTATGTGCGCAATATATAAATTGTATATTCAACACCTTTATATACTCTATTATGAGCTATATAAGCCATTTTTATATAACTATACTATGTAAACACCTTTATGATTCTAAAATAAATCTTTAAAATTTAAGCAGATTACAATAAGTTATTTTTATAATAAGTATGAGCAAAAAAATAGAAAAAAAACTCTAGTAACAAAAAAGTTCGATTATTAAGTAACTTCTTGACTATTTTTATAATTGTAAAAAGAAACTGAATATAAAATTATTTGCTCAAAATTCTTTATTTACGGTATAATGTCATTTCGATTGTAAAAAAAATATTTATCTGCTTAAATAAACAAAAAATATAACAATTTACACAAGAATATTATTTTAAAGGCGCATTATAAATAGTTTAAGGATCTACCGAAAATACAAAGTTTGATTTTGTTTTTTAGAAAAAAATATTCTGAACTGCTTTATCGTTTTATTTTATTTTTTTCGACCTCATATTTTTTTCTATCTCCATATAAAATGTACCAATTTATCTAAATAAATAAATTAAAACATATATTTTCATATGAAATATATGATTGTATAAAATTTTCTAGATTCGGTGACGTTGTAACATGAATCGAAGCATATTGATATATTTAAATTAGATTCATATGGCATCGTTCTATGATAAAATAAATAAAAATGAGCGTTTTCGTATAAAAAAGGAAAAGATTCATTTTTCAGACCTATCGACGATCATTTCATATTTTTGTATGATTTATACGTTTATTTTGCACATGTATGGAGTTACACTGTGATGTAACTTGAAACATTATAAAAGAAAAACATATAAAAAAAAGGAATTTAGTTATGAAAAAATTTATCTTGAGCATTATATCTTTATATTTACAACATTGCCAGCAATAGAAGTTGATTTAACACGCCTATAATATCAATTATATGTATACAATTATTTTTGTGATCCACTTTTATCAGATTATATGTAATTTTTTTTAGATTGTTGATTTAAAAATCTTAAGTTAAACAGAATGTTTAAAATCCATTCCTGATTAATTTAATATAAGCTCTTTCACACAGAAATCTTATCTAGTAGAACGATAAACTAAGCTAAAAAAATGTAGGAAATAATATATCGTGTGTTATATCATAATTAAACTGGGATTTCATTTTCTACATGGATAATTATTATTTCCAGTGTTCATTAAAATATAAGGATCTCCAAAATTTTATGGTTAAACAATTTTTTTTGTCTATGGTATAAAATAATTACTATCTATTAAAATGATGTGATACAGAGATGAATCTGATTTTTTTTATAATTTACGTAAAGAATAAAAAGAAGCATGTGAATCTTTATAGACATGGAATGATTTATTATTAGAAATCTAATAAATCACCATTTTTAATTGATATAATACGATCGAATGTTATCTACCATGACAGCTTATATATTTATTTTAAGGTTATATTTCTTATAAATTTTTTTTTTCCTTGCGTCTAACTAATGATTCCTCGTCTTGGCAATTTGCTGTTATATTTTATACAAAACCATCTAATATCTAATCATTGTACATTTTCACGTCTAAGATTTTTATTTATAAGATCTATCATAAATCTATTGTTTTGCATATGTATTCTTTCTTTCGAATCTCATATCCATAATCTAGAGCATATACAATAAAAAGTGGTGTTTATGCATATATTTGCTATGCATAAAACCAAGATTAATCTATTATATGCATAAACAAATGTAAAACGGCTATAAATTAATACAGTAAATTTATATTTTTGCGTCAAAATTTGCATTACCCATAATGATCAAAAATTTGATATTTATATTTGTTTATTAGGTAATTATTTGATTTTAAATCAGTATTTTCTATTATTTCTAAATGGAAGATAATAAAAAGCTCTTATACTTTTATCGAATTTTGTACACATATAACATAATGTAGTAAATTTATCGCCCGTGTTATTTAGAGTATTTACTTGGATATTTTTTTGCGTCTTCGATATATGGTTTATAAAAAGAGCTGAAACATAAAAATCAACAATTTTCACAATAATATAAATGTATGTAGTCGCATTTATTACAAAATTGTATTTACAAATGATGTGTTATAAAAATTAGCTTTCACTTTTAAACATAGATTTGAAGTGAAATAATTCTATAATTAACATGGCAGTTTTTATTTGTATTTATCGTAGAAAGTTTTGTCTTGAATAAAAAAGTCTGACAAAAATGTAAATCATCTTATAATTATTTTGATATGCTTTGTTGTTGATAATTCACGCCATTTATTATGACTCATAAAATTTCTTATGAATTAATAATTTCAAAAATTCAACATTTCTACATAACGATATACACTACAATTTCAAAACAATTCTGTTTAGAAAATCAATTTATGACACAACAAATTATGTGCGTATTATTCTTTTCTGCTTAAAACTTTGTATTTCTCATAAGAAACGACATACTTTTATACTTAGATATTTTATTGCTCTAAATAGCTTTTTCTGTACCTTCTCCGTACTTTTACTGTAATTTTGCGATATTAATACGATCATATTAAGTCAAGCTGCTTGATCTTTAATGGATTTCTAGCATACTAATATTCGAAAAGCGATATTTTGAGATCTAGTGAATTTGATGTCATATAAACCTATTTGTATTTTAAAAAACTAGTTATAACATTAAAAGGTTAATTTTTCATTTACATATAAATTTTATTTTTTTTTCATTTTGAAAAAGTGTAGACTTTAATAAAACGTTAAGATATGATCATATCGTCTAAAAAGATGCTTATAATCATCCAAGTCTGTATTTTTGAATTTCAAGATGTAATGTAACTTCTATTGATTTAAATAAGTAATGCTTATAGCATATCAACAATACGACAAACAAGCTAAAATTTATTTCCCTGTTCGCCTTCAAGAACAAATAAACAAGAAACTTAAGATATATTTCAGTGTATATCTATAATTTTGGATATTTAGCCTTATATTCTTTTTGTCTTCTTTGTTTTTATTATTGTCATACTATAGGTTTAAGCAAGCATCAACATTTAAAATTGTATTAATGCATTTTTTTTATTTTTTATACAAAAGCTATACGAAATCCTATCAATATTCAAAAACGAATTGGTGATATATTCATTATAATCAATTTCATTGTATTTTTTTGTAAAATCGATCAACTACTGTGTGTTTATATGTTTCACCTAATTTAAATATTCTATATTTTTTACAACTTACAAATAAAATATTATAATTATAATGTTATAAAAAAAATATATTTTCTCAAATAACAGTGCATAAAGAAAGTGAAATCTAGGAAAATGTTAGGATATGGTTACATATCTAGTTTCTAAAATTAATAAGATCGTTATGAAAATATATGCTGTATTAATATAAAACAAAAAGAATATCAGATTTACATTTTATAAATTTTTTAGCACACTATTCGAGTTATTAATAGACTTCTAAATTCCAAGCTATATTTTAATGGTTATAAAGGTTTCATAGTTAATAATATTGCTAAATAATCAAAAGGTGTTTTATATAGATTTCTAATGAATTCGCAATACGGAATGTAAAAAATCGGTTGAAAAATATATTAAATAAATTTATGTTTGGTTTATCAATATGCTATTCGTGCACTAAAATCAAAAAACATTGGCCGAGCTTAGTTGAAAAAAAATATAAACCCCTTTCTTAGTTTTATTCCTTAGTACTAAAAATATGTACATACCATAACGAAAATCAAAGTCTAATGGATAAATTTTTTATTGCAACTAACTTATCATGTAAATATAATATATAATTTATTATTATGAAATACAAGAAATGTTCGTATAATTTATTAAGAGATATTATTTAAAAGTTTTATTTGTTTCTATTTTTTTAAGACCTATTTCAAAAGAATAACATTTATGCTACAATTTTAAGGGATTTCATTACACAATAAAATACTCGAGTTTTATAATATAAATTCATTTTTTCCAAATACTTGCAGGTGCGTTGCAGGCAAATAATATACAATAAAAGGTGATTTATATTATTTTATTGCGAAAAAATTGGGTAAAAAACCAAAGAGTATCACGTCAAAATATTATTCTAGAATATGTCTATAGTAGGCGCTTATATAATTTTTGGATATCAAACTATTTTTTAATGAATTCAGAAGTGGTTTAGCGAGGTTAAAATCAAATTTCACACATCTAGAAAATCAAATTATAAGTATATATAATAAATGAATAGTAAAAATTAAAATAGAAACGCTACAAATGACACTATAAAATTTGTAAAAGGATACAAATAAATTATATTTTTGGCTTTTTTACATATATTTTATCTATAGATATTTATACTGCAATATTTTCATCTTTTTAAAGAGATTTCGAAAATTTATCAAATATTTCATATATAATTTTTTAATGATTATTTAAATATAATCTAATACGAAAAAAGAACATTTTTTCAACTTTAAAGGTTTTAAGACAAAGCATTCTCGGTTATACTCAATGTATACTGTGCTCGGGTAGAATATAATCTTGATAATTATATTTAAACATTATTTATTAAACAGAAATATTTCTGAATTGTTAAATTACCATACAGAAAACGACCAAGATAAAATAATTTTATTACATTTTTTTAACATTTATAGATTTTAGTTTTTGTATTCTTGCAAAACATTTACATAATCCGATTTCAATTTTTTTAATATACGTCGAAAATTATGAATTCTGGGGTATATCATAGACGTGATTTATTTCATATGCACTAACAAACTACGTTTCTAAAAAAAAAAACCGTTATCTAAAATTCTTAATACTTTAAGACATTATTGAATGTTTTATGCGCAAAAATATGTATTATACCAATAAAATTTTTGTTTTTGCTGTTGAATTTATGTGTCATATATATTTTACTCCTTGTTCTTTTACAAATTGAATATATAATTCTATATTTGAAGCATTATTTATATGAATTTATTTTTTTTCTAGTATTTTATATTATAAATTTCTTTCGTGCATAAACGTTTTTTTATGTCATATATCATAGCTTCATAAAATTTCTAAGCCTCTAAAATTTATAACACAAATAATATATGTAATGATTCATTTCAAAAAATATATAATCATAAAAAAACATTTACATGCAGAGGATTTACTAAATAAACTGCGTGAATTCGCAATATGCAAAATACAAATACAATGTCATTTAGTATTAATAGAAAATGACTGAAAAAATCTATTATATGTCGACATTTGTAATATATGAAAGCATAAATTAATTTGAACATATCACTTAAATCAGATCAAAGACAAGATTAAAACATCCTAAAAACATATGTAAAATTAAGTGTTTATATTGATATACACTAATTGTTCAGATTAAAAATTTCAATAATGATAGTTGTATATTTAATTCTAATATTTCCATACTTATTGTCCTTATATATTAATAATTTAATATTGTATGTGTCAATATAAAAAAAGTGCTTATTTTATTGTTTTATATCAGCATGATAATATATTTTCTTCTTATTGTTTTTTTTTATTTATTTTTTGGTCCCCCCCCCCAGTCATCATTATTGAAGTCTAGAATTTTAGGAATCAAGAGTATGCTACCAAACTGCCGCAAGAAGCTTTTAATTCTAAAATCCAACGATTCTAATTTTTTCAAATCTTGTTGCATCGCTATTAAAGACAGGATCAAAATTCTGATTATTATGTAAGCTAGATTTATTTGACTGTCAGGTTCCTCGGCACTAAATCTTTCGTGATCAGTTAGTTTGATTTTTTTTGAGGTTTCATAATCTGATTTACCTTCGTTCCCTGGTGGTTGTAATTTCTTTGTTCTTTTTTTAAAATAGAAAATCTCCAGTTCATGGCTTTCAAAAAAGGGTAAAGAAGACGGATCTTTTATAGCCTTTAATTTTTCTAGTACGTTCAAAAGAATTTGCTTGACCCTTTCACGTTTTCTTTTTGAATTAAATTCCTGTATTTTCATACCATTTATCTTTACTTCTGTTTCGAATTGACTTTTTTTTTCAATAGCCCGTAAAATGTTTTTCATTTCTCTGTATATGTTTTTGAGCAATTGTTCTTGATAAAACATCCACAGTAGATTAATCATTGTATTTTTTTTTAGATCACGTGCAATTATTTTAGTATCCACCATTTTGTAAAATTCTATCTTACCTTTACTGTTTGAATCACACAGTTTCAAAGGATTTCTTCTACTATCCTTTGCTTGTGCATTTATTCGATCACTAAAAAAATCCTGATTTATTGCGGACCCGAATTTTAGGGTTGCTTTAATTCTATCCAACAATATCACTATTGTATATATCTCATCTGATTCTAATATTTTTTTATTAGCCACATTTTTCCATTCTTCTTCTTGAATGTCTTTGCGACATGTTTTAAAAAATGAAAATATTTCTATCATATTGCTCAAATCTATATCAGATTTCAGAGGGCCTGATTCTTCTTTTTTTATTGTGTTCATAACATTTATTTCCTCTTCATCATTTTTCTTAAGCATGCAATGACCCATTGAATTTGATTTCATAACCTTCAATGCTTCACTGGTAGTAAAATTTGAGATTACAAATATGATATGAAAGAATATATTCATTTTATAAAATATCAAAAAAGAAATACATTTATACTGATTGTATTAATTTTTGATACGCAGAACGTTTTAGATTTTAATTTGTGTATAAATTAAAAAAAGATTCATCTAGATCGCATAAATGATATTATGTAGAGGGCACCATATTATAAATGTCTCATATAAAACGAACTATATATATTCAGACTTTTGCTATATTATCTTCTAAAAGCAAAGCCTCAAAGTTTTAGAATATTAAATTTTTTCTAAAGGAGAAGTGTGATTACATTATAAAATAAAATTGATTTTAGATATACTTTACTATTGTATAAAATCGATAGTTGCATTATTAAATAATAAAAACGCTAAACTTAGAAATATTAAAAATAATTTATAGAAAAAAAGATATTTTTTAGTCGAAATCTGTAAAATGGTATCTAATATTAAATGTTAAAAAAAATTACAAATATTTTAATTTATTTTTTTAGTTTGATTCACAGTTTTTTATCGTTGTTCGAGCAAAACTTCACAATACTACATATAACAGAATTTGCAATTCTTCTTTTCATCTCATCATTTTACAATCTTTTTCGATGCATCTTTTTCACTCAAGACTTATTAGTTTAAGTGTCTTCTACAATCCTATTGTTTTTGCGGATGCTTTCGCTTTTGTTGGCATTTATTACGTCAGATACGACTTTTGGTATTTTAACACCAAGTAAACAATTTTTTATATTTATTTTTATCGTTTTATTTCTTGATTGAAAGTTGATTATTATAGATTTTTTATATGATAAACTATGTAATTGTAACAAAATTGCGAATATGTACATTATAAAATCGACATAAAAATTATAAGGTTGCTTTCAGCTTTCAATAGCTCAAATAAATTATAAATTTCTTTTTATCTCTATTGTTTTTCCGGGTTACCAGTAAACCTATCTAAACAACAGCTAGAGTTTTATAAATTTAGAAAGTATATTAATATAAGCTATATTGCACGTTTATGGCTTTACTTTCCATTTTCGTGTGTGCTATTATCAATCCTTTAAGGCTTGGTAATCACATAAAATTAAATCTAAGTTAAAAATACTTGGCTAACAAATAATTAATGTCAATATAACAAATTAACACAAAGAATGATTTCTATAACCGTATTCACAGACAACAAAAAAATTAAAGCGGGGTTTACATACTTTTGATATACTTATAACTATCTATACAAAAGATAAGCTTATAAGTTTTTTGTGCAATGAAATATGAGATTATCACTTATTTTATAAACTTTATTCTTTCTAAAGAGGCACTTCATATGATACTATAGATTAGATCTTCTTCAATAACTTCCTTCAATAAAATACATATCTAACCAGTTTACTATAAATTCATAGTATGAATGCGTGAAAAATATTCTATGTAACAAATAGTTTTTTTCGAAGGCTGTTAGCCTGGTGTGTACACACTATTCAATGCTAAAACAAATTGTATAATCTTTGTCTTAGCATGCAAATAATGCAAAATCGATAGGCTAGCTGATCATATAGAATTGGTTTCTTGTCTATAGATTTTTTTTATTATCACAACTTGTTACAAGATTTCTTTCAATATGATACATTTTTTCGTTTTTTATCGTATATATAAGTAAAGACCTGTTACTATAAAACTGTATAAAGTTTTGTATCGAATCTAGAATTTTTATACAGAAAGTAAATCAAAATACATTTTTACTGAATAATTGAATGTTCTGTGTTACATTAAAGATATTTTCTTCACTAGCATGAAGTAATGGGGTCTTACTTTTTCATTCCGTCTCTTCGTGTAATTGTACACTAACAGTTTTTTAATAGTTTTATATGTGCAAGATTTTTAAAAATTTATCACTGTGTGTATTTTTATTTTCTACTTAAGAAATATGCATCCTCAAATATGAAACAAAGTCAGGATTAATCGCCAAATATATACTCATACTATATTCACGCAATATAACGTAGAAAATATAACTTTGAGTTATCAAAGCTATAAAAAAAAATTTGATGGGGAGTTTTATGGTTGTAAGTTGAAGAGATGCCATTTTTGTTACCACTTAGACTTTAGGTAAAACTTTGAGTATTTTGTTACATTTTAAAAGATTTTCAAGTCGATTAGGCCAGGTGTAGTTGCGCTTTCCTATTATTCAAAGTAGCTCTTCACGGTTATTTTTCTTCTTCTTATAATAATGATTGTTTCAAGTGGATCAGCTTTATTTTAGATCATAACACTTTTTTTCTAATATACGTCGAGATTTGTTTCTTATCGAATATATAACATTTTCTTTTTGTTCAAAGACCTATTTATTTAAGAAAGGGTTCTTATGATTATAACAGAAATTAGTAATACAAAGTCTTTGTTTTCACTTGCCCAAAAGAACATTGCGATACGGCATAATAATTCATAGCAGTGATTACTAAGTACTCTGTAGTCTAGTTTTACATTTAATTTGTAAAATTCTATAAATTATTTCTAGGTTATAAAATTAGTCCATATTAGTCTCGAGTATCGGTTCTTATATATTCCAATGTGTATTTGGTCGTATTTTTCTGGCAGTAATGTTACTTTTACTTTGATATTTACAATATATGTTTCTTATTTTTTCGTGTAAGTTCCTATTCTTATATTATAAATTTAATGTCTGCTTCTGTGTCTTATTTTCAAGTTTGCGCGTCTTTATGTAGAACCTCTTGTGATTCTGCATAAAAATAATGTTGTTCTCAAATCTAGGAAATTTATCTTTGATAGATACTGTTGTGCAAAGAAAGTTTAAAATTTGACTATAGTTTTTGTACGCAGCACAAAAATGTGTGGTTAAAACCTTATACGATGGCATTTATTTTCCAACTAACGTCATATATTTGCCTTCATGGTATAGTATTGACATTTTATATCTGTCATTTTTAAGTATAGAGAGAAATATAAATGTTCATTTTCATATACATAGCTTCATAAACAGCTAGTAAGTATCCTAATCACACTAGTAACAAGCTTTCTTATATTCTAACTACTACAAGTGAAATCAGTGAACATAATTTTATACTGTAAATATATCATCGTCGCCTCTTAGCTCGTAAATTTAAAGGATATAAAATATAATAGACAATGTACTTTATTATTCATGTTGCTTAGTACTACCAATGTTATTATCAAGAAGATTACCTTATTATGGTTACCATTTATCTAGTAAGCCTGAATTTAAATTGCTTAAGGATTTTTTTTATTAGTATTACCGTAAAATATATTTACTTCCTCTATTTAAACGTATCATTTACACCATCTCGTATAATGTTGCTTTAAATTGGCCATTTTCCTATGTCACATTGTTAAATTCTGTCATAAGCAGCTGCGTTTGTGTTAAAAAACAAATCGAATTGATTGAAGGTAAAGTTGTGCGTTGCCTACTAGCTTTGATTTTTTCTCACAGGAGTTTACTACTGCATAAAAATATCAAATTTTCATGTTTCGGCATTAATTCTCGGCCGTATCTTGATTTATATATATTCGGCTTTTTTAAATATTGTGAAATTTATGTGCGATTTTAAGGGATCTTTATGTGCTCGTTTACGCATGTTTTTAATTTGAGTTATTTTTCTCTCATAAAAAAATTGCTTTTTTTGTTTACGGAGTGCCTTTTTTTGTTTTTATAATGCACATTTTATGTTTCAATGAATAAGAAAGTATTTTTAGCTTTCTTTATTGTTTTCAATCACCCCTAAGGCTTTTTTATTATTTTTCGTCGTATTTTATAAGTATTTTTTTGAGATGGGTAATTTTTATAAACCATTTATGAATATCATTACAATATCTAAGGGATCCTTTGAGGCCATTTTTTAGCATTCTTTATAGAAGCTTTATGATCTGGGCGTAAACAGCTTACTTCTATTTGTAATTATCTGTGGTAAATCTTGCAGATTTCTGTGGTTAAGAGAACTCTAGTAATATTTTGTGTGATTATTTTACGTCAAAAAATCTTGTTACTGCAATTATACTTAAACATGATTTGTTTTGTTATTTAGTCTTTGTATTTTTCTTTCCTTCTTTAACCTATTATCAGATACCCATATCAAAAAAAAATTATATTAATAAGGTGAATTTTAATGTACTTATATTATCCAAATTTAAAAGTACACTTATTCAATCGATTTTAATTGTTTTGAATATTAGCTGATTGATATTATAGTACATTTATTTTGAGCCATAAAAAAGCTAAATATCACATTCAACAATTCGATTTCCTTCAAATCATAAAAAATACAAAAATTCAGAAAATTGAGACTTATTCAGTAAAACCATTAAAATATATATGATAGTCTTGATTTTTATTATTTATTATCCATCAGCATCCGATTTCTGTGTTTATAAATAATATTTTGTGATGTTATGATTTTGTAAAACAAAGATAAAATTGACACAATATTTATAAATACAATAAAACAAAAAAATATATCATATAGAGTTCTTTTATTTATTTGTCGCACCCCAGTCGTTAAATCCGATGCCAAGAATAGGAGTAGCCAGATGTTTCCTATGA